>NC_088686.1:115429047-115741769 GCF_028017835.1 Emys orbicularis
AGATTTTGTCACGAATATTTTTAGTAAAAGTTATGGACAGGTCATGGGCAGTAAAGAAAAATTCACAGAAGCCTATGGGGGATCAGAGCTGTGGGGTCCCCCCGCGGCAGCCAGGAGCTGCTTGGCTCAGGGCCCCCCCGCCACCCATGGGCTGAAGTCACGGAGGTCTCTGGAAGTCACAGATTCTGTGACCTCTGTGACAAAATTGTAGCCTTAATCATGATAGGTTTAAAGAATCTCAGGTGGTTGTCAACTATACGCACACAGTCTACAGCCTGTGTAGTACATTTTATAATAATCATGGGTAGAGCCGTGCCTTGGGTACGGCGAATCGGGTCGACCCCTTTGGGCCCCGCACTTTGGAGGGGGCCCCGCGGGCCAGTGTGATTGGCCGGCGTGGTCAGTCCTGGAAGTGACGGATTCATCACTTCTGCCCGGGGCTCCACACCCACCTAGGGACAGCCCCGGTCATGGGGCAGCACCAGGATACATAATAGCAGTGTATGGGTAGTGGTGGTGGGGGGGTGTCAGTTGCTGGATTTCAGAGCTCACTTTAGCACGAAAGATGCAATGCTTCCAAACCATAATTCTCCTCTCCATGCTAACGTTCCCCATTTTCTTGCTATGGCCTGATGCACACTTTTCTTTCCTTAAGCAAACACATATAACCTCCAACTCAAAATCCCTTTCGAATTTTGTGCACATGTTCACACACAGAATAATCTGCGACACCACGGCTCTTTTCACCTAACTGGGAGGCGAGGGAAGATAGCGATACAGAAAAAATTCCAATTTTTTGGAAAAGGAAGCTTCGCTGTGCTGGGAAAAATGATGCTAGGATCATGTAGGTAGATCTCACTGAGCCCTACTCTGCAATCAGAGTTTCTTCAAACTGCATAGATTTGGATGTATATGCCCAACTGCCCGGTTCTCCTTAAACACGCTTAACCCTGGATCTAAAACTGCTCTGTTCAAAAAGCATTTTAGTGCCAGCTAAGCAGCATTATGTACAACCTACACCATTCAGTTGTAATTGGACTATAATGAGTTGAGGTCACTGTGACGTTGTGCAGTCTATATGGTTTTATAAAAATATAAGTGAGTATAATGTAACTGGGATATGCTTCATGCAAAAGGTCTCTTGTAAGGTATCATTACAAAGCTCATAATCTACTGAGTGTGATCATCCTATTTGTAGAAATGTACCACTCTTGTATCTAAAACTAGAAATATAAAATGTAACTCTGAGGGCCTATTGTAATTATGTAAAGTGTGGGCCATTAATAATGGTTTGGAATCTTGATGACTCCCATTGTCTGCAGATGGCTGTTTACCTGTGAGTCTCCCTGTATATGTGTGTGCTGGCAAGTGAGTAATGAAGTCTTGCAGTGACATGTGATCATGTCACCTGAACTGGAATCCATCTTTAACCTGGTGCTTTTCCAGTGAGGGGAGGGAGTGGAAACTCAGAGGAACAAAGGGTTCCCGCCTTATGCAAAAGATATATAAAGGGGTGGAAGAGAACTGAGAGGGGGAGAGGAGCCATCATGGAGAATCCCCTAGATAACACCTAAGCTGGAACAAAAGCTGTACCAGGGGAAAGAATTGTGCCCAGGCCTGGAAGGTGTCCAGTCTGAGAAAAACTTACTGAAGCATCTCTGAGGGTGAGATTATCTGTATTTAGTTTGATTAGGCATAGATTTGCGCATTTTATTTTATTTTGCTTGTGACTTACTTTGTTCTGTCTGTTACTACTTGGAACCACTTAAATCCTACTGTCTGTATTTAATAAAATCACTTTTTATTTAGTAATTTACTCAGAGTATGTATTACCTGGGGGAGCAAACAACTGTGCATATCTCTCTATCAGTGTTATAGAGGGCGAACAATTTATGAGTTTGCCCTGCATAAGCTTTATGCAGGGTAAAACGGATTTATCTGGGTTTAGACCCCATTGGGAGTTGGGCATCTGAGTGCTAAAGACAAGCACACTCCTGTGAGCTGGTTTTCAGGTAAACTTGCAGCTTTGGGACAAGTGATTCAGACCCTGAGTCTTTGTTAGAGCAGATTGGAGTGTCTGGCTCAGCAAGACAGGGTGCTGGAATCCTGAGCTGGCAGGGAAAACAGAAGCAGGGGTAGTCTTGGCACATTGGGTGGCAGCTCCCAAGGGGGTTTCTGTGATCCAACCCGTCACAGTCACAATTAGCTACTGTACTGAAAATGGAAGAGCACTTCCCCAAACCTCTGCTAACTCCAGCCCATTAATAAGTATGAAATGGGCACAAATGGCCATTGCTGATCAGGAAACAAACAAGGTTCCCTTCAGATTGAGTCTCTCAACACGCAGTGAGCAGTGCTGGCATTGCACCTTAGCTTATGTCTTTTTGCCATTAAAACCACTTCCTTTAAAAGTCTTCAAAAAAAGTTTCCTCGTATAGGGAAATGACTACTGTAGCCACATTCATTGTCACCCCTAGTTCTGACCTTCTAAGCAGGGTCTAGATGAGATTAATTTTGGGGGCCAACAAAATGTTTACATCGGCAGAAGGACTCAGTTAATCACAAGTTACTCTTAACCATTCTCTCTTCTTTGCCCTACCCCCAAAAAGCAGTGCATTGCCTCTAAGTTTCTGATTTGTAACTAACGGCTCTTGATTATGCAAACTCAACTCTTAGCCCTTTCCAACAAGGCATCACAGCGTAGAATGTCATTTCCATAGAAATATCAACAGGCTCTCAATGCACTCATTCTTGTGATGATCCACAATTCCTGGATTGTTAAACAACACACGCTTCAGGAAAAAAAGTTTAAACCAAGCAGAAAGTCAACAAGACAGGACACAAGATGGAAAGATGCTCATCTTTATCTTTAATAGACCTCTTAATCTTGTCGGGCTTTAGTCACTCTCCCCCACCTTTCACTCCCATCCTTTGGGAATATTATAAATCAGTGATCATATTTTATGTGGCTTATTTTTTCTAATGGATGATTAACTGTATACAACCTACCAATAACTCTAACGTATACTTAATCGAAAAAGGTTCCAGAAGCAGAAATTGGGTTCACAGCCACAGCTCACGGTATTCCAGAAATTCTCAAATCTGTGTTAATGTGTTCTGTCCCTTTTATAATTTTTACCCCCCCCCCCCAGCAAATACTTGTTGTACCTGCATTAAACTCTGCTACAGTGACAACTTGGCTGCATACCATACAATGGAAAAATAAGCAGAGCCATTGCTTTGTTTAGCTGCTTGTGGCTCATGCTGGCTTACACACTCGTCTTCCGAAAGCATCCACGAACGAGCAGAGACCTCTGACCACATACTGTATTGAAAGGCGCAAACAAGCATTTCCAAACACAAGAGGAATCAAAGTGTTCTTGTAGAATATAGCACTGGAGAGAAAAAAAGCAGCTCTGATGTCTCAGCTGTTTGAATTTACAACAAAGCCAGTTGACGCATCAGGCTGAATAAAGAGATTTTTCAAGAGAGTAAAATGAATGTTAATCAGCAACTGAGGTGCTAATTGACTGGTTAACAGCAAACACTGCATTTTCAAGGCTGCATCCTGCCTGCCCGCTCAATGCAGCATCGCCCTGGATTCCTTTTCTTCTTACCAGGGGCTCATAATACAAACCAACCAACATTAACTTAGCAGCAAGAAGTCAAACCTGGGACCTACTGAAAATAAAACTGTCATAACTAAATATGACCCTTTTAGTGCAATGATCCAATTGCACAAGACAGATTAGAAGTTCAGCGCTCCTATAATGAGAAAGCCCACAAGCTCTTGCACACTCACTACAGAAAAACAATGGAAAGTTCCCTTCTGTGATATATATTTTTTTTCATTTCTGGGAAATAGGCTATCTAAAATCTTCACCCTGTACCATCTATGTCTGCCTTAAAGTATAGACCATAGACCATATAAGGTGCTGCAAGATTTTCATTGCCATGAGTTTGCAATTCATGTGTGGTGGTCCTCCCAGAGTGCACTATTTAGACAAGCCCTAAGACTCTGCATAGTTTTTGTACCTCTGGAACCATGTCAGTTTAGAAACGGACGTAGCCCACATCTACACTGCAAACTTTTCTCCGAATAGCTATGCTGGTCAGGGGTGTGATGAGGCAGATAAACACAGCTGTGCCAGCAAAAGCCCCTAGCATAGACACAGTTTAAGCCAGCAAAACTGTGTTTTTGCTGATACAGCTTTTTGCCCTGCGGGGGGAGGTGGGGGGGGGGAGAAGAGGGGGATGCCTGGAATATGCAATGCCAGCAAAAACACAGATTTGCTGGTATAAACTGCGTCCACACCACTGGAAGCTCTTTGCCAGCACAGTATTGTAGAGCTATATCAGTAAAGTCTTTCAAGTGTAGACTAGTTAAAACGGTACTAACCCATAGCGTGGAGAGTTATACTGGCACCTTTATAGATAGTGGTACAAAAAAAGTGAGTAGACCAGCCCTTAATGATTTAAGGACACCAGTGACTAAGCAAGCCCAACACACCATTATTTTCAGAATATATGTTCACTCTTGGTGGGTCGGGAGTCATTTTTCCCAGCATCCATGCCTGGTCTTACATCCTGCTATAATTAAACAAGCAGGTGAACAATACACATGGAGGAAGGAGAGGCAGAATAAAGAAAGCTAGAGATTTCCCAGGCCTCTCATGCAAGAAGAAAGGTGCTGACTAGCATGGAAAGGATATTAGGGAAAACAGATACTGAAAAACACAGAACTTGCCAACAGAATAAGTTAATGCACTGGTGCATTTTTCATTGCCAGTAAGTACAACACTAAGCAAATAAATAAAGCAGAGTTCGGATGACCTCAAAAGCACACAATTTGTAAAAGGAAAATATGCCATGCAAAGAAATATGGGCAACATATTGCAAACCAGCATTTCAGCAGCAAAGCTGACTTCACAGAAGTGCCAAGAAGATGCTGGCAGCTAAGGTTCTGCTTCATTCTTGGCAGAATTCAGGCAAGCGTCCTCAGGAAGGATCCTTTGACAAATTCACTGAACTAGACTTCATTGCCTACATAAAGATCTGCCCTCCCGCTGCCCATAACCCCAATTTTACTTTTTACAAACACACACAGGTCCACAACACTCCTGTAATACCAGTTCAGTTAAAACCCTAGAGCCTTGTATTTATAAGCAAGCTTATGGCTACTTATGAGAGATTCCTGTTCACAGCTATGGTTCTGCCCTCAATTAATGACAAAGTGCAGTGGGATATGCGAGAAGTCTGGAGGGAGCAGGAGCTATCATTTAACTACATTATATTTAATAGCATTTAAAGGTCTTATTCCAGGCACTTCAACCAAATAATTCTTCCATCAACCTAGCTACTGCATCCTGAGGGGGTAGATTAACTACAGCAATAGAAAAACCCCTTTTGCTGCTGTAGCATCCATTGTGTAGACCAGGCCTCTATTTTACTACACCTCCGTGGTTTTAGACAGCTTAGGATGGTTTGTATGAAATTCCTAAAGAGGTATTAAAAACCTTTCACCTCTAACAAGAGGCAGTGAAGGATAGAAAAGATGGGACAAGTTGTATTTTAACTTGTGTTAGCCGATCAAGTTGAGCCAGCCCCTGACCATCCATAGCATGAGACAAGTTCCCAAGTTGATTCAAACCTGGGTTTGAAGTTTCAGTACAAAAAGATACCAAGGTCAGTCAGTAGTGCCTAGATTTCTAGGATGATATAAGCTCACGCAACAGTACAATGACATGTGCCTTAATGCAGTGTCCCCTCCTAAAGTCAAATCTCCACTGCCCACACCTCAGACCAATTCAGAGACAATATTAACTAACCATGTATCATCAAGGCATGGAAATTCTAGTTCAGCTGTTGGAGAAGAGGGAATAGGGTTATGATGTAGTATTTATATAGGTCTTTGGATGTTTGTTGATTTGAACTTTAACATTAAGAATTGCTGTACCAACATCATCAACTTAATTCATTCATTAAAAATATTAAAAGAAAGCCAAAGTGAAAAGAATTACTATGTTATACACAAGAAAAATTCTGCCTCGTGACTTGCTGAAGACAGAAATGGGTTGAATAAGTATCTGTTTACCTTCTTAGCACCGAATAATAAGATCTAGAACTTGATTAACAAATCATATCACAATTGCATCCTGAGCAGCTGTAGCAGAGTTTAATGCAGTCTATTATTTACCTCTAATGAACAAGTTGGCATGTGCAAATAATGTCTGGGGATCAGACAGTAATGAAGTTAGAATATTCTCCCCTTTGTTATATTTAAGTGAAATCTGATGCACTTTTGAAGTTTATAGTCCTAATGGAAAGATTTGTGGGTATTTCTGATTAAAACAGAATGTATGTGACTTAGCATACAGGTCAAATCTTAACACTAAACTCCACAGAAGTCAGTATCTGCTCACTAAATTCAGAAACTGTTGCAAGTTATGCCAATTTTGTTTTAAAAATATAATCTGTTCAAAACATTTTGGGATACAGTATATACAGGAAACTACAACCAAACTGTATCATTGTTTTAAGGTTAACCTTTCAACAAAATTCAAGCCATCCCCCCCAGTAAATGATATACACAGCATTTTATTTAATTTTAACCCACAGCGATTGAGCTATTCATTATGAAAATTAAGTATCTATTTCCATGTCTAGATTCAAACAAATCAACTGACTTTACATCAAAAGTTAATTCACATTATATCAGTTATACTTCATAACCATACTAACATTTATTCATTCAATTTTACACCATCCTGGGTACTCCCAGTCATTCAGGATATTTTGAGTGGGGTGATGGAACTGCAGATTGTGGGGGTTATCTTTGAACATACTGAATACTTTTGGATACTCTCATCTGGTTGAACAAGTCCCCCTTGTAGTTACAAAATATGCAACATTCTGTGCACCAAGTTGAAAACAGATACCTCAGTGTACTAGGTACTACCTGCTGTTTGCAGTCATTTCACATAGCAGCCTCAAGTTAATTTTTTTTAAAAAGTAATTTTTCAAAAAGCCCTCATTTACCATATCACATTCCAGCATGCTGACCTTTACAGTTTGCCTTCCAAAGCAGTCTAAACCACGGGTCTGACAATGCACCTGACAAATAGAACATGGCCTTTCAAACTAAAGCGTGCAAAGATCAGGAGCAAATCTTTCTGCTAACACACTAAAAGTGTTAGATGAACACACACAATATTTTCTTTAAAGCTCTGTTTCCTTTACATGGTGTTATTTTCAAGACCTGAAGAGCTCTGTGTAGACAGAAAGATTGTCTCTCGCACCAACAGAAGTTGCTCCAAAAAAGATTTTACCTCACCCACCTTGTCTCTCTAATACCCCTTGTTTTTCTGAGTCTTCCACACAGCAATAGGGGAAAGATGTTTTTTTGTTTGTTTGAAACAGAAAAATATTTTTTAAAAACACAGATTTGACAGGGCGACTCGGGCAGTTTGAAGTATCTGAAGCTCTAACTTTGCTTGTTAGCAAACAGCGCTTATTTGCTACAAAACAAAGGTTAATCTTTTCAAATAATGATGCTCCCTCTAAAGGGAACATTGTCAACTTGCAATTTAGTCTAAAAACTGAATTTAATCTCATAACTAACAAAAAGTGCCAAAAAATTAAACGTCATCCTTTCCCCAAAGAGAGACTTCCTAAAGCTTCATATCTTTAACTGAGCAGCTTCCGTCAACCTTCTGAGTCACTCCCCCACCCCACTTCTAGATGCACACACTTTAAAACAAAGCTGACTAAAAATGCTAAATAAAATTTAACCAAGCTGCATGTTATATATTCTGACATCTACCTTTGTTGGGTTTTTTTAGAAGATAAAACACTGGTTTTTGTTGCAGTTTTACATGTCCTATCACCAGAAAAAAAAGGGTTTGATTGTTGTGCAGATTTAATGGCAAAAAGTCAAAGGAGTAAATACGTATGTAGTGTATTTCTTACCTGCTCAGTGTGTATGACCCATTCCTCTTAAGCCTCATGCTTGTGGATAGGAATCTTAGGAAATAATCCAGAATGATGGTTTGTCCTCTGTTTAGCCAGAACAGAGGCACCTGTTTGTTGGTAGGTCTTTTCTTTTGTTAATCAAGGGATCTCTTTCCTGTTTCTCTGAGTCATCAATTGGGAACAATGAGAAATAGCCAACAGAGCCAATTAGCAGGAAGCGCAGAGGAAGTCAGCCCAGGCAAACAAGAGCCTTGAAGTGTAAAATACCTCACCCCTCCCTGAAAAATCATGAATCCTCGCTTTCAAAAGAGAAGCAGAAATTTGACAGTTGGATAGGAAGATTAAAGAGTTGTATGGTACCCCACCAGACACAAATTTCAAGGGAAAAAGCTTGTGGAATAATGTAGATTATTGTTGGGGTTTCTCTTTTTCCAGTTAGTCTGAACAGCTTCAGATATTCCCTCTTCCTATGACTTATTACTCAAATATTCATCACAACCTCAAAAATACAAGGTAATTCAGCAACAAGCCACAGTAATAGTGTCCACGTTCCCTTAAAGTCATAAAAAAAAATATCAAGCTGAAGACAGCTGTGTGGAGGGGGGACACATGATAATTACAAAATCTTTAAAAAGGTTTTTTTTGTAGGAGGCTAGTTTGAAACACGCAGCTCTGAAGTCACACATGCACACTGCAGAGAAAATGATCTTCCAGCAGCCCAGTCCTGGGCAATCTGCCCTGCATAAATCACACGATCTACAGTGTCTCCGATTAGGCTGCTTTGCTTCCTTTCCTGTTCAACCCACCCTTCTGTGATAGCAGTCAACTACAGAGCTGCCCCATGTGACTCCTGGAATAGTATCCGTTACATAAATTGAAAATAAATTTCTCTGGATATTTGTTATTTTACCACCGGTGAAGGGAGCAAGATGTTATGACACAAATGGTGAAAGTGACATGCTTTCCCCACAAATACTGTAAGCTTGGAAAATATTTTGTACTAAATAGTGAAGTAAGAACTACTGGAACCCTTTTAATTTCTTCATTATGGCTAGAAAACTGCACACATATGTGGGAGGGTGGAATATTTATTCTCTTTGGGGAGAGACCTGGAATAGTTTTGCCACTTGAGAGGTTTCTCAAACTCATTAACATTAAAAATATATCTCACACATGACTTTGCATCGCTGTACTAGTAACAGTAGCATCTCTTCCGGCTATTTCTCCAGCAGCAATTACCTGACCAGTTTCCAAATTGTTATTTTAACTGATGCTATTACAAAGAGCTGTGTGGAGCTCAAAAGTGTGTCTCTTTTGCCAACAGAAGTTGGTCTAGTAAAAGACATTACCCCCTACCCTGGTCTCTCTCAGTATTACAAAAATCGCATTTCATAATGCACTTAATGAGAATCACCAGATGACAACGTGTGCGTATATGCAGACACAGGGCAGAACCTCACCACAGTCACAAGGTATGTGGTTCCACCCAATAACCTCATGCCTTCAATGTGCAAGGGTACCTCTACCCTGCCATCTAAGCCTGGAGTTAGTAAAACTCTAGTTAGCAGACTCTGCGTTTGTTAACCTAGGGCTTATTGTCCACATTCATTTGTAACCCCAGATAAGGAATTGTTGAATCCTGGGTCCCAACCCGGGGTTCCAGCATCGACACGGCATTATGCAGGCCCAAGTCCAACCACCCATATCCCAGAGTTCCTAGCCCTACAAAAAACGTGGCTGCTCCAGAAGACAAAGTCAACCCACAGGATTATAGAATATTTTTGGCAGACTCCCAGGGTACAAATCCAGTGGGGCTGCATCTACACCGCAAAGCAATAGGGCTAGAGCCTGGGATCCCGGCTTGACTTAGGCTTGGACTTGGTGAAGAGGAGATACATAAGGGGCATTAACTGTTCTACTTTACAGATACTGTTTTCCTTTCTCTCGTTCCCTCCTCTGCCTTGACATATCAAATGTTCTGTTGTGCTATAATTCTAAGTTGTTCTGATGCACATACTTTATACAGTGGCCACCTGTTTTAACTGACTCAAGTCAGCTGTTTTAAATAATAAAAACTTGTGATGGTGAAAGTATGTACAGAACTAGGGTAAGAGGATGACAACATTTTGCACTTAAAATCAAAATTAATTTTAATAGATTTGAAAACAAATGAAAATTGGTAGATTAAATCATTGTATTGTTTATAGGAATAAATTAGCTCCATCTCACTCTACCGCACTAAACATAATAGAAAATGTACGCAAAAGAATACTCTAACAAATAGAGGCTACTGTAACTTTTTTATGGAATGTACTTAAATGCTGTATGCCAGCGTTTCTCAAACTGGGGTCCACAAGAGTATTCCAGGGCTCCGCAGGCCCCTCTGATCAATTCCTCCCCTTCCCTCCCAGCATCTCCTGCATACCGGGGAACAGCTGCAGGAGGTGCTGGGAGGGAGGAGGAGGAGCGGGGATGGAGCACGCTCAGGGGAGGGGGCAGAAAAAGATGGGGCAGGGGTGAAGAGGGGGCAGGAAGAGGTGGGGTGTGAGTGGAGCCTTGGGGGAAGGGGTGGAGTGGGGGCAGGGCTTGGGGTTGAGTGGGGGGACTTGGAGTCTGCCAAAAAATTTAAACCAAAATGGGGGTCCTTGGGTTGCTAACGTTTGAGAACCACTGCTGTAGGACAATACCTCCATGGCACTGTGGTTGACACTTATCACTCCAAATGCTTTTAGAGGAGCACTTACTGAACTATTACTACATTTCAATTGTATTTCACTGAAGGAAATTTCCTAACAACAAAACCAGTCAGGTACTAAAACAGCAAGATCTATTTAAAGGAGCAGTTATAAAATTAAAAGGTCAGTACTATGGGGTACAATCTCCCCATCCTCCCAAGGTCACACAGGAGTCTAGATATGTTCCCCCTACACGAAGTATGGTATCTGTTCTGATTACCAGCTTTTCTGGATCCGACATCAGGTAGCTGTTAATATCAAGAATGAATTTAGGCTTGTCTACACTGGCATTTTACAGCGCTGCAAATTTCTCGCTCAGGGGTGTGAAAAAAACACTCCCCTGAGCGCAGCAAGTTTCAGCGCTGTAAAGCGCCAGTGTAAACAGTGGAGGTGGGGGTTTTTAGCACTCTCCCAGCGCTCTGCCAAGACTACACAAGCCACGTTAAAGCGCTTTAGCGTTGCCAGTGTAGACTAGCCCCAAGAAATACAAAACACTGGATCTGAGCCAAGATCTTCATATATCAATTTGCTGCAATTGTTGGCTGGAAGCGAAGTGAGAATTCTGCCAGGTATCCACACATCAGACCACTTAGCCCAGGAGCTGATTGAGAGACTCTTAAGAGAGGTCTACTAAGGTTTGGCTAATCAGACACCATCTCAGTAAGTATCTTTTGAAACAAAGATAGTCTGGGGTGATAACTTTGATGCTGGAGTTTGAGGACTGTAATAGTCCCTTCACTTGTTCACTCAAAACCATGTTTCTGAAGTTTTTAATGACTGTTGATGGGCCCTGTGCAACACAAAAAGGTTGTCAAGGTTTTTTGTATTCAGATTCGGCGGTGTGCGCGCGCGCAGGCTTTGGCATTTCATTTTCTAAAGACATAAGTATCTATCAAGTCAGACTCTCATTTGTGCTTAAAGGATTAAGTTTATCTTCTGCGGTATCTTGCTCAAAGCTTGAGTTTTAGCGTTTTCTCCGTTTTAGAGGAGAGACTCTTATGAGAGGTTTTAAGACTGTGTGTTGTTCCTCTCACAGCTGTTTCTGAGCAATATCCTTCGCCAGTCCCTGGTCCAAATCCCTGAGAGAAAAAGAGGGAAGGGTGGGAAACATGTTATTAGAGAGACTGAAAGGACACCCTGCATCCGATGAAGTGGGCTGTAGCCCACGAAAGCTTATGCTACAATAAATTTGTTAGTCTCTAAGGTGCCACAAGTACTCCTGTTCTTCTTCCTGCAGGTATGTATCCTGTTGGTCTCCCTAAGGAAAAGGGTAGCCACTTTCTGACCTACTGTGGGATCTCCCTGGAATCTGAACGTGGAAAGGTAGGTCAATCTTCCTCCCAAGGAAGGGGATGTTAATAATTTTACACCACGCCCCCTGCTCCTGAGTCCAAGGTGAGTGAGGACTGAACGCACAGACGGATGAGTGAGCTTCAGTCATTGGAGACAAATGACTCACTAGCATCAGAAAAGTCATAGGAGCTGATGCTTTTCATGACTGTTGAGGACTTGCAAGTTAAAAAAAGCTTGCAGGAAGAGGGATGTTTTGTGGCTCTCTCCACAATCTTAACATGGATCTTGCCTATATGCTAGCTGGGAGCAGGAATTTCTTCCTTTGGATTGCTACAAGGGAACTTTGCCTGCCATCAAGATTTGGTGAATGGAGTTTCCACGTGGCCTGCTCTACCATCTCAGCATAGGCCTCAGCCACACACTCTATGGCAGGCAATTTTACTGTGGTCCACTTAACTGTCTTGGCACAGACCTTTGCCCACATCCAAGCTGAAAGCTGGTTTCCTCCAGCCTGCTGTCTGCCAGCCATTTGAGAGGGAAAGATGAGTTAATGATGTCCTTCAGACCTGCCTCAAAGCCCACAGGTTTTTTTTTCCCTTTTAGTTCTACTTCATGGTTTTTCTCCTCAAAATTCCTAAGGAAGAAACTGAGACAATTTACTTAATCTTTCAAAAAAAATGCTGAGAAAGCTCTGCTATAAAGTGTGACCTGGAGTTTGCTGCATGTGCCACCTGGAGGCAGAGAAAGCTAGGAAGTCCCTCCTGATGTGCAGTCCTAAGCCCAGGCTCAGAGCAAAGATCTGGTCCTCCGCCAGCTGTCATGACGACAGGAAATACCTCACTGAGAAGAGTGACATGGAGAAGACTGAGAACTGACTAAACACTGAACGTATGACCAATCAGAGATAATGAGAGGCCTGAAGGGTTTTGGGTGCATGCTAATTTGCGCCAGCAATAAAAATACATGAAGTTGGAGGTGGCTTTAGTTCTGATGACGACTGATCCATTTGATGGCAATTAAAAACCACTGTACCATACTATAACCTGTTAGGAGAAAGATCAGAAAGGTTTACCCCCCCAAATGGACATTTTTTAGCTGTTCCTTAACTTCTCTATGGATGCACATTTAAATTAAGCTACCCACTGATTTTTATGAGCCTTTTGTTTTTACTAGCTATCTCACTACTTTAAAAATAAGTTTTAGCATTCCATTGCAGCAACCAGCTGCTGGTGATTCCAAACTCTACTCCTGCTGAAACCTATCAATGCTCTTTTCTCTTTCACACCCTTCCCCTGTGCTCTTTTGGGGATTACAGAAGCACAAGGGTATGCGTTCTTTAATATCTCCATCTGAAAGCTATTATAGGAGACCAGCAGCTAAATATAAAATGCCCAATCAGAATCAGCGCTAACCACATTGATGCTGAGGTCCCCGAGTGCTATCAAGGTCAAAGTACCTGCCACAAAAAACATGACCCCAGTGGTCAGTATAACAGTTTTTAAAATTAACGGGCTCTGCTAGTCCACTCTTGGTACATGAAGGAGATGTTGCTTCAGTTTTCAGAGCTAAGTGTTCTTTACCGGATTAGTTAAGAAATATCATCCTGTCGATCTAGTGTCTGGACTGGTATAGAAGATAAAAGATAAAGCTTTGCATCCATGATTCAGGAGGGTTATCATGGCTGTGAAAGCCATTATGTGACATGCCCGATATAAAATGGACCACAAAGAGTACATTCAGAGTCTTATTTATCCACGCTACTTTTAAGGGGAGAACTTTTTAAACTAAATACAATGGGCATTCCTGATTGAAGGTAAAGATGCCATCGACACTGAAAAGCTTACTGCAAGTGTTTCAGAATCAGCAAGGACAGTGTCCAATGAAACAAAGGAACTAAAATACTACAGAGTGCTCTGTCTGGAAATAGAAAAGGGTGGGTCCACACTACACCAGGGATAAAAGCCACGATTTTATAAATTTAGAAGAAAACCAAACAAAAACTTCTCATTTCAGAGCTTAACTCAAACAAAATTAGATTTAACAGCCTTTTATCATTTGCCTAATCATTCTTAACAGGCATCTGCCCAAGCACAGGAAAGAACTAGTTTTCAACATGGGCCAAACAGTACCAAAAAAAAAAAAAAAAAAAATCTGCTTCAATCCCACACTTTTTGCAGCATACTGAGGATATGTCCGTGAGTGAATGAACACGGGAAGCACTCTTTTTTTGGAGGGAATGTCATGAAGAGTTAAATAATGCAAAATTTAATGTCAGAGCTGAAGCCTACTTAACATTGCTTGGAATAAGGCTGACGGATTGCATCTTTATACCTAAAAGCACACAACAAGCAGCTAGGTGGACCTGAACACAGGTCCTACCTTGCTGAAAAAAGGCTACACAGAGTTAACACAAGACACTAAAGAGAATGTTTCACATTTTTGGGCTAGATGTGAAAAAAAGTTACTGGTTTCAGAGTGGTAGCTGTGTTAGTCTGTATCAGCAAAAACAACAAGGGGTCCTTGTGGCACCTTAGAGACTAACATTTATTTGGGTATAAGCTTTTGTGGGCTAGAACCCACTTCATCAGATGCATGGAGTGGAAAATACAGGAGCAGGTATAAATACATGAAAAGATGGGAGTTGCCTTACCAAGTGTGAGGTCAGTCTAACAAGACAATTCAATTAACAGTAGGATACCAAGGGAGGAAAAATAACTTTTGTAGTGGTAATAAGAGTGGCCCATTTCAAACAGTTGACAAGAAGGTGAGAGTAACAGTAGGGGGAAATTAGTATGGGGGAAATTTACTGTGCTTCACAAAGACTGGTGATATAATTGGCCATGTTAACAGTAGCTTATATATGTATGTAATAAGTAGCTGAATATTAAATGCATGAAGACACCTATTCCGGTCAGCACCCAAGATCCTGACTAAGGAAGCATGTTCATAAAATGGTGTAAATAGAAACAACATAGGAAGGTTGATTTTTATATTTCAATTTTGTGCAAAAGCAGCAAGCAGGTAATTTAGAGCAGGCACTGCCCCTTCAGTCCAACAACAGGAAGCAACTGTATGACTTGCCAAACTGCTCCACCCAAGTTTTCCCAGTTGGTATAAGAGCCTTTGCTGCAAAATTTAGCCGATGATACAATCCAGGAGGAGGAAAGTCTGGAAGAACTGCAGAGGGAGAGTGGGAGACAGATTTCTGAGAATGACACTTTAGCTAAAAAAAGCCAGGCCAAGACAATCACTTAGGAGGTTATAAACCCAGTGGAAAAACACTAGGAAGTTTTGGATTACACAACATTATAACTTGAACGGATTTTTTTTATTTTTTTTTTATTTACTTTAGCTAAGTGCTCTCACTACTAGATTGGTAAAATCTGCCCAACTGTACTTCAACAAAAAATTTTGAAACTGATATTTAAAAATAAATAAATCAATCCAGAACTTTCAGTAGAAAATGTTTTCACCCCTCAAGTACACAGATTCTCAACCCAGAAAGAGGGTGGGTCTTTGTGTGTGTGCGCATGTTTTTTTTTTTTTTTTTTAAACACTAGTAGTGACCCATTAGAGGGGAAAGGGAGAGAAAGATTTAGTGTCAACAAGAAGGCTGTAATGTTGATCAAAATAAAGCTTAAATCTGAAGAAAAAAAGCGAGACAATGCATATGGATAATGTGTTTATTTTGTAACATACAATGCAATACAACATACACATTAATATTAGTAGAACAATCAGCCTAGACTTTACACTTTTAACAGTCTAATAGTAATTAAAAACATCACTTTTTAAATACATTCATTAAAATGGAGGGAACCCTCTCCTCTAATTCATTGCCCTTTCAACCTTCTCTTGGCTTGACAAACTTTTCACTCTCAGTGCCTCCCCCCCACCCTTATTAGCGCTACTGCAGCCAGAAGAGATACTCCACTTCTTCCCTTCCTCTATGGAAAGGAATTGACAACAGCCCTAGACTCAGACCTCCAACAGAACCACCGCTGCTCATTCCCACACCCCAACAAGTGAAGAGAGCAAGTGAAGGAGTCACTGAAGTGGTACTGGATAAACTATGTAGGAGATACACCCACCTTTCATATTTGGACAGATATGTTGGACAGATGAGAAGAAATTAAGCTTCCCCTAGATCAGCAAAGTGGCCCATGCGCAGCCCCCTAGTCAGGTATGCCAACGGTGATGTGCACAGATCTTTCTGCCCCAAATGTTTGTTTGGGGAGAGGAAAGGAGGATCAACTGTCAGCATAATTCACTGCTCAGCACAGACAAGGTCAACCTACAACTAAGTTCTGCACCACTCGGGCGAAAAATCTGGGAATTCTGAACCAGCTTCAGATCCATTTACAAAAGGAGATTGTGATGGAATATACTCTTGTATTCACACTCTCCACACTATTGTAGTAAAGTTTGTACAAAGTATGCCTTGTAAGGTATCTTTTGAAAACTCATCACTTGCTGGTCAGTATTGTCCTGGTAAAATACGTGTGGCAACACTATATGTGAAGTTATAAGATTCCCCTTGTATGATGTTATTAACACATGTTCCAAACCCCACAGCATTGCCCAGGCAGAAGTCAAGTCTGCTCTAAACAAAGGAAGGAATGTGTGTTTGCCTGAATTTGCATTTAAGCAGTAAACAGAGTCATCAAGCAGGGAAGGAAAACAAAGGAAGTTCAAACAGGTGTAAAAAACCCAGCAGAGAATATCCTTCCTTCCACACATATTCTTGGTTTCCTGGGTCTCAGATGGAAATTATTTTCAAGAAGGGGACTGAAACTATAAAAAGGAGGGACAACCACCAAAAGGCAACCCTCTCTGTCCCCCTGCCCATTGCTTTCTCTGCACATGAGAAGACAAAAGGAAACAGCCATTGTACTTTGGGGGAAGGGGTCCTGACCTGAAAGTTTTGGTCAGTAATCTGCTCGAGCATGTGATGAGAAAGTTTGCTTTGCAACTAAGATAGTTTCTTAAGTAGATATTAGCAAGTGTTTTCTCTTTATTTTTCTTGTAACCATTTCTGACTTGTATGCCTGATTACATGTACAGTACTCACTTAAAATCTCTTTGTAGTTATTAAACCTTTTTTGCTGTTTTATCTAATCCAGTGAGTTTAAGTTGAAGTATCTGGGTAACTATTTAAGGTAATGAACTGGCATATTATTCCCTCAAAGAAATAACAGACTTAATATATATTTGTACAGTCCAGGAGAGGGCTGAGCAGTACAGGGCATACATTTCTGAGGGAAGATCTGGGACTGGGGGAGCGTTGGGGTCACCCTGCAGTATAACCCAGGCTGGGAGATCCAGGACGTAGCTGGCAAGCTGCAGTTACATACAGACACTCAGGGTGTGGCTTACATGCCGGAAAGCTGTTTTTGAGCGGCCCGGGTGGGAGCTACTTCAGCAAGGCATTGTAAGGCACTCACGATTGCAGGGCAGGGTGACACACACCCCCACTAGTCCAAATTGTACCCCCTGATATGTCACAGAGAGTTCATTAAATATAAAAATGAAGACAAGTGAATACAATTAGTACAGTAATCAGTTTATATTATTGTACACCGCACTATGTTTATGAAAGTGGCATTTTGTATTGAAAAATATGTAACTCCATTGTAGAAACTACTGGGGGACTAGTTACCTCTGAACCAAATGGTTGGGGCTTCTGGCAGTTCAGTGGACAGTTTGAAATTGGGGAATAAGCACATTAATAGGGTGTTTCTGCAAAGTTTATCAGCAATGACATAGTTAACAGGGCCATTTCAATCATCATCTTTAGGTTTCAGAGTCAAATAACCACTCAGATGAATGGGGACAATTCAACCCTTTCAAAACGATTGCTGCAAACGTCCTGCAAACTCAGACAGAAAACATTACATCAGTTAAACCTGAACATGTGAACAGAACTGTTTCTTCACAAACAGTAAGGAATAGAAGTTTTTTTTTTATTCTGGAGCATAAATCTGCAGCAAGGGAAGTGTTCTGCGGCCATGCAATACTCTGGGCCCTAACCACAGGGAATTACATGTCAGAAGAGTCTTATCTCCCATTGTATTTTATGCCCTTGTATATGTGTCCACATACACAGTGTGAACTGTGTCCCTAACAGAACGCTTTCACCCAAGACGACTGCAATTTCACACACTAATACAGCAATAAATTAAAGGGCATGTTTAGCCTTGAATGATTATGCTTCTATGAAAAGTGTCTCCTTTTCACTCTACGGTCTTCTCTACATTAAGATTTGCACTGGTTTAACTACATCAGTAGTTTCTTAACGTAGTCAGGGCCGAATTCTTGGCTGACAACAAGAGCAATGTTGTACTGACTACATTTATCTAAACATAAGAATTAAGCTTGGCCATGTCTATTTTTCCCTTCCTTTTTCCCCCATCCCCCAATTTCTGTGGGCTATTTTAAGAGCCTTGCTTTTTAGGATATTATTGTGGATTTTGATTGTTTCTTTGTTTGCCAGCGTTCCCTTTGCTTGAACATTATAGAACCATCTAGCCTCATATGTGGACACTATCATGTCGGCCTTTTTAAGAACTGCAACAACACTTACTATAGCAAAGTCGTTTTCTCAGGTTAAAAAATAGAAAGAAAAGAAAACACCATTATTAGTTGCAAGAACAGACACATTGCCTAGTCCAAAAAATAAAATAAAATAAAAAAAGGTAAATATCTGCTTAGCATCTTCAGTGCAAAGAAAACCCATTTGTATGCCTTCCCAGGACAAAAAACAGTTTGTTTCTGGAGGAAAATCTGACATTCATTTTTTACCACCACACAGCAGCATTTCATTCCTTGCTCAAAGATAAATCAAACTTGAATAAAAACACAAAAATGCAAGGTCTCAAATATAAAGATGGGCGACAGCAGCAATAGATAGAGTGAAATCAGCGGCTGAAGCATTTTTGTATAGTTCCAGAGGACATTTCTCCCCCGCAATGATCCTGCATCTATGGCAGCTATTCTAAAATCAGCAGTCGATCTGACATGGTATTCAGTAATAAGCTTGAGCAGCCACATAACTGAGGGCTTGTCTATATGAAAGGAATATGAACAGTTAGTCTGCAGTAAGCTGGGGTGTAAAACTGCCTTGCACTAGTCTGCCCAACTTTAACTGTCCGTGTGGATCCCACTGCTGCTGTACACTAACAGTTCCCTGGTGTGCTTTAATCTATCCCCTTTCAAAGGCACTAACCATTCGTAGAGATCAACACTGAAATCAATCATACCTCGAGCCTCTGCCACCAAAATAATTCTTATCCTGGAGTCACATAAAAGATTTGATTTCTTAAAGCAACCTGGAGCTATTTAACATAGAGAAGCACTTAGAGGTCCCAATCAGGACTGGAACACCAAGACACTGTCCTGGCCCCAAAGAGTTTACAATCATGGGGAAATCTTGGCATTATATCCATGAAATTTAAGCCGTTTAGCCGAACACAGACAGTTGACTATAGTGTTATGTGTGATTTCCCTTAAAGCTTTTCAATAAACAGAGATGTGAAAATCTGAAATCAAGTTTGTAGAAACTGACCCTTGCAACTGTGTGTGTGTGGGGTGGGGGTGAGTGCAAGATTGTACTTCCTAGAGCTTTTAAGCACACTATTATACTATTCCTTTTCATGTTACTAGATCAAAGGTGTTACAGTTCTTCCTACCAGTTGTGTACAGTTGCCAGACTTCTTACAAAACAAAGTATTGTTTAATCTTAATAGCAGAAACAAACCATTTAGTGAAAAAAGGATTTTAAAAAGACAGCCTATACACGTCTAACTTACCTAAAACTCTACAATCATGCGATAGTGGTCTAGGCAGACCTAGCTTTTTCAGATTCCCCAGTGCGTGCCAGTGTCAGTCTTGTTTCTCCAAACAGCTCCCCAACAACTACCTTTTCTCTTGAGAGAGCATCTTTACATTCAGCCTTTGGTCTCGTCAGTTCCCATGCTTTGACCCTGCTTGTCAAAAACTAGTCCAGGAGGCCAAGCCAGACTACTCAGAGCCAATGGCTCTGCCACGGTCTCTTAAAACCCATGAAGTGTTTGCTAAGAAGTAGCTCTTTTACATTCCTGCTCATTTTTTCCTTACAGCCCACTGTTAAACTAAACCAATACATTAATACAGTAAACATCTCAATAATCAGGTCAACAAACAGTATTCATAAATCACAGGTCCACATCCATCACAAACGGCAAGAGTTCAACTGCTCCCATTAAGAATCGATACAAAAAATAAGCCTGGCTAAACAAGTAGAATGATCAGTCATTCATCTGTACCAATCCTGAATGTAAGATGAAAACCTTTTTATAGAAACACCTAATTGACAATGCAAACTTGGCAGGCCCTGGTTCTCTCAAGTAAATATACAGAGAGAAGTTACAGTATCTTAAAATCCAAATGAAGGATAAGCCAATTGCAACAATACATTTACCTTCCTTCAGAATCCCTAGACTGAACATGCTTCCATTGCCCTAGAAATTCCCTCCTCTTGATAGCAAAATAAAGCCTGTCGTTTATTTAGCAGTAAGCCTAGGACCCAGAGAAAAGAATGAACAAATTGAAAACAAACAGTCATGAAATAGTCCGATACTCAAACTCTTGCTTTATTTGTGTAAGAAACAACATAATAAATAAAGCTATAAATGGAGTATAACTATTCTAACTATGAATCAAGCTGGTCCTCAGTCTGTCTCTGAAAGAGGATGACCCATCACCAACAAAGGCATTCGTCTGTTCTCGCTATATTGTAGTCTGTGTGCCTTGACCAATAATAATAATATTAAAAAAAAGTGTACCATGATGATATTTGAGGCAATCAAAAAGCTGCTGAAGCCAGAATTGTAAGGTTGCATTTTCAGTCATACTCCTGTGTTATCTATCCGAAGAAAAAACTTTAAAATATCTAAAAACATGCCGAAGCTGTTATATTGTATAAAAAACCCATGAATAGCAGTTTTAATCTTTATTTCACTGATAGTTCTAAAAATAGACAGGCAACTGCTTTTAAAAAGGAACAGAGTATGATACCAAACACCGTACACTTATCTTCCACATGCTAGCCATATATCAGACATGTTTAGCATCCCATCTCAGAGGATGGGAGTATGAAATTGACATCTCTAATAAAATAGTTAATTTCAGCGGTGGTTTTACAGTTTATCCAATAGTACTATGTCTGCACACACAAAACAGCCTTTCTGAAAGTTTATGTGAGCGCAGAGTGAGCGATATATTATGTGTCAATGACACAAGTAGCAGCATGAATCACCCAAATGAGCAACACTGGCCTTTTTATGAAACTTACACGAACAGACCCGTCACTGAGTTGGGCTTTGGCCGCTATTATTTATATTTTCACAAGCATTGAAGTTTCCAGTGCAAGATGAGGTTTTTGGAGACATATTTAAAAACATAACCCAGATCACCCAGCCTACAAGGAAAGGAAAGAATGCTTCACCCAAGTCAGAGTCTAGGCCTCACACAAGGAAATAATATTAGAACACAGAATTCTACATTTCCCCCTCCCACCTACTGTACAAACATTAGTTAATCTCCACAATGCCCCTGTGAGGTAGGTAAATATTCTCAATTTACAGATGGGGAAATTGAGGCAGGAAACAGCTGTGGTTCAACAGAAAGGGCAGAGGAAAAGGAGTTCCCATCGCTGCCACTGACACTGTAACCTTGGACAAGTCACTCAGGCCTTGTCTTCATTAGGAGAAAAGACGGGCTCTTACCTCATGTTCGGTAAGACACGGCAACAAATACAAAAAATCCTAACGAAGACAAGACAGTCTGTAGTTTTCACACAAGTTAGCAGGTCCAGGCAAAGGCTATATAGAAGCCTAGTCTTTGCCTGGACCTGCTAACTTGTGTGAAAACTACAAACTGTCTTGTCTTCCTTAGGATTTTACCTTGTGTTTGTTGCCATGTCTTAGTTCATAGAAGGTAAGAACACTTCCTAGTGAAGAGACACCCTCTACCTCTATGACTCAGTTTCTCTAACTGTAAAATAGGGATAGTTCAACTTTTCATCTTTGTGAAGCACTTCAATATCTATGGATTAAAAAGGATTGTATCAGTGCTAGCGTTTTATTATTATTATTAGTGACTTGTGTAAAGCCACACAGAGAGTGAAAGACTCAAGAATAGATTTCAGAAGTCCTCAGGTTCCAGCCCGATCCTCATTACTCTAAACCACGGTATCTTTCAATGGGCCTCTAATCTAAGGTAATAAAAAGAGAACCCCTCAGCTCTGGCCAATGGCATTTTTCTTCCCCCTACAATTTGTCAGCAGAAATCTTTAGTAAAATAAAGAAGCAGCTCAGCTCCCAAGACAAGATGTTTAGTAAATTGTAACCTTAAGAACCTAACTTTGTATCTTCCCAACCCTAAGTTTTAAAAAACTAATTCTTATTGCCAGCACTACATTTCCCGCAACTGCTGTCTGGTTCTACTTCCTGCATGACAATCCTCTTATATCCAGTGAAAAGCAACCTGACTTAGTCATGAAATGTAAAGATTTCTCTAGAGGAAATGAGTTATCTGATCAGACGTGCCTGGTAGAGCAATGCAAAGTCACCCTTCCTCCAGGGCTAAAAATTGTATTCCAAGTAAGTGTTGGAGTCTGTGTGTGTTCCCTCAAGTAAAATGCAGAATAACTCTGGGCCACCACCAAAATGTGTAGCTTTTTTCTGTGCTTTCGCCAGACTGCAGTCCAAGTACCACCAACTACTTATGGGAGTGGCTTAGCCCATCTCCCTGGCATTAACAAAAAAACAATGACTGATTTATCTTAAATAAAGATGAAACATGGAAAACTGATTCGCTCTGTTAAAATATCAGATTAAGGCCATGTCTACACTACAGTTTATGTCAGCATAAATTTATGTCGCTCAGAGGTGTGAATAAATCACACACACACACCCCCCAAGTGACATAAGTTACACCGATATAAGTGCCGGCGTGGACAGCGCTATGTTGTCGGGAGAGCTTCTCCCACCGACATAGCTTCTGCCGCTCGTGGGGGCTGAAGTAGTTAAACCAATGGGAGAGCTCTCTCCCGCCAGCTTAGAACAGCTACATTAGAGTGCTTACAGAAATGCAGCTGCACCCATAGGTGCCAACTTTTGCCAGCGCTAGTCGGTGCTCGAGCCGCCAACCCCCCGCCCCGCACCTGGTCCTGCCCCGCCCCCTCCCGCCCATGCCCCACCCCCATTCCAACCCCTTCCCCAAAGTCCCCTTCCCAACTCCATCCCCTCCTTGCCCCATTGGACCCCTTCCCCAAATCCACGCCCCGGCCCTGCCTCTTCCCCACCTCCTCCCCTGAGCGTGCTGCGTTCCTGCTCCTCCTCCCTCCCTCCGAGAGCTTGCTACAGCTGTTTGGCAGTGGCAAGTGCTGGGAGGGAGGGGGGAGAAGTGGGTCACGGCGCACTCAGGGGAGGAGGCAGAAGTGAGTGGGGGCGGAGAGCTGCCGGTGGATGCAGAGCACCCACCAATTTTTCCCCGCCTATGGCTGCACTGTTGTAAACTCTCTAGTGTAGCTGTGCCCTTAGTCACAAAGTTTCATGCAACAGATTGGAGTTGCCAAAATGCTTGTTGTGGTCAGAAAGGCTCTTGGTTGTTGCTGGGAAGGTTTAAACAAAAATCTTATAACCTGGGTTCAGCCATGTCCTTGCTTGCCCTTATGGCCAACCAGACCCCCACCCCCTCCCCTTTTTTTTTTTTTTTTTTTTTTTTTTTTTTTTTTTTAATTCTCCCAGCTTTCAGCTCACATACCTACAACATTTGATCTAAGTTTTCCAGCAACGTGATCCATGCCTTGTATGCCAGGCAATGGGTCCAGCCTTTCCTCACCACAGAAAATTCTCTCCTGCCACCTTGCCAAACTAGTTGAGGTTGAATTGTGTGTTCTTCCACTTCCCTTCTCCATTTAATTCTATCTTCACTTCTCTGAATGAAAGTTCCAAGCGATAAGTTTTTATCAACTTCTAGCCTGCTTGGGCTAAGGGCACAGACTTGTAACAAAAGGGTATTAGACTAAAGCACAAATCCATTAGCTGCTGTGGGTGGACCATAGATCTGAATAAAGATAGAACAGCGAAGAGGCAAGGGAACTCAGCTGCAAGGCTAGGGTACTGTGCGGGCATGTGACAAGGTCTCCCCCACTCCTACAGAGCTGGAGTTAAGGGTTGGGGAAACAGGGTACCCTAAATCTTTCCACTGCTTGGTGGGGGATAGTGAATAGCCGTGGCAGAAAGCAAAACTACTCAGATTTAACTAACCCAGATCTCTTCATAATTTAGACAAGTGGTGTTGGGTGCAAGAGCTCTTCATTAAAACTATTCTGAGGGGGAAAGTTTTTAGGTTGGCCTTTTAATGACCTTTCTGTCACAGTTCAGGACAACTACACCAGTATTCCTGTTCTAGGCTCCAGGCTTCTTAGCCATCACATCTCTTGGGTGAAGACAAGCATCTCTTTCCCTCCTGACCAGTGCATGTCCAGGCTGCACGGTCCCCTGACTATACTAGGATATCTTCCAGCAAAAGACAGACTGCCTAAGCAGACCTGCTTCACTTCTCTACTCAGAGAAGGTAGACATTGTAATTGCCACAGTTAAGTTACCACACAGTCCATTATAAGCGGGCACATTTATTTTTAAAGTGAAAGCATTAAGCATTACAGACAAAAACATTAAGAAGAATAAAAACATATACACATGCTAATAAGCTGACCAGAGATCACCCCATCACTCCAACAAGGGTTTTGGTTGGTGGTTAGTCCTTCAAAGGTCACACAGGGATTTCTCCTGTGGTCACAAGTTCATCACAGCTTCAGCTCAGAACCAGCACCCAAGTCTTGTGGGGCCTCAGTGGGCCAAAGACCATCGAATCCTTTGATGTAAACCATGTAAACCAGAGGTCCTGTCCTTTTGCTGGACCAGAAAAAAGCCACGAGTCAGTTTATCATCAGGTTTTTAACCCAAAAATCTCTGATTGTTGGTTCCTGGAGAATCCAGTTTGAACTAGTTTAAGTGAACATCTCCAGGGACTGGATCTTCCCTGGAAATGTTACAACCGGAGTGACTTTGACTAACCACCCCACACTGTTCTCAGTTTCTGGAGGAGCTGTATTTTTACCCTTCCCATGGAAATACATACAATCCCCAGGATCCCATAAACAATTGCATTTTTAATACAATGGGCCCCACAATATTAAGTAAGTTTAACTTAATTCAATAAGGTTTATCCAGGACATTGGGGGAGATTACCCTATTTGTCAGACTTGTATAGCAAAAGCCAACTGCACAATCATTTTCTTTTGAGTTGCTGTGTTGGAATAACTCTCTTATCTACATTTTTGCTTTTGTTTTTTTAACCTGATTCATGTAAGAGAGAGACTACCAATTAGAGAAGGTTACTATTTTCAAATCTCTTTGCATACAATTAACTAAGAATCCTTATACACTTCTGCAAGGCAGGTGAAATATTTCCCACTTCACAGAAGGGAAACTGATGCAGAGAATTAATTAAATTGCTTAGAATAGCACTAGTGAATTAGTGGTGGAGCTAAGTTTACAGCTATAGAGTGGCTAGCCGCCAGGCCACACAGTCCCGTAGACAACACTGTATCTCTGTCCACCCCTGTACATCTTTATCATATCAGAGATTATGACCATTCACTGCAAGAATGACAAACTGGGGCAGCAAGAAATATCCTGCATTGAGGGTGTACAAACACAAGTTTACTTATGCTACGATTAAGCCTCATCTGTGTTATTAGAAAAAATATACACAGGAAAAACCAGAATGTCTCACGTAGCCTCCTTGCAGTCAGACAGCTCACAAATACAAGCTAGTTTCCTTCAACATCCTCCAATCCTTAATAACAAGTGTCTATAAACCTCAAGGCTGAAAAATATATACGCGTGTGTGCGCGTGCGCATGCGCACTCTTCCCTAGGAATGAAATATAGTAAAAGTCTGTGGCCGGAAAATGATGGGTTATAGGAAGAAGTCAGAGAACCTCAGGTGAGCCTTTTTCAGATTCTGGGCAGGCACAACCCTCAATCGGATGTCCGGGTGCAGGATTTGACACACAGACATATAACACTGGGTGTCCTAAGTCTGCCCAATACTGCTTCTCACTCAGTTGTCAGAGAGCAACTGTACGACAGGCACATCCTCAGTTTATTATACTCCCAATGTTTCTCCAATCATTTATTTCTCTGGTTGTCTGGCTTTTAAGATAAATGTAGTACATCCAAAAAATTACATTAAAAATATTAAGGCTGCAAAGTAAAGCACTGAAAAGCTAAGAAACGCTGGAATTGAGGTTACACAGCACACACACACGGTCAGTGAGTTTCACAGCTATTTGGAATGCAGAGACTGAGGAGAGTACTGTAGTGGTTGGGGAACCTGTGCCCTTCCCTTATTCAGCTTTTCCACTGTATCCCCACTTCATACCCTCCTCCCCCTGTACTCCAGTCCCCCAAGCTCTGGCTCTTTCCCCCTCTGTGTCCAAGTACTTCCCCCCCCCCCCCCAGTTCCCTGCTGCTCTGCTCCCTCCTTCCCCCAGCTCCTGCAACCCCTTCTTCCTCTGCCCCCTCCCCTCCCAGCATTCAAAAGACTGTTTCTCCCTCCTCCTTTGTGGTATGGGGGAGCATGAAGAGCACAGGAAAGAGTCTTTTCTCCTTTGCGGTGCCCAATGCCACTATGGCCCCAGGCCAATAAGAGGAGCAACTACAGGGTGAGTCCTGCTCAGCCCCAGGCTGCAGCATACTCAGCGCAGACAATATTTGGAGAATTTAGCTGCCAAATTCTAAACAAGTCTGGGCATGTGCAAACAGCTACTTTTCCATGGCTCATAACTTGGCCAAGTAGTTTTTAATGCAACTGCAGAAGGTGCATCCCTGATATTAGAATAACCCCCAGACAAATTTCAAGTCCCTGAACCAAAATAGAGCTCTAGTACGAGCTTCTAAATGAAACAGTTGGAACACAAAAAACCACCACAAAATCCCACAAGAGCAATGTATTGTTTTTCCTAATCTTGTTCTCAGGAACAGGTCAATCATTTTACCTGGAACTTTAAAAAAATTCAACTTGAGACAGACACCCAGCATGGAAAATTTCAGCTTGAACTGATCAAGTTCTAAGCAACTGATAACAGGGTCGTATAAATGGAAAGTGTCAAGCAACCTTAACTACAGGTGGCACTACCAACTCTGCTCTGTCTTTAATTACACTGGTCTACAATTTGAGAAGTCATCTGCTTCAGAGATAAAATGTGCTATTTATTATGTATTTTGATGTGCTGAATTCAAATATGACAATTAAAACAACTGATTGGCTACTGTTTCTAAGATATTTAAGTTTTTACATTTTATGTCTATGTATATTGTGTAGATAGTAGAGTTTTAATCATAAATTGTAAACCTAGGTCTTTTCGTGTGTTTATGGTTGCTTTACATGATAATATTTCACCTGTCCTGTTTATGTAACACTTTAAAAATCAGCAAAAGGGTTATATAAATAAAATTTATTATGAAACAAAAGGCAAAAAACTATTATGTACATAGTTTAGTCCTATTCAGTGTCTACTCAGCGCTTCTTGGCTTGTCTCTTGTATTCATTAAATGAAGCATCTCTTGTCACTGTCCAGCAATAGTCTGCAAGCATTGATGGGCTCCATTTGCCCTGATAGCGTTTCTCCATTGTTGCAATGTCCTGGTGAAATCGCTCGCCGTGCTCGTCGCTCACTGCTCCGCAGTTCGGTGGAAAAAAATCTAGATGAGAGTGCAAAAAATGTATCTTTAGTGACATGTTGCAACCAAGGCTTTTGTATGCCTCGAGGAGGTTTTCCACCAACAACCTGTAGTTGTCTGCCTTGTTGTTTCCGAGAAAATTTATTGCCACTAACTGGAAGGCTTTCCGTGCCGTCTTTTCCTTGCCACGCAGTGCATGGTCAAATGCATCATCTCGAAGAAGTTCACGAATCTGAGGACCAACAAAGACACCTTCCTTTATCTTAGCTTCACTTAACCTTGGAAATTTTCCACGGAGGTACTTGAAAGCTGCTTGTGTTTTGTCAATGGCCTTGACAAAGTTCTTCATCAGACCCAGCTTGATGTATAAGGGTGGTAACAAAATCTTCCTTGATTCAACAAGTGGTGGATGCTGAACACTTTTCCTCCCAGGCTCCAATGACTGTCGGAGTGGCCAATCTTTCTTGATGTAGTGGGAATCTCTTGCACGACTATCCCATTCGCAGAGAAAACAGCAGTACTTTGTGTATCCAGTCTGCAGACCAAGCAAGAGAGCAACAACCTTCAAATTGCCACAGAGCTGCCACTGATGTTGGTCATAGTTTATGCACCTCAAAAGTTGTTTCATGTTGTCATAGGTTTCCTTCATATGGACTGCATGACCAACTGGAATTGATGGCAAAACATTGCCATTATGCAGTAAAACAGCTTTAAGACTTGTCTTGGATGAATCAATGAACAGTCTCCACTCATCTGGATCGTGAACGATGTTGAGCGCTGCCATCACACCATCGATGTTGTTGCAGGCTACAAGATCACCTTCCATGAAGAAGAATGGGACAAGATCCTTTTGACGGTCACGGAACATGGAAACCCTAACATCACCTGCCAGGAGATTCCACTGCTGTAGTCTGGAGCCCAACAGCTCTGCCTTACTCTTGGGTAGTTCCAAATCCCTGACAAGGTCATTCAGTTCACCTTGTGTTATGAGGTGTGGTTCAGAGGAGGAGGATGGGAGAAAATGTGGGTCCTGTGACATTGATGGTTCAGGACCAGAAGTTTCATCCTCTTCCTCTTCCTCGTCTGACTCAAGTGAGAATGATTCTGGTGCATCAGGAACCGGCAGTCCTTCTCCGTGGGGTACTGGGCGTATAGCTGATGGAATGTTTGGATAATGCACAGTCCACTTTTTCTTCTTTGACACACCTTTCCCAACTGGAGGCACCATGCAGAAGTAACAATTGCTGGTATGATCTGTTGGCTCTCTCCAAATCATTGGCACTGCAAAAGGCATAGATTTCCTTTTCCTGTTCAACCACTGGCGAAGATTTGTTGCACAAGTGTTGCAGCATATGTGTGGGGCCCACCTCTTGTCCTGATCTCCAATTTTGCAGCCAAAATAAAGGTGATAGGCTTTCTTAACCATAGTGGTTATACTGCGCTTTTCTGATGCAAAAGTCACTTCACCACAAACATAGCAGAAGTTATCTGCACTGTTCACACAAGTACGAGGCATCTCTGCTCACTTTGGCTAAACAGAAATGTGTCCCTTTGCAAAATCAAACACTGACAAATAAGAGAGCACGACACTGTATGATTTCTAGAGCTGATATAGGGCAATTTGTTCAGCAGAGTGATGTAGGCTTCGTTATGATTGCATCATCCATGACTTCTAGGAATAACATGATGCAATTCATATCATGTATGACGCAATACCAGCTTCAGATTGCATCATTCATTGTTTTGCCTAAAAAGCAAGTACTGTCCAAACCCAGTCATAGATTTATTCATAGATCCAATCAAAGATGTATTTTAGTCATTTCTGGTTTAAATTGAGATCCCTTCCCTTTATAACTCACTTATCCTCCGCCATTCCCAAGTCAAGGGTCGTATATACTGACCCAATAGCATATCTTGAAAACTAGAGCCAATCAACAATTTTAAGCATCATTTTCGTTCTCAGTGACCCAGAATTAGTAAAGTTTGACTACATTTATTTCAGAAGCATTTTGGCTGTAGAGCAGTGTTATATATACACCCCTTGCCCCCTACGCGACCCCCTTTCTCAGCCTCTTTAAATTCCTTTAAGATAATGGCGTTCAAGAGAAACTCCACATTTCTTGTTAAGTTCAGACCTGAATTTGCTCCAGAATAGATAACCAACTGTTACATTCCTGGAATGACTGTTTACATTCACATTGCCAAGACATGAAGATCAAGAGTTCTTTACCCCAACATGTTACTTACAAATCCAATCTACTGCATTGCACTCAGTTATCTGAAATCCACCTCTCATTTGAAAATTTCCAAATCACCATTCAGAAAACTATTCCCGTTGCACTTTGCCTTCTTCCTACTAATGCTGTTTTGCTACTAAGTCATCACACTCCTCTCACACTCCTCCTTGCTTACAGACAGCCCCCCAACCTGAAGCAAATACTCATCAGCAACCACACAACAAAAACACTAACCCAGGAACCTATCCTTGCAAAAAATGCCCGTTGCCAAATCTGTCCACATATCTATTCAAGGGACACCATCATAGGACCTAATCACATCAGCCACACCATCAGAGGCTCGTTCACCTGCACATCTACCAAATGTGATATATGCCATCATGTGCCAGCAATGCCCCTCTGCCATGTACATTGGCCAAACCGGACAGTCTCTACACAAAAGAATAAATGGACACAAATCAGACGTCAAGAATTATAACATTCAAAAACCAGTCGGAGAACACTTCAACCTCCTTGGTCACTCAATTACAGACCTAAAAGTCACAATTCTTCAACAACAAAAACTTCAAAAACAGACTCCAATGAGAAACTGCAGAACTAGAATTAATTTGCAAACTGGACACCATTAAATTAGGCTTGAATAAAGACTGGGAGTGGATGGGTCATTACACAAAGTAAAAACTATTTCCCCATGCTAATTTTCCCCCTACTGTTACTTACACCTTCTTGTCAACTGTCTGAAATAGGCCATCCTGATTATCACTACAAAAAAGTTTTTCTCCTGCTGATAATAGCCCACCTTAATTGACTAGTCTCGTTAGAACTGGTATGGCAACACCCATTTTTCCATGGTGTGTGTGTGTGTGTGTGTGTGTATATATATAAGATATATAGATATTATTTTATATATATATATATTATATATAAATAAATAAATAAATAATCTTCCTACAGTATTTTCCACTGAATGCATCCAATGTAGTGGGTTTTAGCCCACAAAAGCTTATGCCCAAATAAATTTGTTAGTCTCTAAGGTGCCACAAGTACTCCTCGTTCTTTTTCCTCTCACTCTGTTACAATAATGGGTTATGAACCACCCCAGCTCACACAAAGCAAAACTCAATTTACAGCAGTGAATTGACTGGCTGGACATCTGAGAACAGTACGATCTGAAGACAGGGCTAGAAGCCCAAATCTCTGAGTTCTAAACTCATCTTTGCCAATGTCCTTGCCTAAATCCTTTAACTGCTGTGCCTGTCTCCCAATCTATAAAATGGAAGTATATTAACTAATCAAAAACTGCCTACTCTGTAGGTAATGTTTGCATGGCAGTTTGCAAACACAGAACTATATATTTTGTATTACACACCTAAATTACTTTGAGATAGCACAGCATGGTTTTCAGACATATTAAATATGTTCAATTTGAAGGTCACTTTCCCCTGGTCCCTACCTATACACACACCATTTGGCACAGTCACAAAGGGATGACTAACTCCTTTATCTCTGGCCACTACCCAACAACCTCACTATCACAGAGAATTCATCAAGGGAAAGAGGCCATTCACACAAAGGGGTTGAACATAAGATGCCTGTGAACTCTTTCCCACCACCTGAAAGATGGGGGAAACTGAGGCACGCAGTATTCATACAAAATATTACAGAAAACTCCCACTCTGTGACAGACAGCAAGTCACATTTTTAGACCACTAAGGTGTGCATGAGGTACAACAAAAAAACTACACCTCTACCCCGATATAACGCGACCCGATATAACACGAATTTGGATATAACGCGGTAAAGCAGCGCTCCGGGGGGCGGGGCTGCGCACTCCTGTGGATCAAAGCAAGTTCAATATAACGCCGTTTCACCTATAACGCGGTAAGATTTTTTGGCTCCCGAGAATAGCGTTATATTGGAGGTAGAGGTGTACTACTTTTCTTTGGGCTAAATGTCAGTAGTACGTCTAACAGCCCGTGGCAGCAAGTTTCCCAGTCTGGGTCATGAGATTGGGGTTTGTGCTACCACACTAAAAATAGCTGTGTAGACGTTATGCTTGGGCTGCAGCTCAGGCTCTGAAGCCCACCTGCCTCCTTAGGATTCAAACCCTGAACTCCAGCCCGAGCCTCAGAGTCCACACAGCTATTTTTAGCAGGTAGTGTGAGCCCAAGACTATCAACCTGGGCTGGGAGGCCCACATACCCAGTGAGTGCTCCAACTGGAGGGCCCTCTTTTAGGGCCTCATTCAGAGGCCGTCAAGAAAGCCTGCATCTTTCCAAGTGAGGCAGCAGCTTGGCATCGATCAGGCCTAATGAGATTCTCAAGAAAAACTCTCAATGCACAGTGCACAACCCTTCAACACATCTGTACACGCAGATTATTTTCTATTCAATTACAAATCACAAAATGCTTAAAAATAAATACATTCTAATAAAAAGTCCACCATGTGCAGGGGGACTGAAGAACAACAATGAATTAGACGGGTGGGATTATCTATTTTAAGACTGTCAAGTTAAAGAGGAAAACATGGTGTTTTAAACAAACACACACACACACACACACAACAGATCTTCAGTACCAAGCTTTGCTTTGCAACACTGACCAGCCACACCTCTTTCCTCTGCACTCCAAAACGCACCCTAGCCGGAGAGCAGTTTACTACTGAGCAGAGTTAACCCACAACTTCTTTTAATTACAACTCCAACATTGGCGGTGTACAAAGCCACTGAAATATTGATAGCGCTTCCTGATAAACAGGTCTATGACAGTTATATAAAGTCATTATAAGGAAGAGAAAACAAAAGGCAAGCCTTCCAGCAGCAGGTAAATCACTGTGGCACACGTAAAGTGTACAGTGCATGAAAGGCTTCCCCTCCTCCCTCCCCCACCCCCCCGTTCTGTTGGAAGAAGACAACAGGTATGCAATATTTATATGGTTTAAAGACTCAGAACTGAAGATCATTTGACAATTAGGAGTTCACGAGCGTAAAGGATTTTTGTTGATTCAATGTGAGCTTTTAGCTACATAAGAATACACCAGTTTCAGATGTGACAAACAAATTAATGGGGCAGTTCTTGATACACCTCTATCCCGATATAACGCTGTCCTCGGGATCCAAACAATCTTCCCGCGTTATAGGTGAAACCGCGTTATATCTAACCTGCTTTGATCCCCGGAGTGCGCAGTCCTGCCCTCCCCCGGAGCACTGCTTTACCGCGTTATATCTGAATTCGCGTTATATCGGAGTAGAGGTGTAGTATATAGAAAGGTTCTCTTTCTGTACCCCCCCGCTTCCTCTCCTACAACTATGTCCTCTTCTGCAGATTACTAGGTATAAACAAAGCCACACTGTTTAGGTCTGCCATTTAGATCAGAGGGCACTGACACAGAAACAGTTATTAGTCATAGCACCCACTAGAAATGACATCTGGCAGCACAGAGACATATGCATTGCAATATCTTGAGAGAGGAATAATCTTAACTCATTTCAACTTCTACCTCCAAGAAAAAACCACAATACACAAAACAAACATTTACCAGATTCTGGTAGGTTCTCCTTAATTAAAATAAGACTGTGTAGAAATGAAGAAATATCTGTTACAATATTTCACTGCAGGTGGAAAGAGATTTGAAAAGATTAGGTGCTCCAGTGTGTTATACATACAAACCACACCCTCCAAGCACCATTCTCACAAGCCAAGCAGGAAGAGTATTGTTCTTCACTAATGTTAAACCCCCATTTACTATCCCTTAGTACAATAACAGACCTTTGTTCATTAGCCTTACGGGGGGAGGGGAGAGAATATGAATATGTTAGAACAGAGAAGGCAGCACACATTCTGCTCCATATGAATGGATCAGGCCACGTTCCAGCAAGTCAGGCCTGATGCCTTTTCTAGACATATAAACCCAGTCAAACTTTTTTTTTTTTTGGGATGCAGAAGCATGGAAAAATTTGGTTTGTGAGAAAGAAATTATTTATGCTAAAACATTTAGGCACCAAAATTCCCTCAAACTACTGGTTTGCTAATAGCTAAGAATGTAAGAGCTTTAAAAAGCTTGTTTATTTTGGGCAGATAAAGGAGGTGTTTCTATACAGGAAAACAACAGACAAGGTAGGTAAAATAGTTCCGTGACTTAAAAACCAGCACTAAATGGATTCTATTTAGGCCTGAAAAGGAAGGCTGTGTGCAGCACAGTGGTTTTCCTCATCTGCCTCTCATCCTTATTGCTATACTGACCTATGGTACAGTAATGCTAAGCAGCTCCCCTCCTCTATCCTTCCATGTCTCAGACACTTCCTGTCTCCACTGGACACAGTGCATTTATTTTCAGCCCTCAAGATTCCTTTCTACATGTTCCAGGAATCCTTTAGCCATCCTCTGTCCAGATGGCAACCTTCAGCGGAGGGGAACGAGGTCTTGGAGAGTCTTTTCTTGGCCTGCTTCTCAACAGCCTGTTGGAACAGTGAGAGGCAGGATGAATATCACACAGACAAGGCTCTGTTGCACTGCAAAAGCCCTCTCTCAATTTTACTCTAAACTTTCCTCAATACCCTCTTTGTCTTCCATCAGTGTTTTAAACCTTTTAATAGCCTCTGCTTTCCAGGGCCACACTTTGTATGATCAACTCTCTACAAAGCCCTGTAGATATCTGATTCTCTAGCAAAGTCCAAAAACAAAGCAAAGGAGCTCAGAAACCAATGTGAGGCATCCAGAGCTTCTGCTTCTTCACAGCATAGGTAGCCATTTCTTCCAAAGCAAAACTACTTTGACAACAATTAGTTCTTGGTTCCAAATTTAGTGAAATGCCTTTGCTTTTGGTCTCCATCCTCTGTAAGAGACCGCTCCTGGAAAAAACAAACAATTTATGAACTACAGGTAACTATTACTCTAGTGAGCAAATTTTAATCTGACCATCCCAGATAACCATCACCTTCATCTCTAGCTTGGGACAATTGTACCAGATGGCAACACCCTAAGACAGACAGAGAAGCTTTTTTACCATCCAAGTCATCATGGAGTGACCTTATATAGGTTTCATTCCACCATTTCAAAGGTGTGGCAGCGAAGGCAGGAGAAAACAGGCTAGTATTTTGCATCCGACTGGGATGTCTTGGGGAGATTAACAGCAATGCTACAGTGTTTGGGACTGGGATCATGTTTTCCTTTGGAAAACACCTAGCACATTTTAGCGCTACATTTGTAACAACTTTACAAATATTCTCTTCTGTTATTTAACAGCTGAGTATTATGCTGAAGTTTGGTGTTTCAGTTTCATGCACTTCCTGTAGATCGTCACTCAAAGTCACATACTATTTCAGGAATATTTTGGAGAACTAATCATGGCTACCATTTTGCCAACATTCTTCCACCATTCATCAAGCAGGCATCTATGCACCTTTGCTGGTGCTTAGCTCACCATTCAAGAGTTAAACCACACATCTCTGTTAATGAGCGGGCAATTATCCTCAGCCAAGTCACATTTGTTACTTTTGTCATTTTGGTCTTCATGCACGAACTATCCATCAACCTCGCAGCCCCAATACAACAGTATCACAATACATGCAAAGCACACTTCTTTGAGAATGGCGGAATTAGCAACTATATCCAGGAAAGACAGATTAGTCAAGTCACCAACCCAGCTCTAACAACTAGGCCAACTCTGACTTCCCAAATAAAGAGGAATGCCTTAAACCATGGTTACAGCAGGCCATTCATGTTTTACTGGGAACAACTGGTAGAAAAGGAGCATTCCTATGGGGACACTCAAATCCATATATTTTTAAATTCTAATCACTTTAAGGCTATCCACATGGTCTACCACCACTCAAGGTGGTGTTATGAGGCTTGCCCCTGAACAATTAATGTAAAAATCAGACTGTGTATTTTAAGAACAGCCTATTGGGACAAGTTCTCTGGTGAGTGAACTACAGTCTTAAAACATGCTTCTTGTACTTCACAATCAAAAATTCAAATGTTTCATTGGTGCCACAATGTTAAATACATTAGTGAACAGTGTTTCGCACATTTTCTTGTGTCTGAAAGTCAAACAATACCCAGGTAGAGTGATTATCAAAAATATGCCAACTTTGGAGTACTGCATCCCATTAATGATAGGGCAGTGCAGCTATTATTCACGTGCAACATTAGCAGGCTATTGTTACACAAGATAATACACCAATATCTATCAATATACCCTTCCCTTCTCATCTCCTTATCATATTTAGCATTTTACTATGTCTTGTCCTTACCTGATAGTTAGTTGTTAAAATGCAATGTGGCAGGTTTTACAGGTTACAACCCCCAAGGGGCCTTATAGAGTTTGCTGGTGGGTAGAACAGCTCCAACGCTTAGCTCTCCAGTTGCAGCTCTGCCCTTGCTACTTCCTTCAGTGACCTCTTCCCTATTGGCTGGACACAAAAGACCAGAAATGGGACTTGTTTCCTCCCAGCTCAGGAGACTCCCTGCCTAAAGCTGGACCTGCAACTGCAGAGAGGAGCAGAGAGAATAGCCAGAGTGGGCAAAGAAGTGGTCAAGCCAGCAATGAGGAAATTTAGCTTCTGGTCCAGCAGGAGCAACCAACCAAGTCCAATTCCTACTCCTTCCCATAGCAAGTCTGGTTCATGGAGTGGGGGGGGGGGGGGAAGCGGGAGGAAATTCTTGGGGGACATTCTTCAAGTGCATTTGTTTATATTGTTATGCACCCAACTAAAAAAAGCTAGTAATTGTGAATAAAAATGCTTTTATTTAACTGCTCTAATCTAGAAATTAGTTTGTGTTTCTCCCATCAATCTGCTAACCCATTTGAATATGTTCAAATTACAAAAACCTACCAAATATGCTATGCTCTGTTTGCTTTAATTGTCTAAAATGTACAACTTGCAAAACGTTTTAGACTGACAGACCTGTAAACTGGACTTCTCTGCTTATTCACACATGGGTGCAGCCATAGTGCAAGCTTCCCCCGGATGCCCAGCTAATGAACTTAACCCTGACTTGGAGGAACAATCTCCAGGAGGTGATCAAGTAGGCAGACCACCACTACTGCAGACTCATAATAGTACTAAAGGTCTCACTCTACTGAGTAAGGCCATATCTACACCAACAAGCTTACAGTGACACAGCTGTACCAATGCAGCGGTGCCAATACAAGATCACTTGTGTAGCCGCTCTATGCCAGGAGAGCTCTCCCATCAACATAATAAAACCACCTCCATGAGAGGTGGTAGCTATCCTGGTGGGAGAAGCTCCCCCCGCCAACATAGCTCTGTCCACACCAGCGCTTTTGTAGGTGTAATTTACGTCACTCAGGGGGATGTTTTTTCTATGCCCTGAGTGAGTAAGATATACGACAAAAGTGGTAGTGTAGGCCTGGCCTAAGCCTTATCTAGTAAACTGAAACGAATACCTATCTAAGTCAGGCTCCTGAGTGCAAAGAAGCCATTTGAAATCAGAGGAGCTACTCCATTTACCTTCCTCTTGCCACTGTGGGATTAGAAGTTAAGAGCTGACAGCATGGTTTTGATTTACAAAGTGGTCCCGTAAATTAAAAAAAAAAAAAATAGTCCATGATTGCTGGGATAATTGGAAAGACAAAATTTAAACAACTACTCATGAGTGCTGGTTAGTAAATCACACTGAAGAATTAGGGTGAATCCAGAAGCTGCTCTGGACATTGCTTTATTTAGGATCTTTTTGGCTCCATTCAGGTTAAAGGATAGGACATCAGCAGGTGCATATTATTCACTGCTGTGAGACACTACTTCCAAGAATCCATGCTGGTTTTAATGCAAATTATTTAAAGCTAGCAGCTCTGAATGCTGCAAAGTCTAAGATTATCTGCTCCAAAACAGGAGTGTTAGACCAGTGCCTGCTCTCCATTCAGAATGTGGAGCAACAGGGAAGATCTTAATGTAGTCCTTGGGCAGGAAAATCCTCATCTCTGGCATGCAGGCACAATACAAAGAATGAAATTGTAGAGTCCCAGAAAAAGATGAGTCTGGGCTAGAGCCTGTCTGAGAAGGAAAAATTTCTCAATTTTAAGTGGAGTAAGAAAAATTATGCATTTCAAAGGAAGTGACAGAACAAGTACATGCAATATTTCAAGTCCAAGATGGGGCTCTTCATCTCCCTCTTTGTTGCAGAGAAGATGAGGGGTTAAGTGCTATTTCCTCAAATAAATTAACAGAAGACAATATACAAAAGGAAATGTATGTATTGCAGTGTTATGAGTCTTCTTCTCACTTGTTAAAGGAATACAATTCACATTTCAACAAACAAAGCTTTGAGTGAACTCTGGAGCTCAGTTAGCAGTGGCCGCATGGGGGGAGGAATGACATCCAGAGTATTTAAAAGGGTGGCCCTGAAGAGCTACAATATAGACTTTAAAAAGATTTTAAAATGTGGATAGTTGTCACCTTTTGCTCCTTGAACTCTGTTGCCATCTGTAGTCCTTAGGCATTTCCTGTATCAGACAACAGCACTGCAATAGACACCTTACGAGAGGGGATTCCCTTCTGTGTTATTTGGACCAAGAACCCTCAGTGGGGCACACTTTAGACACTCTCCCTTCATTTTGTCTCCTTTTCTCTCTATGCAATGGTTGGCATGAAATTCCCAGACAGTGTGGTATAATTAAAAACAAGATTTCATTAAGAAATCAGAAATAAAACCAGATTAATCATAAAAGAAATTGAATATACACAACATGTTTATTCTGATACTTCACAAGGCTCACTGCGATGGGCATCCCTTACTTTTAACTACAGTGAATGAAACATCACCTTATATTTCTAGAAAGCAATCTTCTCTCTCTGATCCATTTGGGGAGCCAGAGATGGATCGGTTCTCAAGTACCTCCTCTTTCAGCTATAGCCCATGATCATTTTGATTGTAAGGGCAATACCAACTTCAAAAGTCATTCAACCCACCTCCCAAAGGTAGTACAGAAACAACTTCCTCAACAAGGACATCACTGCCTCCTATGAAGTGTCCACATTATACTCCTTCTCCTTGGTAAATCACTTTGAGTTTCCTGTTTTTCCTCCTTGTTGTCATTATTTCTTCAACTGTTTGAAGGTATAGCCTCACCATGGATGATTTCAGTCCACATTTACATCTCCATACCCTGTGGATGATTGTTGAGCTGCATTGATTTACATCAGCTGAGGATCTGGCCCAGGAATTATAGCTCCCTCATACCAGTATATGAAAAGTCAGTTACGGGCAGATTAAAACCAGTTATCACAATACCAATCTCAGTTGAAGTAGATAGTAAATGAAGCATAGGCGAAGTGAGCCAGATTGACAATCCTAGCGAATGAAGTGCTCTAGCTACAGAGTCATTAGAGCACAGGCAGACACAATGAACTTCCCCACCATGACCTGGAGGGATCACCTTCTCCCTTTCTACAGCCATAAGGAGTGGGCGGGCTTTACATTTATCAGTTACCTACTAACTAGAAACTACAGTAATATGAAAGTTGGAGTCCCCAGGCAGGGTTCATAGACAGAAACCTGGTAGGAATCCAACAGAGTACAGCATGACGAGGAATTTAGCTTGTGACCTGGATGTTCTCCCTCCCCACCCCTACAATTTCATATCAGCCTTTGGCTAATAGGTTTAGTCCTTAGCCATTGGTATCTGGAAAAAAATTCCAACACCTATGTGAGAACGAATGGTGAGAAGAGGGAAGAGGTACCATTTAAAAAAAACAAAACAAAAACGAATTCCATCAGACATTTTTTGTGGGGTGGAAGGGGGGGAGAGAAAGAAGAAAGAAAAAAAAAATAGACCAGAGCAGGTATCTATTGTGGGAAAGAATAAGAGATGTAAAGCTACAAAGGGAAAGAAGGTAAAACAAGAAATGGTTACTTACCTGTTTCTGTAACAGTTCAAGATGTGTTGCACATGTCCATTCCACTGTAGATGTGTGCATACCCAGTGCACCAATGTCAGACATTCTTCCATCAGCAGTACCCATTGGGCAACCCGAGCACCCTCTGCTCCCTCACATTACTGCATCCAGGTATAAAGGGCAGAACCACCCTGATCTCAGTTCCTTCTTACCGAATATAAAGAGAGGGAAGGAGGGAGGGCTCAGGAATTGACACCGTTACAGAAAAAAGTGAATAACCATTTATTCTTCAAGTGATTGCACATGTCCATTCCATTGTGACTCAAGAAGTTTAAACTGGAGGTGGACTCAGAGTCTACTCGAATAGGGAATGGAGAACTACTCGTCCAAATTTGGCATAATCTCTGGACTGCTGACAGATGGCATAGTAAGAGGCAACCGTATGGAACGATAACCAAGTTGCCACCTTACAAATGTCCAAGATGTGCATGAGAGCCAGAGAATCTGCAGAACTTGCCTCAGACCTGGTTGAATGAGCAAATTCTCTATTTGGGAGCATCACATTAGCCAACTGGTAGCATAAGCAAATACAATTAGATATTCAAAAAGTGATCCTTTGGGTGGACACTGGATATCCTTTCCTTCTGTCTGCAACTGCAATGAACAGTTGCATTGAAGACCTAAATGGTTTAATTCGATCCGGGTAAAAGGCTTTGGCTCATCTCACTTCTGCAGTGCGGTGCTTTTCCTCATCTTTATGCGAATGAAGCTTTGCGAAGGTCGGTAGAAAGACTGATTGGTTAATGTGAAAAGCCCTTTAGTAAGAAACTTCAGGTGAGGATGAAGGTAAACTTGTCTGTATATGGTGGTTCTGATACTAGCACTCAACTCCCTCACTCTTACCTGAGGTAATAGCAACCAGAAAAGCCACTTTCATTTAAAAGTGTGTCAGGGAACAGGTTATCAGCATTTTGAAGGGAGTGGCCCATCAGCTTTGCTAAAACTAGGAGAACAAGACCCAGTACCTGTAGATATAATCTGTCCGGACCTTTCAAAAATCTGATAGACATAGGATTCGAAAAGAGTGAGTGGTTATCAACAGGAGGGCAGAAAGCCAAGATAGCTGCTAGGTATACTTTGATGGAACTAACAGCAAACCCTTATTGTTTCAGGAACAGGAATAGGGGGATGGGATTCCTGAAAGGCCACTGATATGTCACTGGACCCCAACTATATCTGGGGTATGGGTCCTTGTGATATGGACCATGCTGTGATTGCGGCTGGTACCATAGTGGGCAGGCACTCAACAGGGGCTGCTGAACATGTCCAGGCTGTGACATGTACAAACCGACCTTGGAGCCTGATGAGGAGTCTGGTTCTTCCAACCAGGAAGGAGAGAACCCCGTCAACACTGGGGAGATAGATTCAGAGCCTGAAGATGGAGGCACTGGCAACATCATGGGTGGCTTCCCCCTAGTTGGTACTGATCTGAGAGGCACGTTAACTGTCAGTCTGAGAGTACCATACAGTGAATCGGAGCTGGAACAGTCTACATAGATACCTTCAGCACTGGTGCTGGGACAGAGTCCTAAAGGTAGGGAAACAGATACCTTCAGCACTGGTGCTGGGACAGAGTCCTAAAGGTAGGGAAACAGATACCTATCGGTTCAGTAACTCCTTAGTGGCTGCATAAGCCTTGGGCATGGACAGCACTGGGAAAGACTCTTGATCCCGCGGCATGGAAATCTGAGCCGACTCTCTCAAGTCAGAAACTTCGGGAGCCAGTCTCGACAGGCATAACCTGGGATCCAGAGTGAAAAGCCTCCACTGACCTGAGGCCTGGACCAGAGAATACCTCTTCTTTGAGCACAGATTTTGTGTCCTTGCATGAGCATGCTAAAGCTCTCTAAGTGTCTGTTATAGAGTCCTTAGAAGATTTACAGTCCCTCTTCTTCGGCACCAGTGATGCAGACCTGTCCATCAGCACTGTCAACCCAGCGGAGCATTGCTGACCAATGAGAACTTGGGCTGGGACCCACTCTGAGCGAAAAAGGTTCCAACAGTGGATGGACCACCGAATCCAAGCGCAAATACTCACAACTGGCCGCCCTTTGGGGGGGGGGCTTAAATCCCTTTCAAATGTCACATTTGTCAGTAACATGAACTTTCCCCAAGAACTTAATACAGCTGGCAGGTACAGAGTCACTGCAAGAGCGACAGGACATGAAGCCTGGAGACCAACACAGACTTCTGTACCAGCACCAATACCCAGACAGGGACCGATGAGTCCAAACTAACAGCTACTAATTCTAAAACTAAACACGAAACTATACTGAAAAAAGGCTTAAACTAGCCCATAAGTGACTCATGGATGCTACAAACAAGCAGAAAAGTGAGGGACTTATACAGGCAACAGCAGCAGCTCCAATCACCATCCCGGAGGGTAAGAGGGGTTGGGGGCAGCTCCACCCTTATGCCTGCACACAGTAGCACACGGCAGAAGAGGGCACTTGGGCTGCTCCAACAAGAAACACTATGGGAAAATCTCCAACATCTGTACACTGGGTATGCACACACCTGTAGTGGAATAGACATGTGCAATCACTTGAAGAGCAAGTTTTAAAACTTCACAGAAATTTGACTGACAATACCTTACAACTAATAGAGCATACAACTGTTTTATTCCTTTGAGTTGGAGGTGCTGTGGCCTTTGGAATAGAAAGGGTTTGCATATACAGGGCCAGACAGGCATTTCTCATCTAGCAGACTTAGGACCAGATTTTCAAAGGTATTTAGATACCTACATACACAGATAGACTGGTAGGTGATGGATATACTGATCAACACCTGCTTTAAGTTACTAGCAACTTCAGTCAGATTACATCTGGTGATCTAGAGATGAAAAGCTACCTGGTGCTTTCATCACTTAGTTATCACTTGATCTTTGCACCATAAAGAGGTAGTGATAATAATTAAGGAACACCATCCCCAACATCTTTCCAGAAAAGATGCAAGGAAGCTTTTATTGTTGTTTTCTTGCTAAATGCAGCAGAAACAACTCCAGTACACAAAAACGATAGAGCAGAGTTACCACATCTGCATTATTAGAATTTTACACTGACACTGTTTTGGCAGTATGGGGGGCTTGCTGGCATTATGAATTAAGTGTCTCCTTTAAATCCTTAAGATCAACTCTGGCTTTGATCACAAGGCAATCTAAAAATATGAGGGTCTCAGTCTGGTTTCAAAGATATTTTCCTTGCCTTGAAGAACCATTAACCAAGTCAGTGCAAATGGCAGTCTTTGAATTAAAGACTAGAACTGCAATAGCAACAGCAAGGCTGCCCAGGATCAAGGTACATTGAGCAGAAATGCCAAGAGAAAGTTTGCATCATACGTCTGGTTTAGTCCTTCAGTTTCACGAACATCTAAGGGCATCAACAACATAAAGCAAAAAATGAGGTAAGCACATGAAGTATGAAGCAGTAAATCAATAAGGTTTGAGAACTGAAAACAATTAAAAGTTGCTGTGACAAACAGTTCTTTGTATGGACGGTGTTCATGTCCCATGTCATGACACCTTCCACTATTATTTTAACAACACACTATCACCCCTCCTGCGCCTGTAAAACGCAATGGGATTATCACACATCTTTAGCTAGGAAAGTGTCCAGCTGCACTGCTGTTAAATTCTATATTGAGAACAAGAAGTCTAAGAAAGGAAAGGAAAGAAAATGAAGGTGCCCACCTCTTACCAACTGAACAAGCCATGCAAAGTCAATTCTCAAAGGAGATTGAGGATGCAGTTAGTGACTTGCATTATACCTATCCCTCTGGAAATTGGGGCGCTCCTGTTTTAGGATTTCTATTTTGATGCTTTCATACCAAAGTCTGTGTAAATAAAGCAACTACTATCTGCTGGCTATTAAGCACTAAGTAAACCTTTGCTCCCAGACAACTGCATTCTATAACTCTCCGGGGTAGCCATATCTGTTAGTCAGGTAGATGTAGCATGAATGCCAGGACCAGTCACTGATGTATGGGTCTGAGCAATAACTATGCAATGCTTCATATAAATTCATGCCTTTTAAATATGTTCAGTCCTCACTTCCACCACTCATTCTCCTTCTACCCCAGAATCCCCCCCCAGAGACACATGCCATCTATAGTCCCTCTAAATTCACATGGGTATTGGGTAGGGCTCTTAGTAACATTTACAATCCACAATAAGCTGTCAGCAATGGGAGCCAGCAGCAAATGCTGCAGGTCAACTGTGCAGTCTTTAAGACTTGCTGCACTGAAAGGTCCACATCTAGAGCCTTCTAAGTGCCTAGTTCAACTATTGCCTTGAATATCAGAAAGGGGAAGCAGTAGGTTATGTATTCAAGGATGCCATAACCTGTGAGTACTGATAAAGAGATGGAGTGGAGTACTGCTGAAGTGGAGTATTTGAAAATGGCAGAGAACAGTGGGAGAGAAGAAGTAAAATTTCTCACCCACATTCAGCCACATCTACCATAGAAGCTGGGAAAGACGACCATACTTCTGGTTCACAACATCACCACCTACCTGATACTGCTCCATCTTTGCTAGTTAACCTTATATTCCCGATAGATTATATCTGTGTGCTGCAATCAATATTGTATTACACAGGGCAGAACTCTATAAAAACTATCCAAATGAAACAGCCTGCCACACCCTTCATACTGACAGATATTTCTACTCTGACAGCAATGAACTGATGTTACAACATCTGGTGAATTAGGAAAATATAAAAAACAGAGGAGGGCAGAAAATTTTTATTCTTTAATAACAGTCCTGTGATAAAACATGTCGAGATAATGATGGCACTGTCAAAAATTAGTTTAAAGAAAGAAGGGCTCCTTGTCTGGATCTGCCAAGGATCAAAAGGAAACATCAGTGATCGGCTTGGACACTGCTCTGCTGGGTGACCTTAGGCACGTCACTTCACCTCTGTGACTCAGTTTCCTCATCTGTAATATTGGGATAATGATGCTTGTCTCCTTTGCAAAGTGCTTTGAGGTCTGCTGAAGAGCACTACATAGGAACATAGGCAAGTCCAGAAAGTACCTTTGGGCCATTGCAGTTAGTCAGCCACATACACTCTGTTCCAGTGTTTTAACACAGCCACCTTGTACTGCTCCCACTAGCCATTTGTTTATGTGAACTACTTCTCCCTTCCCCTCTCAACAAGATCTAAAGAATTAGTAAATGTTATAACAAACAAACAATCTACTGTTTTTTCCCTACAGTCTTTAAATGCAGCCTTGCTGCCTTTGTAGTGTATATACTTATTTTCTCAAATCTCATGTAAGTAGGTAAGACTTACAGGGGAAATGGAGCCCAATTACACAGGAATGGGAAAATTACATACAAATATCCTAAAAATCCCCCCCAAAAAATCACACTATCTGCTGCCAAATATAACCCAGAAGTGTCAGCAGAAAACAAAAATGCACTCCAAATTCATAAGTTTCTTAACATTAACACCACTCACCTTGTCCAACAACAGTGGGAGCCAAAGAACAATAGAACTGTGTCAAGTATTCACCTTTGTGTTAGTGCGGGTGGAGCAGGTGATAAATATTTCTAGTCAGAAGTTCTCATCCAAGCTGTTACAGTGTCCAGTTTGGTGGCCTAGTGATAAGAGTTCTGTACTGCCAAATGAGAAACTGTGACTAACTTCCCATCTCTTGCTCACTAACGCCTCATCTGACCAATGCTATGGTGACAATGCCTATAGTCCCAGGTGGGAAACAGCCCCCCCATGCATGGTTCAGCTGAGGGCTTGTCTACACTACAGAAGCTACAGTGGCACAGCTAGGGCACTGTAGAGCTACACCTCTGTAGTCCTGTAGTGCAGATGCTCCCTACAGTGATGGATGGGGGTTTTCTGTCAGAGTAAGTAATCCACCTCCCCAAGAAGTGGTAGCTAGGTCAATGGGAGTATTGTGACCCAGCCAAGTCTACACAGCCGTTAGGTCAGCACAGCTACAGCACTCAGGGGAGCGAATTTTTTACACCCTTGAATGACGCTGATAAATGCAAAGTAATGCACATTGGAAAACATAATCCCAACTATACATATAAAATGATGGGGTCTAAATTAGCTGTGACCATTCAAGAAAGAGGTCTTGAGTCACTGGATAGTTCTTTGAAAACATCCACCCAATATGCAGCAGCAGTCAAAAAAGTGAACAGAATGTTGGGAATCATTAAGAAAGGGACAGATAAGACAGAAAATATCATATGGTCTCTCCATAAATCCATGGTATGCCCACATCTTGTATATTGCATGCAGATGTGGTCACCCATGTAAAAAAAAAGATGCATTGGAATTGGAAAAGGTTCAGAAAAGAGCAACAAAAATAATAAAGGGGTACAGAACAGCTTCCATATGAGAAGAAAATAAGACGACTGGACTTTTCAGCTGGGAAAAGAGACAACTAAGGGGGAATATGCTAAAGGTCTATAAAATCATGACTGATGTGAAGAAAGTAAATAAGGAAGTGTTATTTACTCCTTCTCATAACACAAGAACTAGGGGTCACCCAATTAAATTAATGGGCAGCAGGTTTAAAACAAAAAAAAGAAAATATTTGTTCACACAACACACAGTCAACCTGTGGAACTCTTTGTTGCCAAAGGATGTTGTGAAGGCCAAGACTATAACATGGTTCAAAAAAGAACTATATAAATTCATGCAGGATAGGTCCATCAATGACTATTAGGCAAGGATGAGCAGGGATGGTGTCCCTAGCCTCTGTTTGCCATAAGCTGGGAATGGGCAACAGGGGATGATCACTTGATGATTACCTGTTCTGTTCATTCCCTCTGGGGCACCTGGCATTGGCCACTGTCAGAAGACAGGATACTGGGCTAGATGGACCTTTGGTCTGAGCCAGTATAGCTGTTCTTATAATGTCGCTATGTTGATCTAAATTTTAAGCATAGACCAGTCCTCGGACTCCTTTAGCCAGTTAGTAAGTGACAAGACAGATTCCAAAGGAAATGCTATTTAATTCTCTTTTTTGACAAAGGAATGTTAGCTGCCACCTAGAACCCCACCAGTGGATGGCACAGAAGTGAGTCTTGTTGACTGAGGATCTCTTACAGAGCATTTAAGAGATGGAAACTACTATCTCATACAGATGGCAAAATTGTTGGTTACAATAATGCCACTAGCACTTATTACCACAAGAAAAAGCTCGTTTGAGGCAGGCAACTTAGACAGGAAAAACACTGGCTAAACATTATGCTGACTGTTGTTCTTTCCCTTCTGCTGCTACATCACCACCATACAGTTTTGAGCTAACTCCCTTCCCAGTTTTTGCTTGCATAGGGAGTATCAATACATGCCCATACATGTCTGCAGTAGCTAGTGAATATAAAGAATGCTCTTACCAACCCCGGCAGGATGAGCAGATGATGAATTCCATTCCAACAAATTTAACAGCAGGGATTTTCCAATATGATGGAGGTGGAAAAAAGTCAGGATAATATTTCAGACTCTGTTGTGCTAAAGCCTCAAGGAAAAGGATATGGGAGGTGCAGGAGTCTGTGGATCATCGAGATCTGGTAAATGGAATAGGGCTTGAAAGATCACTTTTCCAGGTTTCAGCAAGACAGAACTTCTAGCAGGAGGGGGGAACTGGGAGAAGGATCATCTTCCAATAAAAGATACCTTCCCTGATTTCTTCCATACAATAGAGAGCTGCTCAAGAAAAGGGAAGGTGCAGTTTGCCTTTTCTTTTCTCTATCAGAGTAGCGGTTATCAGTAAGTTTCCTAATGGGTACTAAAATTACAGGCTCATATTTCAGGACAGCCTGTTCCAAGAAAGCACACTGCTCCCATCAGAAAGAATATTTAGCAAACTCCTCTCCGTACCTTGTCCTCTTCCTTCCTGAAAAGCATTCAAAGTCTCTCAATAGTGGGCAAAGAGATAAAACAATTATCCCCAATGCTCAAGGCTAAGGTGGCAATAGAGTACCTAGAATAATAGATAAATGGTCTATTTTACACTTTTCCAAAACCTCAGGTTAGGTCATGGATCCCAAGGGATCGATACACTATTGAAGTTCAAAATATTTACTGTATCCTTCTGACAGTTTTCTAAGCCCCATTCCCTTACATTTAGAAAGTGCTAAAATAGTCAATCCAAGCCTGCTTTTGCTTTGATGAGATTTCAGGGAATTCCCATCCCTCTCTCTCAGCTTGTTGTTCAATTTAGGAAGATCTTTGCTTGAAGAATATCTGTATGGTGCCACCTTGTGGAAGGCACTAATGGCAAAAAAAAGAATCATCTGAAAAAAGATTCCAGGCACAGCTTTCTTACTGTAAAGAGTCAGGGAAATTTCTTCATGCAGGTGCCCAAATGTCTGTCCAAATGTTCCAATGGCATATTCACTAGAGTCAGCATTAGAACCTGCTCAAATACATTATGCTCCTGGAGTCAATATTTGTGTTTACTCTAGCAGCAAGCAGCTGTGATTATACTCATGCTTCCTAGACCTAGTGTGTAACGAGCACATTGCTTCCAGTGGCTGCACAGCATTAAGCAGATAGTTACTGGGCTCAATACCCACTCTAGCCAGAGGTGAAAGGATGTGGAACCACCGACATTTGCAAACTGCCTCTGCACAGCTGCCTGAAAATATGGCAGCCCTAACTTTAAAGGCCTAAGAAGGGCATGAAAATAGTTAATAAAATCTATTTGCTTGTAATACTAGACCAACCCCAATCTTACCTGAGAATTCTGACAGCCTTCACTACCCCTCCTTAGGCTACTTATTAAAACAAAGTCTTAAAATGACATTTAAAGGAAAATGTGCATAAAGTTACATTCTCTTCTTGCTAGAATGTGTGTAAACTTAATGGCCCGCAATAGGTTTTCTTCCACACGCACTGCTTATAGCTAGAACCCTGTGTTTTTCACAAATACTCTTTTTTTTATTTTGTTGGATATGTTTTGTAACTCACTCTGCAGCTGTGACTGTGCTGTGGGGCTGGACCCAGCTCCCCACTCCAGGCGTTATGATCTGGCACACAGGGTCACAACTCCACTCGCTCAAATTTGGCCCAGCCACCTCTCTGCAGGGCCGGCTCCAGGGTTTCAGCCGCCCCAAGCAGCCAAAAAACAAAAAAAACCCAAAAAAACAATAAAAGCCACGATCGCGATCTGCGGCAGCAATTCGGCAGGAGGTCCTTCGCTCCGAGCGGGAGTGTGGGACCGTCCGCCGAATTGCCGCCGAATAGCTGGACCTGCCGCCCCTCTCCAGAGCGGCCGCCCCAAGCACCTGCTTGCCAGGCTGGTGCCTGGAGCCGGCCCTGCCTCTCTGTCATCATGACAGAGGGGCAGCCAGGCCAAAACTGAGTAATGCTGCAACCCCATGAGTTGGGAACAAAATCCGGAGCAGGGAGCAAGGCCCAACCCCACAGGACAAGAGTTGCTGCTGCAGGATGAGTGTGGGGCAGGCTTGCTCTGCAACACATCCCCCCAGACTCCAAGGCATCCCACCCTCCTGGGGGCAGGGACTGACCTCCCCACCACCAACACCCTGAACAACATGGATAAAATGTAAAATGAATTCCTCCCCCAAAAAAGTTATTAAAGCAAAAAAATCCACAGGGCTCTACTTATAACTATTGCATTTCTTCATATTTGAAAGATAATTGGGCCAGTGCTGCCCTCTAGTGAACAAAGTATTCATGTAAAAACTACTGCTGTGACAGCTACACCCTTTTAAGTGTAGAAAAATTAAATGGGTATAGCACTTCCCCTTTTTGCTGTAATCCCTTGTGTTTAGTAAGTCTTAGCGACTCTCTTTCTCTGTGGGAATACTGAAGCTTAGGGGGTAGGAAAACTTCAAACTTACATACTGCAGTAACTGCAGCAAAGTTTTTACCTAGAACTTTATAGCGCAGTTGCACCTAGATGCCTCATGAAAGATCAGTGTCCCATTGTGCTAGGCGTAAAAAGATGGTTCCTGCCCACCGATGACAATCTAAGTAGATGATGTGGGAACAGGTGGATACAGACAAAGGAAGCACAAAGAACAGGTGTGCACACAAACCCAAAAGGATCAGATACAAGTCATGTAGGGTCAGTGTGACTGAGCCTTCAGCAGTTCTTTTGGACAGCAATGAATGAAATACCTAAAGGAACAATGTATTAAAGCAACACCATCCATGTGAGATTCTTATCAATTTTGTTTTGAGAGAAATTAATGTAGTTTCAGATAATATACCCGTGCCAGAATCCTCATTACTAAATGTTTTGTAGTTTTGCCACCCACATCTGCCTAGTTATCTATTTTATTTAACTCACTCTTTTTGTGTTGCTTTGTTAAAGACCATCCCAAACAGCGGAACAGTCTATACAGGAAGCACTGTCAAATGCAGAAAGTAAACAAAATGACAAGCTTCCCCCCCCTCTAATCTTTCAGTTATAGTAATGTTAGCTTTACTTATATAAATATGTGAAAACTTCTTGTAAAAGTGTGATTTTTTTAAACTGATTTGTCTCTAAATGCCATGAACTAAAGTTAATACAGTATCGAGGCTGAGAGACTTCAAGAAATTCCAGTAGTTCAAATTACATTATTCAAGCCCAAAAGCTTCTTATCAGAAATTGGGGGAGAAATGTTTTCCCCTCCCTCCCATAGCAAAATAATTCAAAACAGCAGAATTAAAGAAAAAGAAGAGAAAAAAAAAAACACACCACAAAGAAAAACGTCAACCTTTGGTATTATAGCAAGCAATGAAAACTTGCATTCCAAGAGAAATTTCCCAAAAGGAAGTTATGAGTAACTAAAATGATCTAGGATAGAAGTTGGAAATCAACCTTGCCTGCACTGGCAGCTATTTGCAGTGTTTGTCCCAAAATATCAGAGAAGGTGAGTGAGCTAATATTGTGACGGGTTGCCCCTCATTAAGGTGTCACCTAGTGTACTGAGATACCACTGAGCCCGCCTGTACCGCCAGCCTGGGCCCCCTTTACTCTGTCTTGCTGAGCCAGGCTCTTAAGCCTCCTCTAGCAAACACACAGGCAGGGCCACACCCAGCTGCAGAAAGATACAGACACTGAGGCCTGGTCTACACTACCCGCCGGAATCGGCGGGTAGAAATCGACCTCTCGGGGATCGATTTATCGCGTCCCGTCAGGACGCAACAATCGATCCCCGAATCGACGCTCTTACTCCACCAGCGAAGGTGGTAGTAAGAGCCGTCGACGGGAAGCCGCGGAGGTCGATTTTGCCGCCGTCCTCACAGCGGGGTAAGTCGGCTGCGATACGCCGAATTCAGCTACGCTATTCGCGTAGCTGAATTTGCGTATCTTAAATCGACCCCCCCCTGTAGTGTAGATGTAGCCTGAGATCAGCTCTGGGAAGACTCAGATTAAGGGACTTGCCCCAGCACTCAGGTGCCCACCTCCCTTGGAGTGCAGACCCAAGGGTATATTGGCTTATGCTGCATAGAGAGCTCCGTACCGCGCAAACTCAAAAATTGCCCCCCTCTCTCAATGTGGAGGGAGATATGCACAGCTCTCTCCCCCTCCCCCCAAGATATGAATTACACAAACAGTTTTGAAATAAACAAGAAACAAGTTTATTAATTACAAAGGGTAAATTTTAAGTTATAATAAGGGATAGCAAACAGAACAAAGCAGATTACTTTAGTAAATAAACGCAAACTGAGCTTAGCACACTAGATAGGTAGGATATAAATTAGGAAATTCTCACCCTGAGTGATAAACAGTCTGGCAGATTCTTAAGGCACAAGTTGCCTTGGCTTTCCCAGGTTTTCATACACAGGCTAAAGATCCTTCTAGCCTGGGACCATCATTTCCCCTTCCCACAGTTCAGCCCTTGTTCCTCAGGTGTTTCCAGATATGTTGTTGTAGGGAGAGTGAGGTGCCCCCAGGATGTCAATTTCCCCTTTTTAGATCTTCTCCCCACTTGCTGGAAAGCTCTTTCGCTGTGATCTGGGTTAAACCATTCCCATTGTGTACTACCATCTCTGAGAGGTTTCTATTGTACACAGTTCCTGGGTTAATCCTTGTGCTTGTGTGCATTTCTGCAATAAGCCATTAACATTGTTTGGCCTTTTTACTCTTGTATCTGAAGGGCTGCTTGTGATCAACCTCAGGACATGTTTCAGCAACACATACATAGCCAAACTTCATAATTTCACATAAAATGATATCACATACAATCCAAGATATTACTGTCTAGCGGATCAAGACTTTTAGAACGACACCTCATAGGGCATATTTTGTATAAGACATATCCAAATTACATGACAGTGGTGAATATTGGGGTGTCAGGGTGTAACAAATATCTTTTATTGGATCAACTTCAGTTGGTAAAAGAGAAAAGTTTCCAAGCTACACGGAGCTGCTCTTCATGTGCGATTTGTGTCAATAGTAACAATTCTTTGCATTAGTTATGCACAGGTCAATTTATTATTCATTCTTAAAATAAATCTGCAAACAGCCCATTTACGTACTTGATCAATAGTCACTACCCAGCTTTGATCAACATTTAAAAGATTTATAAACTGCTCAAATACATGTATTTTATAAAATAAAAAGTTTCACAATAAAATTAGAGTCTTCCTACTACCTCTGCAGTCATTAGGCACTGCTGGGGAAGTGAATACTTCACACGCTTTCGCTTACACACCCATGTCACAAAATACATGCAGCTCTAATGAAAGTGAACTTTAGCAAGCTCTCCAGAACTGAAAATACCCTGCTCAAGTCTTGCTCCGCATTCTAAAAGTTCATATGAATAATAGTGAAAACTCGACTCCATGGTACAAATAAAATTGATGCCACTTTCATTTAACAATATCAGAACTTGAGCTCTCATCTTCTCACTTAGCAAAGCAATAAAGAGATTTCACAATGGGTACAGCTATTTAGCAGTAATAAGAGCCATAGTCCTCGAAAACCAGAAACACTTGAAAATTGAAATGCTCTCAACAATTTTACACACACCTTATCCGTGCAAATACAAGGATGCATTTTCCATGCTCGTAGAAACTTTCAACCAATTAAATTCCCTGGGGCAACTTTAATCTCCTGAACAGAATGGAATTCAATAAATTTTTACAGGTTTTATCATACTTAAGTTGCAATATAAAGAAGTTTCTTCATGCAAGTCCTTACCTCACTTAGGTATTTTAGGGCACCTACTACCATGGTACCCAAGCAGTGAACTTTCTAGGATAACTCCGAATGCAACTTTGGAAAGTCGCACAGTCTCACCTCAATTTTTATGAGGAAATGAAGCAAAGTGTGTAAATGTTCATAAAGTACTTTCAAGATACAAAGACACTATGAAGATGCTAAGCAATAACCTCACTGACATTTATTGTTAAAACAAACAAGATCCAGTTACTTGATTTCTTCCTACATCCAAGTAGGAGACCTTGGTTCAGTGTTCTGCTAGAGTATCTTCCTATAAAGGAGATACTTAGACTCCCTTAACAAAACTCACAGCAGAACAAGTTTACCTAAACGCACATAATTCTTCAAAAAGCTGGAAGTTATTCATTTCCTCTCACCCCAGAGATAGAGTTTTAACAACCACTGAAGTATCTCATAGTTGGGAGTTGTGACATGGTAGCCTGGCTCCTAAGGGTAGTACTGCCTACTGATCAGTCCTCCCTGTCATGCGGCATGGCCCTTTAAGAGTTTGAGGTGGTCTGATACACCTGGAGTCTTTCAAAGAAGATGGGGCAGGGCTCCCCTCTCATCTTGCCAATCAGATATGGGCTGGGAAAAGGAGACAGCATAAATGTTGCCTCCTCCTTCAGCAGACAGAGCAGATGCCTACAGATACTGCAGGAAGAAAGAAGGCTCTTGCAGGGCCCTGAGCAATCAAGGAGAAGACAGCAGCAGCAGGTCTGCCTGCTGAACTCTTGCAGCCTGAGTTTGGAAGGGCCAGCAGGGAAAAGGGCAAGCTGTAGAAAAAGCTGCGAGAGACTCTACATCTGCTCTAAAGTACAACTCCAGCTTCAAGAAAGAGAGCGAGGACATTCCTATCTTGAGGAGAGGGAAGTACAACCCAGCTCTGAGAGGATGGCTGGGATCTCCTGAACAGGAGGGGAAACTGACCAGGACTCTTACATGGACCCAGAGAAGGCATGAACTTGAGCGGCTCAATAACTGAGTTCCCCTCAGTAGAAGGAGTGAATCAACCAGACCCCACAAAAGAGAGGTTAAACTAATTTGTTCTGGGTAATTGCCTGAAAAGACCCAACGGGTGTGGAGTGCAATATGCCTGCAGGGCCATGACAGACCACAAGGGGGGTGGGCTGGAGACCCATGGCCTATCACAGGAGGGGGTGCAAGCAGTCTTTAACATTCATTCAAAGTCTCAGTGCGGGGGAATAATTATTTAACAGTTTGATACTGAATCTAATTTGAACTCACAAAAATAAGTAAATTTAGGAGTTATGTCTGAAATTCTGTTCTCAACTCACATGGATTAGTCTTAGTATTGCAACACCACATCACCAGTGTTTGAAGATACCTGAAGGCATCACTATAAAATATGACTGTAGGAGTCTCTTAAATTGATAAGTGTGCTCTATGACAATCCAGTAGTTTGGGATTGTTTGTGATTAGTCATCCATCATTTTATCACACATGAGGAACCTAAAAACATACTTTTACATTTTAATTAATAACTTAAGGTTTAGTTTTTAAGTGTTCATAATAGTCTGAAATGTTAGATACCTAAAGTGCTGAACAACCCTACAGTGCTGGAAAGTAGAACGTTTCATTCTCAACAGCACAAAATGAGTTTTGCAGAATCATCTATCTGCTGGGGATGTTAGGGAGCGTAAGGCTTGGCTTTGTTGAACGTGAAGTCTTTGAATTTGTAAGAGATATGTAAGCACAACGTTTTCCAAACAGAGCTAAGCATGTCACTTTGGAAGTGTACTTGGCTTCTGCTGGCCTGGAACTTGAGAAGCCTGAATCTCAGCCCTCAGCCCAAGATCCCCAGCTGGCAGCAGCCAGCAAAAAAATCTTCAAATTCAAAGTAAGAACATTCTGTGCACTTCAGCAAGTTTCCATAGCTGCAGGCCGATTCCATTCCCTAGAAATCATACAAAACACTCCAACCACATCATACTGAGCTGATTCCATAGAAGCACTGGCAACTAGCTGGCTGCAGAGGGAGCTGTTTGCCTGCTCTCCCAGCTGCATGAATGGTGAGACATGAAGAAGTCAGCTTCCCCGAAAAAACAGGTTGTGTCGTGCTAGCTAGAGTGATAAACCTATTTAGAATCCATTGCTTAGTTTCAGTCTTCAACAATGACTGTACAAGAGTTCTACCAGTGGAAAAAGAGCCTGTGGCTGGTTGTGGAGAAAATAAAGGCGTGATCCTCTGCAGTGCTATGCACCCTCAACATCTATTGGTGTCAATAGGAGTCAAAAGTGCTCAACACCTGATGGAATTGGTCCTTAAGAATAATGCTGCTACCGCTTTAGTATTCCTCCACCACGGGAGGTATACTAACTCTTGGGCTCAAGAAATTTCATTTCATGCAAGACTTCTCAGAAAGGAGGAAACCTATCCTTCCTACAAAGAAATATATTTTGTGGCTTTGCAAGTTCGTTATAAAAACCACACCCTAGAATGTTCAAGATAATTAGAACACTTCACTAGCTGAACATTCTGACATCTGCTTCAGAAAGCAATGGGTCAGCATGTATGGTACACGAATGGACCTCCCCATATCTTACTGGGGAAATTTTTAAAATACACTAAAGAGCTGCAACTCCATCCATGTACTCACAATTTTAGAACACCCATTTTATTCCTAAACCCCTACCAACCCTCTCCCCCCCTCTCCTCCAGCAACCAAAGAAAAACAAAACAACCTACCCCAAGCAGAATTTTGACCCTGAAACAGTGGAGGTACCAGAGTCTCTATTAAGTCCACTGAAAACTTCACCATTGCTATTGATTTTATATGGAAGGTGCTCAAATACCATGGTGATGGACGACAGCATAAATACCTAAAATACATAGAAAACCTAAGGAGCTAGATATATCCTACACAAAACTGCACACCTGGACCTCTTTTTTCATTGCATCTGTTCTTTTAAAAAGAATAGGGTCTCTGGGGAAAGAACATTGCATCTTCCAAGCAAGCTTTTATCTGAAAATACAAAACTCATCCTTAGGCCTTAGTTGCTAAGGAAAACAAGGTTCCAAACTACTGATTCCAACAAACAGACCTATGTATAGATAAGAACTTTCATCCCAGTACTAGAGAAACTCCCTTCAAAGTAAGCTTCATCTACGATTCCGCCTGATGAAGCCACAGTGAAAGAAGACTTCATCTTCTCTGTTCTATCTATAAAAGGAATACAAGATAGCTATATATAGCACATGATATAGTTTCAAAGACACATTCACTGTAGGCCCATATAAGTGTATCAATGCAGTAACTAGCCTGATTAAAACACTTTATAATTATGTGAATTCCTTTGTTCTCATCTTACCTTAGTACTTTCAGTGCTGCCTGCATTACCATTTTGGACATGCAACCTTAACCCGCCTGGTTACCATATGAGAGTGGTAATTTGGATTACTTTGCTTGATGGTTATTCCCAAACACAAAACAATTATTGCTCTCAAAATGTTTTAGTACAGATCTTCAACTGCGTATTTCTGAGACTATCAGGACTGCTTTAGTTACATCAATACTGAATTCAGGATCTCAGCTAAAAAGTATTTTTTTTAAAGAATTCTTAAAGACTAAAGAATACAAGCAGAGCTTCATAAAATACATGCAGCCACGTGTGTCCTCTAAAAATAATAGCAGAAAGTCCATGTCACAATGAGGATGAGACAGAACTGCTAGGCATAATCTATCCATTTTCTTCCCTTCATATGCACAAGAGTTTCAGCACAAGTATCTGTAAGCCTAGAGGGTCACCACATGCTTTGTCACTGAAACAATGTCTTTCTGCTTGGCAGCATCACCATACTTTTTATCACCCATTAACTCCAGCATCCATAAGCTTGGTTTCTCCAGCTGAGAAATATTAAGCCTGCTACAACACTTCCCCTGCACGTGCAAGAGCATATGCCATCAAGGAAGTCTGTGGCCAAAGCAATCCATTTATGCTGGTTGTCACTGCACCACACACAGTAGTGCTACACGCGCCACTTAGATTTTATGTATATTTATGTTCTGTTTCTGAAATCCACCATTTACAGAATTTCCACTAGGATATATCAACCTAAGCAATTGCACATTGATTAAAAACCAGACCAAAGATTCCTATGAGGCGCAGCAGTAAGTGACAAAGACTCGGTGGACCACAGAAGTAACATGCTTGTTCAAGACGACCAGATATTGTATCGACCGGATATTGTATCCATTTCTTCCAGCCCCTCAACCACGAACACAGTGAAAGCAGTGAAAATGGCAGCTTTGCTCAGACCTCTAGGCTATAAACAAGGCAATATAAGTAAGTATCTTGATTTCAAGGAGGGGGGGGGGGGGGAACTCCTCAGAATTATGGTACGAAAATAGGGTAGAACAGGATAACACAAATCCACTAGGAGAAAGTGATCATTCTGAATTAAGCACACACATGCATTGTTCATCTGAGGATTGCACTGACTTCGCCTATTTAGCATAAAAAGGAACCAATTTAATTTGCCCTCACTAATATAAGCACACAGCCCATAAAAACTAGGAACCCAGCATGTTTTAACTTGACCTGAAGGAATTTGTGAAGCAACACATCCTGGGATTTTTAGTCCCTACAGACCGCTGCTCTATATTGAGAAGAGTCAGGTAAGTTACAGGCTGCAACATAAGGCTCTAGATAAACCACACTTTGGCTATCCTTGTCCTCTAAACCATGATATTTTCCTCATCTTTAGACAAAATCCCAATTGTTACTCCCTACCTCAGGAAGCATGCACTGTGGAGTTTCTCTTACTACGTCTGTGGCTCTATGTTAAAAAAGGTTCACATCTTCCCCAGGGTCTCCGCACCGCTGCAGCAGATTTTGTTCAAGTGTTATAAAACCTGTTCAAAATAGCATCACAATATATCGGTCCTTGTACAGTTTAAACTATCTATCTAGCACAAGCTTCTGTAAGGTTACTTCTATTACTCTGCTGGAGAAACTAAACAGTTTCAGTCAGTCTTGTTGAAAACAAGAATTTAAGAGGGAAATGTACACAGATAAAGAACCCAAACAGCAAGGGTATGTATGGCATCAAGTAATTTGGAGTTTGCCCAGGTTAAGTAGCTATTAAGAAAGGAGATATATTTTTCCTACCCGATTAGTTTTCTCGTTGAGATCTTCTCAGGCTTCAATGATAAGACTGACAGAAACTGCTAACCCCTTACCGACTACGATGCAATCAGAAGGCTTTGTGTTCTGCCTTAATCTGCGCTGGGAAGGAACTAGAACCCAAGAGTCTGGATTGGTATAAAAAAATCCAAGAGAGAACCCCATATTTTACTACACATACTTGTGTAGAAATAGCTCCAACTAAAATCTTAAATCCAGGCACAAGAGAAATGGCTGCACACTCAGTCACCCCAGTTGATAGTCTATGGGGTAGGAATCCATTCCTGAGCGAGCCTTTTCAAGAGAAGGAGGCCTATACCCTGAATCTGTATAAAACTGTTGAGAACAAAAGTAGGGGAAAAGTAAGCGTTGCCTGCAATGACCTCCTAACCATAAGATCTCTATTTCTTTTAAGACTAAGTTTAAGCATCTGCAAGGATTAAAAAAATACTTTGAATACACTTTTACAGTAGTTACCTCCTGCACCCCTCACACCATTCTATGTGGGGCAGCCATGTGCTATTTCACTATCCCATTGTATGTGAGACCAGACTGCTTTTTGCACTATTTACGTATTTTGAATAGCAGCGCTATTCAATCTGTGGTTATGCACTGAGTAACGGTCTCATTTGTCCACCCCGTTATTATAAATTTGGATTTGAGTGTTGGATTTTGTTGAGTGGTTCTATAAATGCGCCGCCTGCTGTGTTTTCAGTCAGTGGTGGTAATTCAGCAGCCCCAATGTTGCACATTAGGGGACTGGTATTCACTTTTTTGGCTGCTCCCCATGATGTATTCTTCAACAGTGGTGTCACTGTACTGTATTTAGCTGCTCAGTTTTATTCAATATTGGTGTTTATCCGGTGACAACAAACTGTGTTTAAACACAAACGAACGCCTGCAAATAGAAATGTTGAAATGGGCAAATGCAATACGATGTTCATTAGAACTGTGTCCTTAGGAACTGTTCAGTCCTCCAGCCATTACAGCGAAGGTGACTCAAACAGGATTTTGTATGCTCAGAGCCAAAGTGCAAACTGCATAAGACAACTTGTCTGATGCGTATGTATTGATTTTGGTTGCGGAGCTCTTTCCAGCAGGGAACTAAAGTAAGCTCTTGACACTGGGTGAACATTGGCAGTCATGCTCATGTCAGTCGCTTGTGCAAAGAAAAAGATGTCTTTTCACATTAGGGTTCATATCACTACTCGCCCTCTAAACGTTTACCTATTGTTACTTAATGGATATTGTAAAATGCTGTGTGACAGCCTCCCGGCTCATACAAGGAACATGAGACCCAAAACGTATAGCTCAGTTGCTTAATGCAGTAGTCCATGTCTTTGTGTACCCACATATTCATACTCAAGTGTCTGAGAAGATAGGCAGATACTTACCTTTCTGCTGTTTAGTAGTACCGAAGAGTGAAATTCTATTTGTGAATTATGTTGCTTTAGAAGTGTACTGAGCTACAGTGCTGCCTATTTGCAGATCTTGGATGCCAGTTTTCTAAGACTGCTAAATCCAGGCCTGAATCAGAGTAGTTGCTGCTCCTTATTCTTGCTCCCAAATCTTGTTAATCTCAGAACTGGTTCCATAACATTACTTTAAAAAACTGAGACAGGGGTTAAGTGACTTGACCAAGCTCATACAAGTGAAATGGAGCATACATCTCCTTACTCCTTGTATGGTATGCCTCATTCACTGGACTCAAGTTCACATTTCAGCCAAACGGACCCTGCCAGCAGAAGGCTCAGATAGGCCAAAAACTGAATTTTAAAAAATTATGCAAGGACTATTCACAGATTTGTAAGATAGGACTGTAATGGAGCATTAGGCACATTTATAGTAAATCACAAGTCAGAAATAATAGAGGGAAAAGAGTACATGTAAGAAATTCTTTTTCCATATGAAGTTTCAGAATGATTAACTCAAATAGGGTGCAGCTTCTGAAGTTAAACTGCTTTTGATTACCAAGTTTTGTGGTGTCCCAGAACTAAATAAAGCGGTGCTACTGACTGAAAGGAACCAGGTGGGGGAGGGAACCAAGCAACTGCTGCTGATCAGGGAACTACAGACACAAATGTACTTTAACTCTTAGACTACTTTAAAAGTTGTGAAGAATACAGGATATTGAATGCAAGGTCAACATGATTCTGATGAACAGTTGTGTCAGCAGTTGTATCACCAGCCAAAGGGCAGAGATTATATACTACAATTTCACTGGATTCAGTTTACAAACCCTGGTGCAGCAGTTATGACAAATACCTAACAATAGCTGTCCTCATAATCTGATCTAGGACAGCAATGAGTACAATTCAACAACAATCAAAGCTGTTTGTATCTATAAGGGAAAGCAAATAACTGTCCGAGGTCTGTCTACAGATGCTGTACTGTGGTGCCAACTACACTCAGATCTTCCTTTTTATTAATATCTTTAATCACTGTGGTGCTTAAAGGCCCCAATCAGGGATTGGGACCTTATATCAGATGCTGCGTGTGTGTATACACACACACACACACACACACACACACCCCCTTATCCACACTCAAAGTATTTAATGCCTATTTGATGCTCTTTCCATAAAGGTGAAGCAGATTTTAAAGATGCAGCTCTTATAGGATGTTTTTAAGCAATAATATATTATGGTTTTAGGACTTCCTAATACCACCTTTGGAGACCAAAGCAAAAAGACAAGCAGTGTACTGTACTGGTCTAGCAAGTAGTCATAATTGTGTAGTTCCAACTTCTTGACTAATACAACATCCTAAATACGGCATGTAAACAGACATCAAATGGAAATCTGCTTCTTCACACCAAAGACTTATCCCCAGTCTGACAATTTGTATTGCTTGTGCAACAATTTGGAGAATCTCTCCAATGAGCCACAAGAACTAACGCAGGAAGTCCTCCACACTTCCTTCCATTCACACGAACCTCCATGGTTATTCTATTACTCTGGTGATAAAAGCAGTATCAGCAGCATCCTCTCTGTTCAACATTTCTGTTCTTGATTCGTTTGAGAGTCACTTATATAGCACTTCATAGCTTCAGAATGCTTTACAAGAACAATACAATATTTCTCACAAGCCTCTTATGGTGTAGATGTTATCCCCATTTAACAGATGAAGATACTATGAGAGAGACTGACTAGCTCAAGGCCACAGAGGAAGTCAGTGTCAGTTGTGGTTGTAACTCAAATTCCTAGCTTCGGTCTCATCTGCCCAGAAGTACAAAGGCAATAGTAAAGGGCAATAATAAAAGGGCAATAATAAAAGCAAGCGACGAGAGAAAGAATAACTTCCTGTTTGGTAAATGCCTCAGTTCCTTCACTGAAATGTTATGTTCCAATGAGATGCATCTTACCACGTTAGATGCTATTTTCATATTTTGACAATGAGAAATTTGGTTTTAAATAAAAAAATCCCACCCACAAACTCATAAATCAGGAAGAAATGTGGTGATGTTTCATAACCACAGAACTTAGCAGCAAAGTCTCTCCCTCAAAAAGGAAAGGAAAATTCTCAGCCTTGAATCACTTACGTTCTTTTATTCTGGCAGAGAAGGTAAGACCCTAAACTAGAGAATTATGTAAACAAGTGAAGGAACTCCTTGTGAGAGATAGGCAAAAAGCATGCTTGCTTGTGGACACACATACATTCAAACAACTTACTACAAGTGTCCTATGACCAACATATGGCATTGTTTGCTATGCTCTTGGGCTAGTGTTCTGATAAGGGAGTCCCAATAAGGGATAAGATGTCAGTGAAACCCTTCTTCACTGTTACAACATTCAAAAGTTAATTGTGGTCTAGGATTTTGTGAAAAGTTCTCTGGTTTACTGCCATTTTCACAACCACCATTAAAAATCATTTTAACCTTTTATCAAAACATACAGAAAAAGGAAAACATGTAATATATTTGGAACAAAGAATTAAGGCAGGCCTTTTTAAAAAGCAAAACAGATTTCCCTTGTAATTTTATTTTCTTTTTAAGTGGCATTGATTCTCCTTTTTGAAAGAAAAGGGAAAGTTAATTCAGATGTTTCTGAGCTGTTGAAGTCTGACCCTGTTGCCTTAAACACAAAACAAGGCAACCACCATAAAGAGAAAGAAAGGATAGTAAAAAAATACCTAATGGAGATTCAGTCTCTAATGCTTACTTTTGCTTGCAACCTAGATGCTATGAAAAATTACAGTCATGCATGTGGTCTCAGAGACAGAGACCTGGCAAACTTTTACCAGTGTTGGACTGCAAGACATTGCCTGCAGTTTGCCTTTCTGGTCACAAGATCACAGCATTGCTGCAAAACGTGGAGTTGTCTCAGCCATCTAAGCCAGACATAGCACTCTAACTTGCTGGCTCAGGGGTGTGAAAAATCACCCCCCTGAGCGCAGCAAGGCTGAGCGCTTTAAAGCGCTAGTGGAGCCACGCTCCCAGCACTCAAAGCTAATCCCCTCATGGAGGTGGATTACCAGGAGCGCTGGGAGAGCTCTCTCTCAGCGCTGGCGCCCAACCACACTCGCACTTCAAAGCGCTGCTGTGGGAGCGTTCCCGTGGCAGCGCTTTGAAGTTTCCAGTGTAGACATACCCTTAAAGAGAAGACAACGATATGAAGGAGACGACATATCAAGAGGGAGAATGACTAGGGAGGGAATCAAAGGAGGAACCTCAGGTTCACATTTAGTTGTAGTTCAAACTTTAGCTGAAGCCAAGAAAGCTAGTGATGTCATCTGTTTCTCTCTCTCTGGCTCAGGCCAAAAGACTGTGGTGGCAGCAGTAGTTATAACTGGGAAGCTCACTCCTTAGCACAGTTTAACTTCTAGGATCCAGTATGTGTCTCCAACCTTTGTTTACTTCTATAGACAACTTTATAAGATGAGCCAAGTTGGACCATTACCTTTGACAATTTAGAATATAGGTCTTTGCACACCCCCACTTGTTTCTTGGGCTACGGCATGGTTAGATACGTACACTGAAATAAGTAGCAAAGTCAAAGTGCAAGCAACATTGACCACCTGGCTTTAAAAATCCACTTCTAGTTTAGGGAAATGATTCTGGTTGTACATACTTGGTATTCAGGAAGCCCAGATGGAGACATCTGTAAACAAAAATTTCAGCTTGCTTCCTTTAAGTGATTTGTTCCTTAACCATTTCATTTAGTTTACTTCGAAAGATTTGCTGCGGCCACTGCAGTACGCATTCAGGTCTGGCACTAGCCAGTTCACACCGTGGCTGCAAATAGGAGACAATAAGTGCCTGGGTTCTTCATTACGGTGTGAAGTATTGTTTCTTCAAATAAGGCTGTGCCCCAGCATAAGAATTGCTACTTAAACCAAATAGAGTAAAAGCTGTTCAGAACATCTCCTGTTAAAATACACTTCCTATTTAATTTGCAAGATTCCTTATAGAGGCAGACAACTGAGTTTACATCACAAACACAATTCCTCCTTTGGGCTTCTGGAACAATGAATCTGGGTTTACAAGCCTTCCCTTAGCTCTCTCTCTCTCACATTCCATTGAACTTTCCCTTAAACGATTGTTATTCCCTATTGAAGCTAGAAAAAGATTGCTGCTACATAAAAATGTACTTCATCTCCTCATCTGCTCTTCCCTCAAATAATACAGAAGCAGGGTAGTTTATCACCCTGCAGCTCTTTCCTGATTTGCAGGTCTGTGCATGCATATTTATAAACGTATTTCATGAAGCAAGCCAAAAAGTGTTCTAACTGCTTTGCAACGTCAATAGGATGAAGTGTCATGACCAGGCCAGGATGAAAGAGCAACTAAAATGATTAAGGGTTTAGAGAGGGTCCCATATGAGGAAAGATTAAAGAGGCTAGGACTCTTCAGTTTGGAAAAGAGAAGACTAAGGGGGGACATGATAGAGGTATATAAAATCATGAGTGATGTTGAGAAAGTGGATAAGGAAAAGTTATTTACTTATTCCCATAATACAAGAACTAGGGGTCACCAAATGAAATTAATAGGCAGCAGGTTTAAAACAAATAAAAGGAAGTTCTTCTTCACGCAGCGCACAGTCAACTTGTGGAACTCCTTACCTGAGGAGGTTGTGAAGGCTAGGACTATAACAATGTTTAAAAGGGGACTGGATAAATTCATGGTGGCTAAGTCCATAAATGGCTATTAGCCAGGATGGGTAAGAATGGTGTCCCTAGCCTCTGTTCGTCAGAGGATGGAGATGGATGGCAGGAGAGAGATCACTTGATCATTGCCTGTTAGGTTCACTCCCTCTGGGGCACCTGGCATTGGCCACTGTCGGTAGACAGATACTGGGCTAGATGGACCTTTGGTCTGACCCAGTACGGCCTTTCTTATGTTCTTATGTAAAGGAAGAAAAGTAATCAAGTCAATCTATTAACTGAGACACACACACACACACACACACCCTGCAAGACTTCATGCTTCTCCAGAAATAACAGATAAATGCAAAATTTCTTCCAGAAAACTAGACATACCTTGAGCCTAAGAAGGTTTGCAGATTGATTCACTGAAGCTTAACTGCAATCTTAAACTGAAAGACATCTTTGCCATCACCACAGCACCATTCTGTCCAAAGCTGGATGAAAGTCTTGTGTGATGGACAAATGTTGCTCTAGTTAAACAGAACCGACTGGCTGCCACAAAGGACCCATCAATTGGCTGACAGTTCTTGCTGTGCCTGCCAGCCATTGATTTCCATCCTGGTGATGTAGTGAATCTTCCTTCTGCACTTGTGGTATCATTTATCCCAACCTCTGCAATGTGCTGCACCCTGCAGTACCCTCTGTTTTTGAAGAATAAACTAATGTAATAGTTACCTTCTGAAAATGGTAGCTCATCTATCCATTCCTCTGTCTAGCTATTTCTCACACACATTAGTATCAAAGCACTCTTATTCAATCAATTGCTTATCTAGCTGATATTCTTAGAAGTATGAATAATAGTGACCACCACCTAGCTCTAATATAGCTGTTTTCATCAACTCTCAAAGTACTTTACAAAGGAGGTTCCCCACTTTACTGACAGGGAAACTAAGGCACAGGGAGGTGAAGTGATGTGCCACAGTTCACCCAGCAGGCCAGTGGCAGAGCCAAGAATAGACCTCAAGTCTCACTGCCAGAAGCTGGGAATGGGCAACAAGGAATGGATCACTTGATGATTTCCTGTTCTGTTCATTCCTTCTGGGGCACCTGGTATTGGTCACTGTCAGAAGACAGGATACTGAGCTAGATGGACCTTCGGTCTGACCCAGTATGGCCATTCTTATGTTCAAGTCCTTGTCCAGTGCCTTAATTGTTCTTCCTGTTATGTGTTTCATAACCTCTTTTGATCCAAAAACCATAAGTGTAATTACCAGGAGAGAATCACTGTTGGATGACTATAAAAATGGTATTATCTGGAGTCTAATTCCTAATATCTCCTTCCGCTTCATCCCACTAAAAAAATATTCACATTAATCACTTGAATAGGGTTAGGGCAGCAATCCTTGTTCTAACAAGCCATGCAGCTCTTTCCATCCAGCGTCCCTTCGCCTGCCAAGTCAAGTGAAAGGGGAGATTGCTCATAAATAGATTCAGTCTCACTAGCCAGGGTTTCCCTTAACTTTTTCTTGTTAGGAGTGTTCAGTTAATACGTTGTGGGATCCTGTTGGATAGTTAGTGGTAGTCTACCTTCTAGTGGAACTTTATGCAACAAAATAGAGAAATATACTATCAGTAAAAAGAACAACAACAAATTAGTGCATAAGGCTGATTACTTCTGAGAGCTTCCTTTTGATTGCCACATGGCTCTTAAAACCCCTTATTTTTACCACATTTTTTCTTAACTATATTTAGGACATGATACTTTGATATACGAGCCCCCGTATGGCCTGTACTGGTGTATACACACGGTAACCTGTCAAAAACTCAGACTTGCATAGTAGTATTAGACTTAAATTCTTTGTACGCTACAGCCACTACAGGGCAACGCGTGCAGCATGGAGTGTCAGATATGCTCACATTGTATGTGTGCATGCTCATGCACAGGCAGTACAGAGATCATTTCAGAATGGGTATTCCGGAGGTTGGTTAGGTCCAAAGTTTGACATACCTTTTAAACATAGTTTTATTGTGAAAGGCTAACCAATTCTTTTTCTCCCCCAAAGAAATGGGTCTGTATTCTTAAACAAAAACACCTGTGAGAGTGAAGAATGAAACATTTGAGTGTAACACTGCCATCAAGGTTTTTATTATAAATTGGGTAAAATAAGTCCTTAATCATGGAAGGTATTTGTGGACTTATCTTGAAGGAAACCACTTCCTGTTATACGGTATATGGGTCCTCTCTCACAATGCTGGCCGTAAGTACCTGACTATGCTAGCCAGGTAACTAGAGAATTGGGGCACTAATTTATATTCAGTATGTTACTTTAGAACACATGCAATCTCCAAGAGATCTTCTGAGATGAAGGGCTGCACAGATGCTGGAATGAGAGCTGATGAGGCATGTAGGTAATGCTATTACGATGCAAAACAAAACTGGCTTTTCAAATTCAGAGGGCCTAATCCAAAGCCCACTGAAGTCAACGGAAAGGCTCCCTTTCCCTTCAGTGGGCTTTGGACCAGGTTCATATATCTGAACACTGCTTCCCTCTCCTGCCCCCCCACCACACACACACACACACACACACACACGTCTGGAGATGTGTTAACGGGACACTTGGGACACTTCACCTTGAAAGGTCCCTTGAAATGTGTGTCAACTACTTATGCTAAACAATTTAGCTGCAACACCCTAAACACATTCCCCAAACCTGAAGAAGAGCTCTGTGTAAGCTCAAAAGCTGGTCTCTCACCAACAGAAGTTGGTCCAATAAAAGATATTACCTTACCCAACTTGTCTGTCTAATACCTGAACAGTGATGTAAGGAATAATTATTTTGCTATCAATTATCTCTCAGGATTTTAAGATTAGGTTGAGAAGGGTAAACAATACCTGAGTATTCCAGTAATTTTTCAAAAAGTGATCCTGCCCCACCATTTCTATTCCATTTATTTACTCACATACATTAAATAAATTGTTTAGTAACCCACTTACATCCTAATACAATCAAACTTCAGTAGATTCTCTTCAAACTTTTATAAATTTTGGTAGAAGACTTGTGTTAACTGTAATCGCCTGAACCCTCTTAACTCTGCTGTTCTTTCTCTCTTAGATTCTGGTTATTTTTCCCCCTTTCTTTTTTTCTAATCAGTACTGCCAAAGAGTACTGCAGTGTTCCAGGGTCAAAGCACTATACAGGGAAAGCTGGCAAAGCTCTGCAGCGATGTTCCTTGACTGCACAGACTGGTTGTCTCTATAGTCTGTTCTGTAAGGTGTGTCCAGGCAGAAGTCCTATAATCATTGTGCATAAGTGCTTTGGAAAAAATATTGAATAATGTACGATGTTCCGAAGTAGAATGATAAACATTTTAATATTTAAATATTTTCCTCGCTTATTTTTAAATGGCTGATGACAGTTGTTGACTTTGTAGCTCTAAGAACTGAAGTTCTCTATCCACAAAACAGGCACTGCATGAGTGGCAGAAATGCATCTTTGCTCCACCATGCTGGCAATATATCGTAGCCTTGACCTGGAGGAGCCACCATGAAAGCATAGTTCAGTTCCCAGGTCATTCACCCCCCGGCCCTCTGGTGAGAATACTAACAAAGGTTTCAGTTTTGGTGCTGATTATTACCTGGATATCCTTCTGCTACGAACTGAACACTCTCCCCAACCACCATTTGATGGTGGTAGCTTTAAGTTCACTTCCGTGAACAAGGTGAAAGGCTATGTATCGGACTACCAGTCTCTCAAGTTCTCCAGTTCTCAGAATTACTTTTTACCCTTCCTTTTACTTGCTCTTCCCTGCAAACTTCCTACCTTGGATTGGAGAGAAGATGTTCCTTCCACATCCTACAGTTAGTCCATGTTGTTCCAAGCATCAGTCAGAAAGGAACTTGCTAAGAAGTCCTGTTAGATAACTCCTCCCTTTCCCTGCTCCCCAGCCCATACTCAAGATTAAGACTGTAATCCTGAATATGACAGTGTTGTGCATCTATTAGACTAGGGAGGCAGTGTGGCCTGGTGAATTAGGTCAGAAGGTGACCTGAAGAACTCGGTGTAAGCTTGAAAACTTGTCTCCCTCACCAACCGAAGTTGGTCCAATAAAAGATATTACCTCACCCACCTTGTCTCTCTAAACTCCTGAGACCAACATCGCTACAACAACACTGCATATGAACAGAAGTTTCTGTGAACAGAAGACATTTTTAGGACTCTTACTCCTATGAAGGTATATAAAAACAATATCAAAAGGGATTTAAGAGATTCAAAGGTGGAGATGGGGGATTGCATGGCAAAATCAAATGCTTTAAGATAACTGCTGGGCTAGGGGCTTTTTTTGGTACATTTCCGCTTTGAAACAAAGTGACACCTAAAATAAATTTCCTAAAACAATGCTAAAATATTTGACATGCACATGTCTTTACCCAGAGTCAGCCCCAACAAAATATAATCATTTCCACTCAACCTTGACTCAAACTTAGCCGTCCAAGGAATCAACATAATGCTTCAGATCTGTGATCACCAGAATGTGTTATTGTAGGCAGAGGAAGATTACTTCCTCCCAAAGTGTTCTGCCACCTTCCCATGCTCCAATAGAGCAAAGCACTTAAATACATATTTAACTGTAGGTCCGTGCTTTATTCTATTGGGGCCTTAACCATCAATGGGGAACAGTACAATCACTTATGTCATTCACAAATCTGGAGCAGGGCCAAGTGTAAACTCTTACTCCTGGGGAAATGCTGTGCCACTGCACGCATGCAGAATTCATGCCCCTACAGATTTCTTTGCTTCCCCGCAGAAAAATGACTTTCTGGTGGGGAAGCAAAGGGAAGCTGCTTCCCCTCTCCCCTTTCTTCCCCCAGCAGCCAGGCGCGTTCTTTCAGGTGCCCAGAGCAGCCAGCAGAGAGGTAAATTGTCATGGTGGGACACCCATGGGTGTAGTTTTCGGGGGCAGGGAGGCATTTCCCTCCCAAAGAGAGGAGAGGGGGCACACAGTGTCAGGTGTCACTGCCCCCACTCTTTTCTGCGAGTGCTGAGCTACTCAACACTAGCTCTGCTCAGCCTGCTGGGAGGGAGCGGGCTCAGTCATTCCCCCGCTGGATCTCCCCCTGGACGTGTTTCTGGCTCCCTAGGCTCCTCTCCCCACCAGCTGGGCCCGAGAAGGGTGCGGAAGAGGTGGCATAGAGCAACTTCTCTCCTGCCGGGTGAGGGAGGGTGGCTGCTCTGACTCGCTGCCTCTGCAGCGGCCTCCTGGGTCCTAGTGCCGGTCATCTTCCCCTTCTATGAGTGCTGGGCACCCTGCATGGCCACCATCCTGTTTCCAGTACAATGGTGAGTGCCTGCGGTGGGGTGGGGCAAGGGGGAGCCCAGCATGCGGCATCTGTTTGGCAGTAGCTGGGGCTCCCCCATTAAGCAGGCCCATCCCCTCCAGCACTGGCAGCCCAGGTATGACTCCAGGCAGGAGCAGAGAGCCAGTCAGGCAGGGGAACTGGCACATGCACAAACTCCCTCCCAAAAACAGCAATCAAACTACACCTATGATGCCATTACCGGTGGTTTCTACCCTGCGCTGGGCTCAACTGTTAGTCCCAGCTGGGCTGCTGGCAGGGAAGGAGGGGGACTTCCTCTTCCTCTGCGAGGAGCAGCCAAGGCTGGGGCTACCCCCAGAAACCTCCCCGGTTGCAGGAAGCTCCGCACCCTCCCGCTTCCTGCCCCCATCACCTGTCAGCAGCAGGGGGAGAGGGTCCTGTCCGCCCAACCACCATGCATGAGGACCTTCCCCCATACCCAGACCCCCCCACAGAGACTCACCCACACACACTCAGAACCCCCCACAAGCCCTCCACATCCAGAACCCCCACTCCACCAAGCCTCAGCCCCATATCCAGAGCATCCCTGCACCTGATACACCCCCGCCAAACCCCAAACCCCTGCATCTAGACCCCTCCCCCACCAAACCCCCACCCAGAGAAGCCCCACCCACTGCACCTGGACCATCCCACCATGCCCCACTCCTCCAAACACCCAGACCCCCCCACTGATCCTCCTACACCCAGGCCTCCCTGCCATGCTCCAACCATCTTCACCTGGACTATCCCCCCCCCCTGCAGAATCCCATTGCCCCTGCACCTGGAATCCCCCAAAAAGCCCTTGTGCATCCAGATCCCCTCTGCACTCAGACCCCCCACTGAGACACCTGCATCCAGACCACACAAAACCCTTTCACCCACATCTGGACCCCTCCACACTAAGCCCTTCCACACTTGCATTCTGCTGGGCTGAGCCTGCCTGCCCACACCAGATGCACCTGGTGCAGAGGGACAGGGTGCTGGGGTGTTCCTGGAACAGGCCCGGAACTTGTGCTGAGTCAGGATCGGGTGCAGGTTCACCACCGAGTCCATGTCCCGGGGTAGGGGAAAGCACGGGCTGCAGGGTCATCTCCCACCTCCGTGCAGCTAGTGGCCTGTGCTTCCTCCTGCGGTGCTGGAGCCTCCACATTTATTTATTGACAAATAATTTGCAGAATTTTAAGAGTGTGTGCAGAATTTTTATATTTTTGGCACAGAATTCCCTCAGGAGTAGTAAGCTCTGCGGGGGCTTCAGCCAAGTTAGACATGCTTGTGCCCCATCTAGTTCCATCTCCACACATATGACTAGGTTCCTCCATACCCATGACACCACACTGCCTGCCACCACCATGCCTTCTCCCCCAAACACCAGAGGCTGATCTATAAGAACCAGGAGGTGGGGCTGCAGTTCAACTTTGCATGCTAGGGGAAAAGAGTGGGATGGATATTACGGAACACTTTCTTTGTTGCAGCCCTCTGGCAACAGGGGTACGTATGATGGTGCCCAGGCTGAGTGTGCTCATCTGCTGTGGGGCCTTATGCAACCATCTAGGTAGCACAACTCTATAGCTGCCATTGTTCCCTATGAGAAGAGTGTGTCATTGTTCTGTTTTTAAAAGACTTTATAGACTTTGTGGGAAGACCACACAATTTCAAACTTGCCTAGTCATTAAGTGTACACTGGAAGCTGTTCTCCAGCTCCATAACTTTATTTAGGTGTTTGTATGGATGGAGGACATTTTACAAATTCTCAATGCATACAAAGAAAGGTCATTTCAATTGGTTTTATGGGTCAAGTTCTAGTATTTTTAAAGATTTACTCACCAAGACTGTTGTGGCATCAGCTCATTAGGTCACTGCCAGTGTTCTTTTTAAAATCTACTTCACTTGACAAAGTTTAGCTTCCCCCTTTAACTACCACAACAATACGTGACTCTAAACACAGCCTTTGCCTGCTGGATAGATGTAAAATATCCTTGTCACATCTTTCAATTAAAAGTAGGGTGTTCTGCTTCCTTAATGGTGTCTGAACAAACATAAAAAGCTACAGGAAAGGAGAAACTTTCCACTCTCATGTTATCTATAGACTTGTTCAGCACACAGCCAGAAGTTGCAAGCCCAGTTCTGTGTGGAAGGCTTCACTTAAAAGCAACCCAGACAAGCACCTAATCTGGGAATGCCTGATTGCCTGCAGAAGAAGTATGTCTTATTTTTAATATGCACAACCCTAAAACTGATTTAGAGTTCTTGACTCTCAAAGTCACTGTTTATGTATATTTTGCTAGGGCTTGATCTGGAGACATTAATGCCTGATGATACCCAAAGCCTAGGTTTATGGTATCTGTGGAACTAACTAATCACACCAGAGGAAATCAGATTTTTCATGGCCACAATTCAATTACTCTGGAAGTACAGCAACTGGCTGTCCTCAGTGCCTGATCAGCACTCCCGGAACAGCACTGGTATTTGCTGAGCTGGGGCTGTCACCTGATCGCCCTTACAGGTGGAGGCAAATTGTTTCCGTTTAGAGAAGAGAAAGGTGATTGGCAGAAAAATGGTTTTCTTCATGAGGCTCTTTTAAAACCATGTAGCCTGCCCTTTACTCAGATAATGTATTGGCACTCTGTGATGAGGCACTTCATGAGGGAGCTCTCCCTTCATCAACACACACAAGCCCACTGCTATTTATCTGGTGCATAAGCCCGGGTTCTCTCAGATAATTAGGAGGGGAAGTGAATAATATCCCAAGAGACAAAACTGCAATGTATTTTTTTGAAACATGAAATAGATTCAATTGACACTATACTTTTCTAAGTTAGCCTTTGCTCTGTATAATCAAGAGAGCAGGACTGACAGAGTGGCATCTTCTCCCTTGCCCACTGTGGACTGATTCCAGGCCATATGTGTGGAATGCCAGACAGGGCATTCTATCTTTCCTGCAGCATAGCACAGTGATGTCAACCACTTTACTGCAACAAATGGAGGGGAGAGTGAGGGAGGAAGGACAGGCAGGGAGCTTCTTTTGTTTTCCTTATTTGTTTGTTTGCTTTACTCGGGCAGCAAGCAGAGGGCTCTCCTCTTGCCAAATTCACTCCCATGGTGAAATGTTCCCAATTACACTGTGGTGGAGAGAAAAACAAAGTTGGCAATTAGAGCTGCAGGAGTTTGAGCCTCACTTCCCAGGCAATAAGTGAGACTGCCAAGTATGGTGCATCTCTGCAAAGAACTCAAACCTGAGCAGATCACCTATTACAATTATTTCTTCAATAATTATTTTTATAAAGTGCCTTTTCTTTAACAAAATACTCCAAAGTATGCCGAGTACTCACTATAAGTCTCTGTTACAAGTCAGCCTTCTATATGCCATTTCACCATCTTTCAACTCTCCTCAGTTTTATATTTGCATCACCTGCAAAGAGCTGGATGGCTAATTCAGGGTTCTATAGAACTTGCAGCTATGCAGCATAAAACTAGTTCTTACACTTTCACAGCGAATAGGGAGATTGTTTTACATATCCTGTGCAAGTCAAATACTTCTCCTTGTGGCATTCTCTTAGTTGGAGCCCTAAAATCACCCATCCTTTGTATGTCTCAGAGCCCCAAATTGCAATGGTCTTTCTTCCACTGTCCAGAGACAGCCAATACAGGGAGGAAAGTGAAAGAGGCATTATACCTCGCTCACATAAGAGAAGGAACTCACTCCCTGTGTAGCCCCCCCCCCCCCCGATGGGCCTTATCCCTTGAGCCCTGAACCCACCCAACCTCACCGGCCACCGCCAATGCCAAGAGTGAGCCGGGGAGACCTCGCCCACCCGCAAGGGGGAAGGGACCCATACCCCCCCCTCCCCCGAGCCCTGAACCAGCCCAACCCCACCGGCCACCGCCGATAACGAGAGTGAGCCGGTGGGACCTCGCCCACCCGCAAGGGGAAAGGGGCCAATACACCCCCCCCCCCCCGATGGGCCTTATCCCTTGAGCCCTGAACCCACCCAACCTCACCGGCCACCGCCAATGCCAAGAGTGAGCCGGGGAGATCTCACCCACCCACAAGGGGGAAGGGACCTATTAACCCCTCCCCCGCGCTGGTCCTCTTTCGCTGAACCCCGAACCTACCCAACCTAACCGAATCCCACCACGTGAGGGTCGCCCCATCACCATTACCCAGCCCACCTACTCGTACCCATGACTATTTGTACCCCCTATGCGGATGATTGACCCTCACCGCTTACCACCTGTGTCTTGATCTCGCCCACCGCTTACCCCCCCCATTGGAGACATCACAGTCTGTATGTATTATGTGTGCTGCCAACCCTGACATAACAACATCCCCCCCATACTCTGTATGTTCCCCCAATGACCGACAACTGACTCTTCAAATCTTTTGTACCGTTTATTTCTAAATATTCTCTAATAAAAATTTAAATCTCAGCTCCTGCCAGACCAGGAAACAAGACTGTGGAATGGGATTCTAACCTGGACATTGCAGAACGCTGCCCATGCACCAAGACAATCCCAGGTGCTGGATTTTTTACATTACATTGCAAGGTAATAGCCTCAATTCCTTTCAATTTTGGTGCAATGGTGAAAGTTCAATTTGTTCCACATGTTGAGCAAATGGCACACAGGGAAAATACAGATGAAAGCGAGTCTGTTGGAATTTAATGGTGAACCAACAATAGGTTCTCGCAGGGCTGCAAGCCCTACCCTAAAAGATATAATCCCCCAAATATAAATTCAATAATTCTGGGAGTTGCACAGCTGTTTAAGACTAAAGAAGAGCCAACACTAAAGATTTCCATTCGCAAACGAGTTTTCCTTAAGTCACACCTTGATAAGTTTAATTGGACTTATTTTCCCTCTTTATGTCCAATGGTTAGCCAGTGTATGTTTGAAGAAAGGAGATAATGGGGAGAGAAGGAGAGGAGAATAAGAATGACAACAAAAGCCAATGATTAACCCCTACCTCCAAGGTAAAAAAAAAAAAAAAAAAAAAAAAAAAAAGCTAATCTTTACCTACTGTAAGATCTCTGAGTAGCAGCCGTGTTAGTCTGTATCCGCAAAAAGAACAGGAGTACTTGTGGCACCTTAGAGACGACGGGTTGGATCACAGAAACCCCCTTGGGAGCTGCCACCCAATGTACCAAGACTACTCCTGCTTCTGTTTTCCCTGCCAGCTCAGGACTCCAGCACCCTGTCTTGCTGAATTAGACACTCCAGTCCACTTCAACACAGACCCAGGGTCTGAATCACTTGTCCCAAAGCTGCAAGTTTACCTGAAAACAGCTCACAGGAGTGTGCTTGTCTTTAGCACTCAGATGCCCAACTCCCAATGGGGTCTAAACCCAGATAAATCCGTTTTACCCTGCATAAAGCTTATGCAGAGTAAACTCATAAATTGTTCGCCCTCTATAACACTGTAAGATCTCTGTCATGCAACTTTTGCCCACAAAAAGAGTGCAGCAATACACTAAAAGTAAAAATATTTGGAAGATAAAAATTGCCATTTGCCACACAAATGTTCCAATTTTTTCCAGCAGAAACAGAGCCAAAAAAAAAAAAAAAGGCTGTTTCAATCAGTTTGCCTAAAATAACCCATCCCTTATTACATGCCACTCCCTCCCTATGCTGAGGGATTTAGGAAGCGTGTATTGCCATGATCTGAGAAGAGGTAATCCAATAAGCCATACATCCTCTCTCTCTCTCTCTCTCATGGACAAGGACACAGCTGCTTTGACCCCTCCACCAAGGCCTGGTGTCCCCACTCACTTTTGTAACAGCCCAGCCAGCTGTGCTTTAGGCTAGGGGTCGGCAACCTTTCAGAAATAGAGTGAATAAATGAAGACTGGGCACACCAATTTAAGGTTTCGCATGTTAACGTTTTTAGAAGGTCTCTTTCTATAAGTCTATAATATATAACTAAACTATTGTCTATAAAGTAAATAAGGTTTTTAAAATGTTTAGGAAGCTTCATTTAAAATTAAATTAAAATGCAGAGCCCCCCGGACCAGTGGCCAGGAGCCGGGCACCGTGAGTGCCACTGAAAATCAGCTCGCGTGCCCCCTTTGGCACACGTGCCATAGGTTGCCTACCCCTGCGTTAGACACTCCTTTAAACAGGGCTGTAGTAAGAACAACATGCAGATACCCACATTCTGAAGGTTTCTTGTGCCACAAGAAAATCTTAATAGAATGTCTTACTTCTCTTCATCCTCCCTTTCCACCTTCTATCTCCACTGATCTAGTCCTGTTAAAACTTGGTGGGCTTCCCAGGCAAAACTCTCACCTGCCTGGTCTAATCTGGCTCTAGAGCTACGAGCTCCATTTGCCCTCTCCCCACCCCCATCGGAAACATTTAAACAAAAACAGCTGCTTCAGGATAAACCTACAGGGCTGCATTTCACAATACACTAGAGAGCTGTGAAACACTGTTGCTGAGCGCAGTACACTTAGTTCTGCAACAAGTGTATCAAATCATTGCCTCTCATAACCTGGTGGCATAGGAATAATAAAGATAAAGCAACAAACACCAGAATGTTTAGAAGTGGTGAAGAGAAAGTTCTCAGAATGGAGGCCAGGTTGAATGAACTTATTTGCACCCAGCAATTGCAGGCATCTTCTGTGAATGGATCTTACATACTGTAACAGGGGTTCTCAAACTTTATTGCACTGTGACCCCCTTCTGACAATAAAAAGTACTACACGACCCCGGGCGGGGGGACCGAGCCTGAGCCTGACTGAGTCCCGCCGCCCCAGGCAGGGGGAGGAACAAGCCCAAGCCCCATACCCTGAGCGGGGGGGGGAGGGCAAAGCCGAAGCTCCAGGGCTTCAGCCCCAGGTGGGGGCCTTTAACCTCAGCCCCGCCACCCAGGGCTAAAGCCCTCAGGTTTCGTCTTCAGCCCGAAGCCCCAGCAAGTCCAGCGCCAGCCCTGGTGACCCCATTAAAATGGGGTCCTGACCCACAGTTTGAGAACCGCTGCTGTACAATATGTTGCAGCACACCAGGAGGAAGGGAATAAATTAACAGTTTCTATTTCTATAAGTTTAAGAAAAGACCTTCCCCTTACCTTACAGTAGGGAGTGGGCTTGTTTTGTGAGTTAAGACTCATACAGCCACATAGCAAGACTTCTGGTAACATAAGGCAGGGGATACTGTTAAATACTGCACATCCCGGTTTCACTTTCCCAGGTCACGTGACCAGTGGACTACCACCATATGGTGCACAAAGGAAAGATCTGTGATGGAGGGGGGTTCTTTACCATTGTTCTTCTAGAATCAGGTATTCTTAACAAGATTTCACTGCACATATAAAAGCCGCATCAATCAACGGGCAAAAAAAAAAGTTTTGTGCACCACGTCTGCTCTTTTTTACATCTGCCCAATCACACTGCATCTGAACCTAGAGCCTTCCATCTGGACAGAGGGAATCAATTCCTGGGCCCAATACACACCATATTCTCAGTTTACCAACCAGATGTCTTAATATCAAGAGAAAGACCAGCAAGTGGAGACAACTAGAAGTAGGGACTTTTGCAGGATATCCTCATAGGTGGTGACAGAGCAAAGCAGAGATGGTGATGCTGCCAGACTAGATGATCATGTTGGTATAGTCTAGGAGTCTAATATTGCAGAGTTTAGGTGCCTTGCTTTATTCACTTAGCAGCAGAACAATTTGTTGCACACATTAAAAACAGAATGCTAATCTAATTTAAGATAAAAAAAGACTGAAATGCCATGCAAATTGCTGATCCAGTCCAAAAATACTAATCAGTTTACAAAGCCTAAATCTTAGACTGGTGCTGTACATTTCTGGATACTGTGCCAGAGCTTATGTAAAATACAGCCATTTCACTATCGCTTTCCAAAAAGTGCCCACTTTTAAAACTTTAATATTTGGTCATATATTAAGCAAAGTTTTTCCTTTCATTGGAAACCGGTTTAACAGTCTGACAATGGATGCTACACTAGTACCATCAGAAACTGTCACGTCCAGTAAGAGAGTCATCAGCAACAGGCAGCGCAAATGCTTAGTAATTAAAAGTTGTATACATCTCTACTGAGTAGTGCAGCTAAGCTGGATTTTGCAGACTTGCTCACCTCAGCAAACTGCACGTATAAAATACATAAAGCGAGTCCTACGTAGGGTAAAATGTAAGTTTCCTGTCCTAGACACTTTTTCTCTGCACTTACCTGCGGTTATGCAGTTTCATAATAAGAGTGAATACTCAAACCACTGTCAGACTGTTTTATTCTTACTACGTATGCTGAGGCAATCCCCAAGATCACATGCTAACTGAAACAAGATTATATATCCTGGAAAAATATTTCAAAACAAGCTAAAAATCAAACACCAGCAACAGGCAAGAGAATTTTCCTAAACTCATAAGCAACACGTGAACATGTGCATTTCTATTCCAGCACTGAACAAGTATGTTGGCTGCAAGAATGAGACTTCCTCCAGCTACATTTTTAACAGAACTGTTGTAGACAAGAAAATAGCAAACAGGATGTGTGCAGGAGGTATTCTGCACACATGTTACCAACTTATTTCTGAAAGGGAGAGATTCTGGAGCTTTGGGAAGGCAAGAAAGGAAGGACAGCTTCAAGCCTAGAGCTTTACATATTGACAAGACGGACAAAAAGTTAACAAGGGGAAGAGAGTGACAAGATTATGCTTAGAAAAGCTGTTGGCTTAGACAAGTAGCCCTGCAGGAAATACAGACTTTAAGCAGGTTAACTTATTTCCTATTGCTTCTGTGTTTAAAAAACCCCATACATTCTCAGTATGCATAAATCAAGATGTCATTGGCATTGGAAACACAAACCCAGCTTAACTCCATAGCTACAAGGCTTTTGTTAATCCCCCACTAACATTCCCACCAGGGTCCACAGCTTTCCTTTGCTCCTATTACAAGACATCTTGGTTTTATAACACACAAGGAAAGACCACCAAATTCTCCTATTAGATATTCACTTATGAATCTTTCCCCCATGGGTATGATAACCTTGAGTGACTTCAGTTCTTGTCATTATTACGAGATACCTACAACTACTGCAATATCTTTACACATGAATTCAGTGTAAATTCTTGCCGTAGTTCTCATCATTTTGAGTACTAACAAGTGTAGTTTAAAATACACCAACACAAAATATCCACATTAAATTGGTCTGATCTGCAAAAAAAGGTTTAAGTTTTATTTATATATCAGATTTGTTCATTCATCAATTATGCCTTTTAAGAGATTTCCGTGTGCAGGTAGGATTTACACAACAGTGTTCAACACATTCATTTTTAGGGGGAGGATTGTGGTAAATAACCGCTAAACATCTTTAAAATAAGGCTGTTCCTTCAAATTAAATATTTAGGTCCCTTGACCAGGTGTATTAAGTAACAAGCAATACAAACAGCATGCTGGAGAGGTAAATCAGAGTGATGGCAATCAACAACTCTGATCTGGTAAAAGTTTCTCTCTTGGCATTAGGCACATAAGCTAGAAATCAAGGAGAGAGGGTTTTCACCCCCTTTTGACAAGATATGTAATGACTATACCCTTAGAATGAAATCCTCAGGAAAGGTACAAACAAGTCATTGGCACAAGTGATCTGAGAAAAAAGCCACTGAACCTTTCTTCACATTTCATCTCCTAGATATGTAAACTATTTTCAAACGCTTGCAGAGATGTTAGTTGCAACTTCATATGAGCTTCTTAAATCCCCTTTTGCAAATGTCTAACTCCCAGAAGGGAAAGCATGGAGGGAAGCAAAGTGGTTTTACAAAGTAGATGACTTTTCATGACAAAGGCCCATATGAGTTGCTACCTGAGGTCTGGTGCATTTCTTATGAGAAGGTACCTGACACCCTTGTATGTACAAGAGTTGTAGCACAAGAGATATAGGGCTTTACATTGTCTTACATTTTACATTTAGCTAAACGAGTGCAAACCCTGTCTGAACATACTTAAATCTGTTTACAGCTGGTTATCAATTCATCTTAATATAGTAATTTATTGAGCAGGAGAGGGGAAGGCAAGGAAAGTTGTAGATTTAAAAACAAAGTCTGTAGTGAGGAAAGAATTCTAAGGAACAAGAAAGGGTCATCTTTAATAGCTAAACACAACCCAATTATCTTATGATGTGGTCCTGTTTGAGGCAATCTCTGGCTGATTAGTTGTTTGAGCTAGCCTTGTCATCTACAAGAAAACTATTAAGTCCTATGCCTACCCCGATTCAGCCAATTGAATTTCATTTGGTAGTGCAAGAGTGTCATATATACATCTATGCAGTGTTGTGTAGCAGTGTTGGTACCAGGATATTAGAGAGAGACAAGGTGGGTGAAATAATATATTTTATTGGATCAACTTTTGTTGATGAGAAAGGCAAGCTTTCGAGCCACACAGGGCTCTCCTGATCTGAAGAGGAGCTCTGTGTGGCCCGAAAGCTTGTCTCTCTCACTAACAGGGTTTGGTCCAATAAAATATATTATCTCACCCACCTTGCCTCTCACATATACACATGAACACTTTAAATACTTTTGTATATTTCCTACATAATAAGACAGTTTTTCCAACATTAATATAATCAGGGGAATGAAATTATATTTGGCCTGCTCAGTTAGGATTGGCCAATAACCTCATAGCTTTTCAAAACATGTAGATTTCTTTTATGTTTCTGAGTCAATGCTTATTCTTTATATATACTAACGTACTTGCTACAGCATGCAACTAAGAGTTAAAAGTAAGACAGCTACTACATTTCCTTTCCCTAAAGGCCTCTCCTCACCACCCACTTGAAAAAAGAAAAAGAAAAAAAGTCAGACCTTACACTTCAGTGTTAAAATGAGGTGAGACCTAATAGTGATAAGTTATTTTTAGCAAAAGCATCCCCAGCCCAGGATCTCATATTTTAACTGGATCTTTCCAGATGTAGATTCAGCCCCATCAAGGGATTATAATTAGCTAACAGTGCTTATAAACAAACATTCAAGAGTACGGAAGTTATGATTAAACAAAAAGAAGTGCTGGCTGATGCCAAACACTTCTAATTCAGATATAAAAGTCTACTAAAATCTGATCTTGTGAACCATTAGTTCAGCATACAAGCCAGAAGCAGTATGTGAGCCTACAGTACATAAACTGTCCAGAAAGAAATACAGAATGAAGTCGAGAGGACCGAGGTCAACATGCCATCTCAAAATGTGTTGCAGTCAACCCAGGGGAATTCTATATTGGACCTTATCCTAACAGATGAAAAGAAACTGATCACAGAACTAAAAGTTAATGGTAGCTTAGGTACAAGTGATCACTACTTGATCACATTTAATATGTGCAAGCAGAATCAAGTCCAGACCAATAACATAAAGGTGCTTTAATAGGACCGACAATTATGAGCCAAGTTATCTGGGAGGAAAAATTTATCAAAAAAACCAAGTCAATGATAATGAGAATAATTTAAAACCACCTTACAAGATGCTCGAATAGCCACAGTCCCACAACAGAAAAAGAAGACTGTGCACAAAAACCTAGTTTAGAGGGGAAGTGAAGGCAGCTGTAAAAAATAAAATATACAACAAATGGAAGAAAGGGGAAGTTGATAGTAATGAGTATAAATCAGAAGTTAGGAATTGTAGAAAACTGATACAGGAAGCCAAGGGACACAAGAATAAATCTATGGCTAGTAGCATTAAGGACAATAAGAAGGTGTTTTTTAAATATATTAGGAACAAAAAGAAACCTGACAATGGCATTGCTCCATTACTAGATGGAAAAGATAGAATTATCAATAATAATGCAGAAGAGGCAGAAATGTTTAATACATATTTCTCTTCTGTATTTGGGAGAAAACAGCTAATGTAGCTCATTGTATGGCAATAACATTCTTTCTAGGCCACTAATCTCTGGAGAATGTTAAAACAGAAGGTACTAAAGTTAGATATTTCAAAATCAGATAATTTGCATCCAAGAGTTTGAGAAGGGATGGCTGAGGAGCTTGCTGGACCACTAATGTGGTACCTCTCTGGAGGTGTTACAACCTGAGTGAATTTACCTAATCTCCCCACACTGTTCTTAGTTCCAGACCCACAACCATACCTAAATTTAGTACAGTAAGATCTCCCAAAGATATTGCAGGAAATTGCCACAGCTGTCACAATGGAAACAACTTAAGTTTAAATACTACAGTGATTAAGTGTCACAAGAGTCTGGGATATTTGTTCAATCTCCAGAAAGTCCAACTGGATCTGGTCACCGGGGGGGGGGGGGGGTGAGGGTGAGGGTGAAGTGTTTTAAACAGACAATTCTGTCCATTCCCTTCCCCGAGTATCATGAAATCATTACAAGTATTAACATATGCTCATTGACAGACAAGGTCTCAAAGTTGTGACAACTTTGGGGACCAGTAAATATCAGGAGCAAAGGCTGATCCTGGCATCTTTACAGACTAAGCTGCTGTAATTTACCATACTTACAACATGGGTGGGGATGAAACATGACAACAGGAGAACGGACCCATAGCTCCATAATAGGGACACTGTCAGAAGTTCACATTATCTGGAAAAGCATGGAAGGAGGGATATTTGTTTCTTAAGCCTCCAGTATGATGACCTCAAGGAAACGCAAATGCTCAGAGAGTCACAGACAGCACCAAGTTAAAACCTGGAGCAGATACATGAAATTGCCATTTTTTAAAACTTCCAGATAATAAATTTAATGAACTAGTGCACTTATTACTATTGTAAAAGTAGTAAAAATATTTCAGCTTGCAGCTAAATTGGAGGAGAAGCTATTCTCAAATCGGAAGAAAGGATATTTCAATATATTTTAGAGAGCTGTCTGAAACATAGGGCCAGACATAATGAAAAAGACCAATGGTCCACCGAGTCCAATATCCTGCCTCTGACAACGGCAATGATGGACTGATTCAGAAGGCAGCATAAACCTCTGTAGGGGAAAGTTTCTTGCTGGCTCTGGCAGATCAGCTTATGCTTTGACACATGAGGACAGAACACTTGCCATTTTTATCCTAGCTAGCACAAATGCACTCTGGTTAATATGATCTAATCTTTACAGAATTATACTAAGCAAGTTGCTTTAGTGGTATTATACAACTTTCAGTTCCACAGGTTTATTACGTATTGCGTTTCATTAGTGTTACCTCCTTGCAGCCCTTTTATTTAATCAGCTACACCATTGTTCTTGTATTATGGTAATAGTAAGCTGGAGCACAGACTAGCCTCCAACATTCATTTAGGACTCTTCCCTCTTTACCCTTCTCTTTTGATCTTGCTATTGTGCTTCCACACTGTGAAGAGAAGCAAGCATTTAGCTGAAACTTGAATTCATATAATCTGTTTAACTGTAAGCGGTACATAATGGAGAAATGCCCACTGTCCTATTTCCATTGCCACTGATCTCCCTTCCGACACAGGAGCCAAATATCCAGCTTTACAGGTTGTGTGAAGAACTGTTGCCCTGACTAGGTTCTCTCCTTGCCTTGCCTTATGAGAACTTGCCTTCAGCAGCCAAACCGCTGTTTCCCCCCCCCCCCTTTAAAAAAACAAAACAAAAACAAACAAAACTCTTTCTGTGCTGCTATTGAATGGTTAAAAGTCAAAATGACAAGTGTAACTCTAAAGTGAAGCAATTTAGAACTCCTGCAGAAGAGGCTGTCTCAAGAATGGGGAAACTTCTAGGAGTCCAATTGCCCAAAATGTGTGAACAATCTCTGGCAAGAACATTTAATAAGACCAAGTTTATTCTTCATTCACTAGGGAGAGCTCGTGTGGCTCACTGATTTAACAATCCTCAACAGTACCAAAACCAATGTGTCACTGCCAAGGCATCACATGCCTTCCTTACAGAGCTTGCTATGGCAAGAGAAGCAGCCTCAGCTTTTTGTATTCCAGAATAAAGTGGGTGGAATACTACTAACAAGGATGTTTAAAAACTGCATTCAGTAAACAAGCTTCACAGCCTCCTCATCTTGTTAACTAGGGAATGGAAACAGTGCACTGCAGAAAAGGATACAAGGTAATACACTAGTTTAATCACTAGCATTTCACTTTGAGACCTGGATTAAAATTCTGCCTTTGATCAACAACAGCCCCAGTGTACGCAGACCTGGCAAAGGAGAGTTCAGATTTGCTTAATGCAGCTGTTTAAAAATCCCACAATTTTGTTAATTTTACACTTCCAATCTCAACATCCCTGGGCATCCAATGATTCTTGTAGACAGACTGTCAGTGACTGATGCCACAAGCTTCCCATAGTGCAAAGCCATGCAGACCACCAAAAGAGCTGATCCAAACTGCTGCTTCCTGAAACTTGTCCTGGACAGGACTGCTGCATTCAATCAAAAGCTCCCAAACCTCCATCTCCCCCCAGATTCATTACACACCTGTTTTCACTAGGCAAAACTTGCTTTAGATCCATTTATAATTTTTAAATTACTCACATGACAAACATCCAGTTATCACCACATTTGCAGTTTTGCCACTGAATGATTATAACAAGGACTTGAGGCCATCTCTTTGATATCCACTGTGAGATAACTAGCCTACCCCGAATAATACTTGTTCTTGGCTAGTCAGGGGCTCTCTCCAGTAGCCCACTAAACTAATAGGAAAGATACATGATTGGGCAACCAGTAAAGAGAATCAGCTCAGTACGTTTTGTTTAAATGCGTTAATTGTTTGTACTGTTAATTGCAAACAGCTTAATATAATGCACGACTTGCTTCTAATATTTGCCATATCTCCAGATGCTATGGAAATTGGCAAGTGGACATCATCAAGAGTTACAGCCTACTAATGAATCTGCCCAGGTGTACCCAATGAAGGCCTGTGTCTGGGGAGGTCATTTGTAGGAGCTAAACCTAAATTAACAAGTACCTGCTTCCTCATACTCTGCTCTCACAGTCAGAGGAAAACATTGCCAACTGCTTACTAAGAGAGTTTATTTACTTGTCATTGTATGTGACACACAGATGGAAGCTTGAAAGCTTTTTCTTCCGAGTTACTTATCAGTTAGTAGAAATATGATCCATGCTTAAAAGGAACTGAAGTGATAGTGGCTCTGTTTATGCACTACTACAGATGTCAGAACAGTTCTAGGAAGCGGGGGTTTTCAGTAAACACATTGCCAGTAGGCTGAAGACAGAACTTCATTTCTGCTTAAATCCAGACATCTTAAAATGCATCATTATATATGATAAATATATGTCATGTTAGACAGAAAAAGGATTCAGGAAAAAGGGATCACAGTGACAGTAAGCGTTTTCAATATATACTGAGGGCCACATTCATCCCAGATTTACACCCTGCAGTGTTGTCAGAAGGGTTGCAGCACAGTGAGGAAAGGATTTGATTAAAATCCCCACTTTAACAGATACAGGGTGGATCAAAGTTTGAGCCCAGAGTGCGTGAAAAAGCACAGTTCCCCCCTCAAGTACGTTTAATTCAATTTTAAGGATATCTGTATACATGTGCACATGCTTCTGTAAATGTTTTGTAGGAATGAGCATCCCTGTGCTGTGCCCTCTACAGAAAGCAAACAGGAAAGAAACTTAAAGGAGGACCAAGTATGGCTGATACAAGCAGTACAGGCGAGTCTCATCTTACACAGGGGTTCCATTCCGCGGTTAGCGCGTAAAGCGAAAACCGCGTATAGTCAAAATTACATTGAGTTGAATGGCGGGCGGAATCGCCCGCACTACAGGTACAGTATTAAAATTGTTATTTTTCTCTCTTTTTTTAATTTGTTTTTGCCGACCGCGTAAAGCTGAAATCGTGCATGTTAAACGCGCGTAAGATGCGACAGACCTGTACTGAGAGTACTGGGTAGGAAAAAAAGCAAAAACAGCTTCAGACACTCTGACTCTCTTTACAGGAAGCCTTAATTCACTTACGTGCAGAGTAGTGCAGCTGCAGTGACAAGAGGAGGAAGCAATTCATCAATAATCGAAGCTCAACACAGCATGCAAAGTCATTAAATGTCTCAGAAGCATAGTAGTGGACACCAAGCTTTTCTTGATATCCCTAGTATAGTAATTGCTGAATTGCCTCAATACCATCAAACTGTATCTTAACCCAAGATCTTAGCATAATGGCTAATTATTTCCAACACTGGAAATTTAGGGGGAAAAAACCATGGTGACAGCTTTCCATCTGAACAACAAAATGGCTAATACCAAACTCGATGTGCAGTTCTGTGGTGAGAGTGTCAGCCATGAGGCTAACCCAAAATATCTTGGCATTATCCTGGACTAGAATTTGACCTTTCGACAACACCTCGTGAACACCGCAATAAGGTCAGGTCTCATGTCACGCTTATGAGGAAACTGGCCAGAACATCATGGGGCTTCAGTCCACAGGCCCTACAAACTGCAAGTATATATTCTGCGGCTGAATACTGTGCTAAAGTGTGGTCTCACAGCAGTCACACTCAACTCCTGGATATTCAACTCAACAATGTTGTGTGCATAGTGTCAGGGACGCTCATATCTGGCTCCCAGTTCTATCGCACATCCAGCCTCCACAGATTAGAAGAGCTGCCCAGACATCTTGCTTTCTCAACCATGTCAAGGCAAACATGAGGATCCCATTGCATGAGGACCTGCAGAACCCGCCAAAGACAAGATTAAAATCCCACAACCCTTTATGGAACTGCATCAAGGCCCTTACACTCAACTTCAACGCTGAGGCTCAATGGAGAGCCACCTGGCGCATTTTGACTGCTCAAAACAAACAGCTTGTCGTTGACCCTGCCGAGGAACTGCGGGTTTTGCTCTGTCAGAAAGACTGGTGCAGATTGAATCGCATCAGGACATCTCATGGGAGATGAGGACAAACCCTGTTTAAATGGAAAATGAGGCAAACACCTGTATGTGACTGTGATCACCAGGCACAAACAAACAATGGAGCACATCATATCTGAGTTATTTCGCTGGGGGCCTGAAGGACATTGCCGCAGCAGTGAGCTGGTGAATGTGATGGCTATCAAATCTAGATATAAATTTGTTATGGTTGCTATCTACCCCAGCCATATGAAAGAAGCAGCAGCAGCTGAATTATTAGTCTCTTTCCCATGCCTTCACTCACCAGAAGAGATGCAAAATCCCATTGTGACCATCTTGATAAACTTTCAGTTCTATTATCTGTTTCCTTCAAGCAAAACTATATTTAGTTTCACTTTAATAGAGTCTAGAGATAGGTAGAGTGTCCAGTGACACGTACAAAGTTTATTTGGGTGCAAAGAGCATAGATTTAACATGTCCTTAGGTATTATATGTATGAATGGGAAGTGCAGGTCTGTGTTTTATGAGTCTATTTTCAACTCTCTCCAAATAGGAGAAACAGCTCATGAAACCCTGATTTTGCAGAGATTATACAAAAGGGAAACACCTGTTGTGAGGTCAGTTAAAAACCAAAATGAGCGTATAGTCATGCAGCTGAGAGCGGTTCTAGCAAAGCTTCGTGGGGGGAACAAAGTCACCTTATAAAAAGAAGGTTTCCGTAACTAAAGAGGAACGAGGGCAAACAAGTTCGCCTTTTTATTGTCCGCTGATGGAAATGCTGATACTGCCATGTACAGAACTGAGGGTAGAAATGTAATGTTTTATTTTATCCATATTTGGGGGGGAGGGGGAGAAAAGAAATAGGACATTCTGTTGTAATTAGTTAGCTTCAAGGAATTCCCAAACTTTAAATAGTTCCTTACACAAATGCCTGTTCTGCACAGGCCAGGAGTATATTGCTTTTAACCTTAATCTGTTCACCTGTATTGGGAAGCAGCCAACCTGAATGCAAAGCATGCCACATACTGCTTCACTGTTCCTAGCTATATGCTGTATTCCTTACATTTAATGCATCCTGTCCGAGCACAGCCAAAATTAAATCTAGCACAGTTGAAAATTATCATATTTGATTCTTATTGGCTTGTAAAGCCAGACGTAGCTAGAAGTGTTGCAACTTAAGTGTTCTTTGTACACCTTTAGTCTCTAGTTATTAGCTATTTAAAAAGTAGTTCAGTGTTAAGACCTCTCCCCATAATAGTAGTCTGTATATGCTACTGAAGTTCATTTTCAATTAGACATTACCTCAAGAATACACAGCTTTCTAATAAAGAACTCCTGCATTCTCATAAGTCTTCTTACAGTGCTGTAGTTAGTAGTATGCAATTCTGGTTTTAACAACTAGCTTCAGATGCTACAAAGCAGCAATGCTACCACTCCACAATTTTACAACTCGCAGGATGTTATAGCCTTCCACATAGTGGCCTGAAGGAAAAGAAAGTCGGTCAGAAGCCTACTAGTGGAAGGGAAGGTTTGCCACTTCATTTTAACATAAAGTGCATTGACCTTATCCAGGTAAAGGTAAGATCATGGAACCCTCCTACACTAGAGGACTGGATCTCTGCACAAGGTTGAACATTGCAGCTGAGATTCTCTTTGATTGATTCTTCGTCACATGGATTAGTGTCCACACTGAGTAATAGACTAATGCACTGTGTTTGTGTAGACTAATGCACTGTGTCCACACATAGCACTTGCTCCAACCTGTACATTGTGCTACTTATCCCATAATTCCAGGAATAGGTATTTGTGATAGCAGGTGTGTGCTAGGCAGTAAATTGTATGTACTGTGTATACATATTACTGTACATATATAATTTTTATACAGTTCCATGTGAAATTTTATATATAGGTGTCAAAGTTATGTTGAATTAAACCAATGAAGTAACCAAATGATTATGTCCAATAGCTCTTCCCACTGTGAATGTATCATGAAGGGTAAGGGCTTTTCCCTCAATTGCATTCAAAACACAGAAGGCCACAAGTTGGCAACAGAGTGCTTAAGTAAACTGTACCTGGTGTCTTATATGAGCACTGCTGACTTCAGGTACCAATACTCTAAGATAAGGGGCTTGGTTTATATTCTATAACGTCTCTGTATTTTGTTGAACTATTTCCTCTTCTCCTCACCCTCTAAATGTCAGATACAGGAGTGAAGGGAGGACAGCCCTCCAAGCTGCCTAAATATTCTCCACTCCCACACCACATGTAGTAATGCCCCAGGAAATGTACAAGTACTAGGGGAGAGAGGTCTGAGTAGTGGCTACTGAAATACCATGGATATGCATGAGCGAGGATTTAAACCAGGGTGTACAGTGCCCTCTTCAGATATTATAAGTCTGGGAGATACAGCTGAGGCAACCACTTCATTGCCATGCCATTTCAACCCACAGTAAGGCACAAATTCATTTGTTGCTGTAAAATTAGCATGTGTACATATGTATTTTTTCCAGGAGCTAAAGATCCACTGGCCACAAAACATTATTGTAAAGTTTTACTGAATAATGTTTATTGTAGAATAAAAATCGCGCAATTAAATAGTTACTTCTAATAAGCTGTGGTGTGCTGCATTCCTCCCTGGGGGAGAGAGAGAAGCAAGGGGTAGAGAGTCAGAATAAGAGCAAAAGCAAGACCAGATTAGTATCACCTATCCTGTATAGATCCAGGAATTGGTGGGAAGAAGTTGTGACAGCTTGGTGGGAAGATCAAAGGAAGCATCGTAGCTACAATGTTATCCTGCTTGCACTGAAACAGTTCCAACTGAAGCAGTCTGGACAAATGCATGAAGACTTACTCAGAGGTTCTACAATCTTACTGGTACTGGAAATACCTTGTGAAACATCTGGACACAGTATTGGGACACTGCATTTTACCAGCATTCCAAAGGACCACAATTCTCTACTGTGGATGGAATACGGATACATGGTCAACAGAAAACAATATCCACGCACGCAAGTCTAAAGACAGCATTTGATTACAGCAAACTGACTTAGGTTGCAAGGTCTTTCACGTGGTAAAAGATGACAGCACAAAGAAAAATTAGACAAGGAAACATTATAGCTTATTGCAATACAAAGATGTTCTTTTTAATTACACAATTTTCACTCCGTTTTCTCCCTCCACCTCAGTCCTTCCATAAAGCAGTAATTTGTAGTTAACAGGTAGTTGTTGGCAAACTGGTTTTTCTTTTTAAAAATGTCTATGTAACGTAAAGCTGTTCTGCATATTCAAAGTCATTCTTCGGTGGGCATAGATGTTACAATTTATTTATCAGAACTCAGTATTTAAAGAGTAATCAAGGCTTGTGAGATTTACAACTGCATTTTCAAAACAGGTTTTGTCCTTTAGAATTAAGACTTTTAAATTCAAATTAAAAAGGTTTCATAACTGAAGGAACAATATCTGTCTTTGTTGCTACTTTAAATTTAGTGTTACAAATAGAGCCAAAATCTTTAACAGCAAATCAATCCTCTTTCAAAATGAAATACTAAGTGTATAGCCTAGATTCCTGTCAGATGTCAATGAACACCACCATCCAAGCATCTGTGGTCTCCAATCAAAGCCATGGTACATATTTTCTATGTACAATGGGAATACTTTTAGCTCTTCTATTTATAAAGATCCAAGATATTGCACAACTTATTGTTCTATTCTTTCCAGACACAACTCCCATTGTAACTAATAGGAGTTGCACATATATCCCAAAGAACACACCCTTCAATCAGTAACATTGTTATGGCAATGTTCAGGAGAAAGATAAGACATTTTCCAAGGGAAAGGAGAGACTTAAGATTTATTTGGGTCTTAAACGGACATGTGATTGTATGTATGCCAATAGCTCAGTTATGCAGCTTTTCCCCCTAGAACTTCAACAGTTTTAAGGCATTTGAGAGAACAACAATTGACCAAACTGATCACAGTGAAGTTCTGGTGTGTGGCCAGCCAAGCTTACTGTTATTTGCCTAATCTTTGACAAATTCATCATTGTTTATAGGCTCCAGTTTCTATTTCTGTATTAAGTGCTCTGTGGCAATCTGAGACACTTAGGCTGCTGCCCTCTGTGGTATGATTAGAGCTTCCCCTTCCCCCACTTCCCAACACAACACTCAACTGTACAGGACCTTTAAGGAATAAAGAGGCCTAAGTGCAATAAATGTGAGATGAGCTGGAATAGTGGGAAGCTAGAACATGGTTAGCCGCTGTTGCTGCCTACTTTATATTTTAAACAACGAATTTTTATTTGCCTTTGAAAGCCAGTTTCTAAAATGATACAAAGTTTAACATGTAGAGCACTTTCCAGTCCAGAGCATTCAAGAAAAAAATATGATTGACAACATGAGGAAACAAATGTTCTTGGGAGTACTAACACATTTAACACAGTATTAACAGTTTATTGAGAAGGAATTGTACTCTTTCCATATTAGTCTCATTGATACACAGCGACATTAGAAAACAAACAGACTGATGAAGCTTAATATGCAGAAGTGAGAGAGGAAATTCATTCAAAAAACTGTGGCGTTCCAAAGGGCAACATTTTGTTCTTCCCTCTTTGTGCAGGTTTTTCGGCAGTGCCTCCCTTCACTTACAAGAGATTGGAAAGAATTGCAGTTTTAGTTGAAGATAAGGCAGACTGACATTTATTCAAAGCTCTGCTGTAATAAACTGAATACCATAAGCTTCTTTTTCAGTAAACAGAGGAATGTTTTCACTTAGACACACATAGTGCTGCTGATGGAAGCACCCACTTGGACAGATTGAGCCCTGGTCTACACTAGGAAATTAGGTCAGTAGAACTACCTTGGCTCAGAGGTGTGAAAAATCCACACTAAAGCGCTGTAGCAGTTTGTGTAGACAAACCCTAAGAGGTTGTTGTCTTCCCCTCTCTCCCCCTCAACCACACACCCACTGTTTTCCTTCCCCTTATTATTCACAAAGTCCACACAAACAAAACTTCTAGAAACTTTGAAACGAAGAATGTGTCTCCAGAGTCCAGTTAGCTCAAATTAGCACACTCAGATTAGGGGAATAGAAGCTAACATAGCTCGAGTGAGAGTAGCCACATTTCCAAACAACATGAGTTACACACCGTGATTTGATTAGCAGCATAGAATGACTGGACTATCTTCTGATGACATGTTGTAACTCAAGTTATTGCATCCCCACTGCGTTCCTAGCTCAAGCTTCGGCAGCACTCAGCTTCAGTCCCCCCACTGGCTAGCTACCTTGAGCTTAAAGCAGTTTTCTCGAACTATAGATCTGTGTGTGGGGAAAGGAGTCAAGATAGGGGTAATATTTGAGTTATAACTTGATCTTACTGTGCTGTGAAGACACACCCTGTGACAATGCAAAAGACTGAAATGTACACAAGGTTTGGACATTAACAGAAGTATCAGGTAACAGCAAAGAACAAACGTGTAATTCACAGACAAGCCAGGATCAATGAAAATTAATGTAGGCAAAGAGACCTTCTCCACTCCAACATGAGTTCACTCACCCTGGAAAGATTATATATACAGTGGCAGCAAACTTCCAACAACCATAAAAATATGAATGATGAGAAAATTTACATTCTAATACAATGAAAGTCTAGTAACATCACAAAGTTTGGTTCTTGGCTAGTTTATGATATAGTTTGTGCAAAATGGGTGCAAAAGAACCATCTTAAGCCATCTAAGTCTTCTGTTTAAGTACTGGGATAAGTTTTTTTTGTTTTTTTAAATGAAGCTTCCTTTCACTTAAAGAAACTTGAGTATTGTTGTGGAGAGTTTAGATCTGTTTATATAAAGTAAATATGGTACGCTTTAGTTGCCTTAGTAGTTGCTAAAAACACAATCAAAAGAAACCCAATTACACCAACATCTTCATTATTAGTAACTAATAACAGTATTTCCTTCTAACCTGCAAGATGCCAGCTTTCCAATGCATATCACACAAAAAGGCCTTGCATGTCTCAAACACTATACTTCTATTAATTAATTTGTTGTAGGAAAGCCATACTAACAATCTACCCAGAAAATGCACAGGAGTTCATGCCCATTAGCTTATTAGTCAACATTACAGTTAATACTAGTTATAGAAGTCTTGACAACTGGATCTAGAGTTGGACATATCCAGTCCAAAGAAATCCATCTTCTTAATAAAAGAGCAGGGCAGACAAATGCTGTCAGTTTACCAATTATCCAGTTACTTCAGTTTAAGAAAAAGAAGAAGTGGAACTGGGTAGTTTTTCCATGTAAAAAACATACTACCTGACCTAGCAACACAGATAGCACTAGAAAATGGGACCACGGCCTGGGCTGTCATACTCTGGAGGATGCAACACAGATGATAAAACATCACACTAAGGCTCAAACTACTGTACAAAACCAACTAACTTAAGACCAAGTGTCACTGAATCATAAACTTACCGCCCACCTGATTCTGCAACACAATTATTCAGTTCACCCGAGTACAGGTCATCAGCAAAATTATTGTAATAAGCTAGCAAATCTCTTTCTCTGGGACACCGATAATATATCAGGTCACTCCATTCTACTGTACATGTCTCTCTGACTAAGATTTTTAAACATAAAACCAGCAGCAAATCGCTTTCTACCTTCTGTCTCTGTGTAATTAGCACTATTAATCCCATGCTATCCAAGTCCCCTGGCACGGCACTGATTTGGTTTTAATCTATACTGAGGTGTCTTCCTCCACTCCCCAGCAAGCCATTCAGATCAGATCTTGGCAAACTCCTAGGTCAGAGCTAAAGTTCTGCTGCAGAAATAGCAGTCTCACTACACTGATAGAAATGTGTTGAGACATGCAATGCCTGCCTTTTTTATATCCAAAAAAGGAAAGAAATTAGTTGCTCTTATACAGATTAATTTGCAGAACAGGGAAAGTTCTTTTCTGCATCTCTCCTACCCTGTAAACCAGTAAACAACCTCCACATAGCAAGCAATAGACAAGGTACCCAAAAATAACCCCAAACATTTTACAAGCTTGACACTGTGTAGCCCTATAAGCACATTCTAATACAGTATTTCTCCTCTCAATGTCACTGCTGGAGACCACATGTACTGTCTTCTCAGCCCTGAACAATTGATTAGTCATGTATTTCTCTTGTCCCTTAGCAGGAGTCCCATGCTTCTCAACACAATAGAGTCCCTTACCACCCTAATACACCCCTCTATTCACCAACTGCCACCTTTGAGGTGTAACCAACAGTTTCTATAATACATTACAGTTTATGGCCACTATCAGATGGCACCACATAGCTCAGGGAAAAGTTAAGAGGTTTTCACTCTGATGTTTTTCACTAATTCCTGTGTTCTCCATGTCCCCTGGTATCCCTATGCACTTCAAACTAGGCCATGGGGTTCCCATGTCACCCAAAGCTACCCCATGTCAGTATATTCCTTGCCACTCAGGGACCAGCCAGTGGCCACCAGCTGCTTAGAGGCACCTTCTGGCCCCAGATAAGAGGGAAAATTCCTTACCACTCTTAGTATCACCTGCATTCACAGACAGGCAAGAAATCCCCATGCCTCTCCACACACACCTGGCCCCTAGCCCCTGCTCCTCCCGAGCCAGACTAGTTGAGGAGAAATTTGCAAGGGACCCATCACTGTGGTGCTGACACAAGAGCCTCTCTCCACTGGGCAGAGCAAGAGGATTCCCCATCTTGAACCACCTGCACTTCACCCCCAGCCTCAGGCCAGCACCCTCCAGCTGCACCCCCCACAGCCATGCCCCCAACCTCACCCCAAGCTGTACCCCCACCCCCAGCTCCTCCCAGCCCTACTCCCCACCCCCAGCCTCCCCCAGCTGCACCCCCGCGACCCCCAGGTCCCGGCAGCGCCACTCACCCCATAAGCCAGTCCATGGCTCTCCCGGGTGCCTCCTGCTCCGCCGCCTGCTCCGCTGCTGCGCCGCCCGCTGGGCGCGGGGAGGAGCCGGGGCGGGAGGCGGGCGGGCTCCTGCGTCCTGCCCGAGCTCACCACCCGCTCCGGCCTCAGGGGCTGCGCATGGGGCTGCCCGGCCCCGTCCCCCACCCCCGGCGGCGGGGCTGGCTCCCGCCCCCACCTGGCCCCTCCTCTCTCTCTCCCCCCTGCGGGCGGCTCGGCCAGGCTTACGCTCCTGCCACCAGGCTGTGCCGGGTCCCCCTAGCCTCAGACACACTCCCAGGGAGGCCGGAAGTAAACACACAGGCCCCGCCCCCTGCTACTGCTAACCCGGAAGTGTCCCCCACCCGGGGCACTATGGGAAACGTAGTCCACGCCTGCTGGTGCTCAGGCTGGGGACACGTGGAGCCCCTGCTGTGCGGATCGCAACAGGCAGGGTGTCTCATCTGCAACCAGAAGGCCCCCGATCCGGACTGCTGAATAACTGTTATTCCATATATAAGAGGGGTAGCCGTTAGTCTGTATCCACAACAACAACGAGGAGTCTGGTGGCACCTTAAAACTAACAGATTTATTTGGGCATATGCTTTCACCCACGAAAGCTTATGCCCAAATAAATTGGTTAGTCTTTAAGGTGCCACCGGACTCCTCGTTTTTGTCATTCCATTGCCTTCCTGTTTAATAATTTCATGGGGCCATCACTGGATGGGGTTTTACCTTTATTACTGTTTTGCCCATTAGGGGATTAGTATATCTAAGAGCTGGGTAATATTATTTATTTAATTATTTACCATCCCTTATGGGTGTTTTAATTATTACTGATAGTTATATTGTTAGTTATCTATTGCTAGTAGAAGGCACTGTGGCCTAGCAGCTCAAACCCAGCGCTGGGAGCTAGGACTCTTGAGTTCTGGTTAGTAGGGGGGTGGCCTTGCCCCCTAAGAAAAGGCTACATGCACTTCCTATAGAGCAGTGGTTTTCAAACTTTTTTCTGGTGACCCAGTTGAAGAAAATTGTTGATGTCCATGACCCAACGGAGCTGGGGATGAGCGGTTTGGGGTGTGGGAGGGAGCTCCAGGCTGGGGCAGGAGGTTAGGATGCGGGAGGGGGTCAGAGCTCTGGGATGAGGGTGCAGGCACGGGGGGCTGGGGATGAGGGGTTTGGGGTTCAGGAGGGGGCTCTGGGTATGGGGGGGCTCAGGGCTGGGGCGGGGGTTGGGTGCAGGAGGGGGTCTGCGCTGGGGGTGCAGGCTATGGGGTGGGGCTGGGGATGAAGGGTTTGGGGTTCAGGAGGGGGCTATGGGTATGGGGGGGCTCAGGGCTAGGGCAGGGGGTTGGGGTGCGGGAGGAGGTCAGGGCTGTGGGCAGGGGATGCAGGCTCTGGGGTGGGGCCGGGGATGGGGGGGAGCTCAGGGCTGGAGCAGGGGATTGGGGTGCGGGTTTACTTCCAATGGCTCCTGGTCAGCGGTGCAGCCAGGGTGCAGAGGCAGGTTTCCCGCCTGTCCTGGCTCCATGGCAGGGGCGGCTCTATGTTTTTTGCTGCCCCAAGCCCGGCAGGCAGGCGGCTTTCGGCAGCACACCTGCGGGCGGTCCGCTGGTCACGCGGATTCGGCGGCATGCCTGCGGGAGGTCCACTGGTGCTGCGCCATCAGCGTCCCCGCCACCGAATTGCCGCCAAAGCCGCGGGACCGGCAGACCTCCCGCAGGCATGCTGCCGAAAGCCGCCTGCCTGCCGCCCTCACAGCGACTGGCAGGCCGCCCCCCGCGGCTTGCCGCCCCAGGCACGCGCTTGCTGCGCTGGTGCCCGGAGCCGCCCCTGCTCCGCGGACCGCGCTGTGCCCTGGAAGTGTCCAGCAGGTCTGGCTCCTAGGCAGTGGCATGCAAGCCCACAGGCACCGCCCCCACAGTTCCCATTGGCCGGTTACCGTGTGGAGTCAGTGCTCGGTGTGGTGGCAGCGTGCGGAGCCCCATGGCCCCCCTGCCTACAAGCCGGACCTGCTGTTGGCCATTTCCAGGGTGCAGCATGGTCTCAGAACAGGTAGGGACTACTAGTTTTTACTTGCCGGACACCAGGGTCCCTGGGTGCTGAGCAAGGCGACCTAGTGCCTTGCATTCCATGACCCAGTACTGGGTTGTGACCCAAATTTTGAAAACCACTGCTATAGAGCTGTGTCTCTCAACTTTCCAAACTACTCCTTTCAGGAGTCTGATTTGTCTTACATATGCCAAGTTTCACCTCACTTAAAAACTACTTACAAAAATCAGACATAAAAATCAAAAATGTCACAGTACACTGTTACTCAGAAATTGTTTACTTTCTCATTTTTACCATATAATTAGAAAATAACTCATTGGAATATAAATATTGTACTAACATTTCAGTGTATAATATATAGCGCAATATAAACAAGTCATTGTATGAAATTTTAGTTTATACTGACTTTGCTAGTTCTTTTTATGTAGCTTGTTGTAAAACTAGGCAAAAATCTAGATTAGTTGATGTGCCCCTTGGAAGAACTCTGTGTACCCCAGGGGTACACGGACCCCGGTTGAGAACCACTGCATAGAATATGTGAGACATCCCTGTTACCCGAAATTAGGCCAGCTAGTAAGCTTAGGGAGGACTAATGACCCACCAGAGGTTGGCAGAAAGCAGCACATTTATTATACTGATAGCTAAGCTCAAAAGAAGTGTGTGGGGGGGGTCACACTCACACTCGCGTACTCACGGTCCCAGGACAGGCAAGGCACTGGAGATGTCAGGATCCTTCAAGGTAAGTGTCCTACAGCGCAGCGATGGACGGTATGATGAAGGTATGTCTTCCCGAGGCACGATGAAATGCAACACGGCGAACCTCTGGCCAGGTGGTCCAGGCGAAGGGCCTTCACGGGAGGTACAATCTTGTGAGTGCACTCCTGAGCACATGGCCCCTTCCCCTTTTAAGGACCTGCTCTTCATGGCCTGTGACTAGAGATGGCTTGGCCCCATCTGGTTGATCACACTCCACCTCAGGCAGTGTCCATGCAGTGTCCATGCATTGGGCATGTGATTGCTGCCTAATCAGAGTATCATGGCCTGCAACTAGACTTGGCCGAGTCACTCCACCTCGTGCAGTGTCCATGCATTGGGGTGTGATTGCTGCCTAATCAGAGTGCCAGACACCTTGTCTACCTGGGAGCTCTTCTGATCTTCCAGCTGCTCAAGCAGCCCATTCATCCCTCAAGCATTCCAGGAGGGAGGGAGAAGGAGAGGGGGAGGGGGAAAGCCACTTCACAGGTATTCAAAGAGGGAGAGGAGACAAAAGCGGGGGGGAGGGAAAGGTGGAACAGACCTTTTGAACATACAGGTTATATACAGAACATACAGATCACTGCTGCTCCTACAACAATCCCAAGGACCTGGGTTACATGTGCTCACAGAGAAAATGCGGTTGAGGGACTGATGAATCTATTCATTTGTTTTCAACATTTCCTATAACCAAGAAAGAAAAGTGTTTGCTCTAAATATTTATACTTGGTTTCTGAAAAATATATTGATGATGGTCCAATGCTTACACAAATGCTTAAATTTAGTCATGGGCATAAGAGCTTGTGTGATCAAGGCCTGCATTAATAGGCCCTGCATAATGCTCAACTGCAAAAATTGTGAAGAGTTGGAGGCGAAGACCTCATAGGGAAAGGCTTGTGGGATTTGTTTGTTTTTTTAAACATCTGTCATTTAGTGCAGGTTGCTCAATTCCAAAGGCCACAAAATTTCTCTTCAGAAGAATTTCTGTGAACTCCAGCAAGAAATAATCTCTGGCTACAGTAAATTAGCAGTAGCCAGTCTAAGAATGAGTGAGCTAGGGAAAGCATCCAAACCATCCCTTCAGAACAGCATCAGAATTTTAATAAAGGACTCCAGGGTACCACTAGGAGTTCTATTCCCAGCACTGACTCTGACTTTTTATGTGACCCTAAACAGATCACTAGAGCTCACATTTTCAATAGTATCCATTGATTACTGGATGCCAAATTTGGGACACCTATGGCCTGATTTTCAAAGCTGCTGGGGAGAACCCACTAAATCTAGAACTGCTGTGTTCTATTCTTGGTTTTGCCATTTACTCAATGTATGATCTTAGCTGAGTCATAGCTTCTCTGTGCCTCAGGTCACTTTCCCCAAGTACAAAGAATATAATAATAGTTATCTAGATCACAGGTGTAACAGTAGCCATTCAAGTCAGTAGATCCTGGCTTTTGCTGTGTGATGGGAGTATTAAACTATTGTAATCCTGACCCATGTCAGGTGACTGGACTAACAAATAAATACTAGTCTCCTACCAGCACTCCTGCCCCATCATACATTTTATTACAAACAGGGACATAGAATTATAGGACTGGAAGGGAGTCAAGGCAGGACCAAATATTATTTGGACCATCCCTGACAGGTGTTTGTCTAACCTGCTCTTGGTGCAGACTTATTAATTAGCCCCTTTATGGTATAAGAGTGTATAAAAAGAAAGGTTTGTGATTAAAGCACTGGACTGGGACTCAGGATATCTGGGTTCAATTCCTTGCTCTCCCACCAGATTTTCCTGTGTGACATTGGGCAAGTCATTCTGCCCAGATTTTTAAAGGTATTTAGATGTTCTGGCACTCAGCATTGCAAAGCCTAGCTAAGTTAAGAGCCTAAATCTCATTTTCAGAAAGGATTTAGACTTTTAAGTGCCTAAAGGTTTGAAAATGAAATTTGCCTAAAGCAGTTAGGCTTTATAAACACTGAGCACCAGAATATCTTAATACCTTTAAAAATCTGGGCTCTAGTCTCTCTGTCTCAGATCCCTGTCTGCAAAATGGGGATAGTCGTGCTTCCTTACTTCAGAGGGGTGTTGTGAGAATAAAACCATTGAAGACTGTGAGGTACTTTGACGCTATTGTAATGGGGCTACTCCAGTACCCTAGATAGAATTCTCAAAACTTTCTCTAAATTATTCATTTGGGGGGCTAGGTTTCCTCTCTCCAAACCCTTAACTCATGGTGGGTCCGTCCACTAAACCAATTAATTTCCCTGGATCAGCATTGGAGATCCCCACAGAGTTGCAGAGGGGGACACCAGGTTTGAAGTGGACTGGCTCATGGTTGTTCAGCAAGCTAGCACTTTTCCTTACTAGCTGCATCTCACACTCCAGAATCTAATCTTTCGTTTAAAACATTGAAGTCTTTAGCCCTTCTGGTTGCAAAGATAACCTTCCAAATGTAAACCAGATGAAAACAGATGCAATGATACTGCCCAAGTCTGCAGACATCCTGGAACCATAGCTCGTAGGGATGGTAACCGCTCTGTTCATTTTAAGGAAGGTAATCATTTTGAAGCCTAATGACCACCATTCAAATGTCAGCATTGTTCACTATTTAACTAACCGCATATAAAAAGAAGGATGTTAGTTTCATGGATATTTGCACACTCTAGGGCTGATCCAGGCACAGTTTTTGCAGTAATTTAAAAGATTCAGGATCCTCTCCACTCACAGAATCAGAGGGGAGGATTAAGGGTGTCTCCAGTGGTAATAAATGCTCACATGACAGATGCAATGGAAGTGCATAGTGTTATCATAATGCTAAAAATAAGTTGCAAAGGTAAGAATACATGTCATCTTGGTAGTGGTATTTCTCCCTTAGCTGAGGAAAGATGATGGAATTACTTTTCACCAAGGGCTATATTGTGCCATCAGTTTTTAAGCAGAACCCTCCATTTAAGTCAGTTGGGAATCTGTTGACGTAACCTAGATCATTTAATTTGCCTAACTCCCATAATAAACCTCCTTACTGGACATTACTGCCATATTAGGTAGCATGATAGAGACAGAAAAGACCAAAGCTCAAAGTGTATGTTGTCAGATAAAACATTTTTCTTTATTGCCCTGAGTCTGTCTTTCCTGTTTCTCATTTGTAAATACTTGGCATGGGGTAGGAAAAGTTTCCTTTATTTCTAGTGAAATCCCATATACCTAGTATGAAGCTGGGGTGGGGATTTTTTTAGAATTCGTAAAATACCAGATCAAATCATCTGTGGAAAAGAATTACGCTGTATGCAGACACTTGATCCAGTCATTATCTGCAAACATTGGAGAACAGATGTCCCTCATTTGAATGATGTTTTCTTGTTTCCCTTTGTTAAGAGTACTTTTGGCAGGGTGGTTAAGGATGAATTCTATCCAATTTCACTGTGGGGTGCATTGTACCAGGAGTTGGGTGTTTAGTCATATGACACCCATTTTAATCCATAGATGACTCCTAATACAATGAGTTTGTCATGGCTGATTAGCTATTTCCTGCCTGTTTGGAGCAAAGAAAATATATTGCAAATGGCAAAGGAAAATTACCAGCACAATATAAACTCAGGAATATTAAAATCTATTTTATTGATCATTTATATCACATCTTGCAATACATCACAGCATTAGTGTATATGTCACTAAAAAAATATAAATATATATTAAAAGGTTCCCAGGAGCCAAAATACCTAACAATAATTCTTTTCTTCATTCTATCCCTAGGCATTGGGGACTCCAGAAATACCTCTGACAAGCAAAATGTTTCACATTCCCATACCTGGTGAGTCTTTCCCTCACCAGCCCAGGAAAGAAGGGGATGCTTTAAGGGCACAGTGTTCCCTCAATTGTTATCCCTATGTCCCTCTTCTATTTGTAAACCCTCTTAAAAACCCAACCCATTTCTTTCATGAAAGCTTCCTACATTGATCTTCTGGGCCCTTATTATTTGTGTGGCAGTAGCAACCAAATACAACAAACAAGGAAAATAGTGAGATGGTCATGTATGATGGAATGGGGTCTCTGCACTGACTCACACTGAACTGTTGCCCTTGGTCTCTATTAGGACCTGATATGCAAATCCTTCAGTGGCAAGTCTGTGCAAAAAGTCAATAGGAGTTCCATGCATGCTGGGTTTGCAGGATCTGGACTGTAAGCTCTTTGGCTCTTGCGGTATTCAATGAACTACCATGTTTATTGACAAGGGGATTGATTCATCATTGTCCTAAGGTCCCCTTTTCCCCAGGCTAGCTCGGACAAAGGGGCTGCAGTGCAAGCATAAACCCTGGCCCTCCCCCAGGTAAAGAACTGCTTCTTTAGTTCTGCATTACCTCTGCAGTAGTTCTGGGCGCAGGGGACATTCTGGAATAGGCCAAAGGAGGGAGGGAGGGAGCAGATTTGGGGGAGGGAGGGGTAAAGGGACATGGTCAGTCCAGACCTGTGGCATGGTGGTTCTGCACTTGTGCAAAGCCCCATAGGGCTCAGTAAAGCAGAAGCACAAGTTAATACCGCCCTGAAGGCTGTCTTAGTCTGAGCTGGGGGGCCACATCTTCCCCCATAGCCCCTGAATAGAGGAGTCTGTCAGCCCACTGAATACAGCTCAGCGTGGTCAGAATTACCTTGGAATCAAAGAGCAAGTGTGAATAACAACGTTTCCTGCTTTCCTCCCCCTGTGCTTCTCACAAAACAGATTTGTACAAACAGGAGGTTGATAAAGGAGCAGATGTTTCTCATACAGAACTCTCACCTGATCTTTGTATTGGCTTTTAACTAAGCTTCTATATACTTACTGGATAAAAAAGGGTGTCGTAAAGGATAAATTGCCATGATGAAATAATCAAGGTGGTAGGTTTTATGAGGCCGTGCCAGTGCACTGCTTTTATTTCATTGCTCTGTATTTTATCATCATTACTGTACTTTTCGCGCCACAGTGAGTGCAACAACAGGTGAACAAACATTGATTTTGCATTGCAGGCTGCTAACGAGTGGAATTGAACTTTACCCCTTTATTTGTTTATTACATCAGGGAAGATAGGCCTGCCCCTCCTTGTGTTTGGAGCTTGTCCAAACTGCCCCGTATCCGAGAACTTGACGTGTGGAGGCAGAGAAAGCGGGCCAGATTCTCCAGAAGTTGAGTCATTATGAGAAAAAGATACAGCTTAAACAGGTTCAGGTATTTCCTCTTCTCTCTCCAAATGGCTAGGGATGGTATTTGGGGGGCAAGGATTAGAGTAAGGGGGAGCAGAGCTAAAAGCAGAGTGAGAGCTCCCCCTCCTTGTTTGAGGGAGCACTGTTCCCATGGAGACCCCTCGCTCTCCAATCTCCTGGATTAGTGAGGGGAGGACTCACCAGGCAGTGAATGTGACACACTTTGCCTGGCTGAGGCATTTCCAGGCCTCCCAATGTTCCTGGCGGTGGATGGAGAAGCAGCAGCATGTGAACGGTGTCTCGGCTAGGAATTCTCCTCTGCAAGTGCCTCCACTACATGTGCACATCAGCAGTGTCAAAGGACTAGCACTACCTGTACTACACCTGATGGATTTGGGGATGCACAGAGAAGGGAACTGGCCACAGAGCTCTGGTTGGCTAGAGGATTTCTTGCTATCATGCTGCCTACACTGAAGGAGAGAAATGCCACTGCAGAGAGAGAGCGTAGCCCTGCCCTTGTGGGGACAGGGACTGGTTGCTAATTCTAGGATTCTGTAGTGCCACCCATCACTGTGGTATCTGAGCACGGGCTGGTTGGCTCTAGGCCAATCAGCTGGCATGGGGTAGGGCTGGACATAGAAGCCATATGGCTGAGGCCCAAGCACATGTTGCTGCTGCTGGAGGGAGCAGGCCCAAATACAGCCTGACCCTGGAGCTTGGAGATCAGCCCAGGGGGAAAGGTCACAGCCCAGCTGAAGGAGTAGCCTAAACCCAGCAGAGGAGTCCTGACCAGCAAGGGAACCGTGGTGACAGACACCAAGCAGAGCAACGGAGACTGGGACTCACTACTTTGAGCTTGCATCATGCCCAAATATTGGCCACCCCTGCAAGGGGCAAAAGGTACTGGGTTTGGGGACTAAGGGTATATCTACACTTGGAGCTGGGGTGTGATTTCCAGCTCACGTAGAAGTGTAGCCACAGAAGCATGGGCAGCCGTGAGCAGCAGCACGGGTTAGCCGTGCTGAGTACAAACCTGCCTGAGCCCAGGGGGTCCGTACACAGCATGGCTATCCCGTGTTGCGACTCACCGCTGCCCGTGCTACCCCACCCTTAGCCCGTGCTATTTTTAGCATACTAACTCAATGAGAGCTAGTGCAAGTACGTCTGCACAAACTGGGAATATCACCCCCCGCCCCCACCTCCCAGCTCATAGACTAGACGTAGCCTAAGAGACTTGGGGCAGACTGGACTCTCGATCAGGTCCGACAGTATTACTCCGTATATTTAAGTTGGGGTCTCAGTACATTGTACTATCTCTAAGGGTGAATGCCTGACCCCTGGGAGGGGCCCTCTTTGTACTAACTGAGATTTGTCCCTGTCCAGATAATGGGATTAATATCGTACCCGAGTGTGCATTATCTCTGGGGTAAATTCCTGCCTCTTCAAAGGCTGTGGAAAGGAGTAAAGAGATTGGGTCTTGTGAGAGGCAGAGTTCCTTAACCCCAGGCATGTGTCTTGGGAATTGGAGACTGCCCAGGAGTATAATTTCAGAAACATTCTTGGGGGCGGGGGGCTGGAGAGGGAAAGTTCTGTCAGCATATAGGCCATTATATGTGATATTATATTATATCCTGCAAAGACAGAGGTGGTGGAGCATATTGACCTATTAAAAGTCAGGTGGTAGAGGGCAAACCAAGGTCCTTCCACTGCCTAGTGCATCTCACGGTCAGGAAGTTTTTTTTCTTAGATCCTGATTTTCCCTTTCTTAATTTCATCCCACTACCACGAGCTATACAGTCAGAACCAGACCCTAAATTGGTGAAAATCAGCATAGTTCTATTGTAACCAGTAGAACTACACCAATTGATATAATCTGAGGTTCTGATTCTCAGATTCTGGTATTCAGTAATGGAAGAAAATAAATATTTAGTAGAAGTACATAACAATTTGATAATTTTGGGGTCAAAGAGGATATTTTGCTGTTTTCTTGAATGTGGCAGTGGCTCTTTAAATCAGCACCGTCCATATACTCCTTCCCTAGGACAAAACGTCTTTGTCTGTGTGCATTATTCATGTTACGATTAAAATTCCTGCATACCCATTTGAAAAAGGCAAGTGTATGTTGCGTGCAACGTGGGACTGTCTGCAATTCACAATGTGATTGTTAATCATGCTGGATATTAATAACGACATCTTTTTCTAGGTGGAACATTTGATTTTTTATAAATAACCATCATGACTGGTTGTAAACATTGATTGCTGCCCGTGATAGTAAGAGTACTATAGTCATACAATAAACCTAGACTAGGGCCAAATTTTCTAAAGAGCTCAGCATGCTGGGTACTGGCCTTTTAAAAAAAAAACCTGGGAGCTGGGTCTTTGAAAATCTGGTCCCGGAGGTGGGTGCTGAACACCTGAAAATCTGGCACATAGGGGTCTAATTTTCAGTGATGCCGAGCATCCATAACTCTCACTGACTTCTGCGGGATTGATAGATGCTCAGACCTTCTGCAAGTCAGGCTTATACTACATTCAAGAACAGCAACATCTTAAAGTAAACCTCTGGAGACAACTGGCCCCAGTCTCCCAGTCAGAAGAAGAAAAAGAGTAATAGATGCTTCCTCCTTTGTAGAAGAACTTATTATTAGAGATTAAAGCAAGGGACTGGTCATAAGGACTTGTGGGTTCTATTTCTGTATCAACCACTGATTGAGTAATAACCTCCCTTTGCTTCATTTTCCTCATCTGTAAACTGAGATAATATTACTGAGGTAATATTTCCCTACCTTACAGAGGTGTTGTGAGGGTGTTTGTAAAGTGCTTTCAGATTCACAGATCTGAGAGTGCCCAGTATTAGAATTATTTATGCAGGTCTTACACCTGGAAAATGGTGTCCTCCTACAAGAAAACTACCGTATCTACTCGTTCATAAGCTGAATTTTTTTAGTAAAAAAGGGAAGCACCAGAGACAGGGGGCGGCTTATGAACAGGTATTAGGGTGACCGCCGCGGGATAGCACCAGCTGGGCAGCAGCCCAGACGTGACTGGCCAGGGGCTGGGCGCACCGTGCGTGCTGCTGGGTCCCCGCAACAGGCCCGGACTCGGGGGGTTTGGGCCCGGGCGCCAGAGCCGCCGAGCTTGGCCATCGGCCGCTTCCTCCCCCCGCGGCAATGGGAGCTGCAGCAGCGGCTGCTCCCGAGTCCCGCTGCCCGGGGGGGAGAACAGCCGCCGCCTGGCCCCGCGGGCCACCCCCCTACTCTCCCTACCACCCAACTGAGTCCTACCTGCACTCGGGGCCAGGGCCGGACTCTCACTCACCCTGGCCTCGCGCTTCCCCTGCGTCTCCCGGGCCTCCCTCCAGCGCTTGTGGAGGGAGGAGGAAATGTGAGCCTGGGGAAGAGGCGGGGATTCGGGGAGGGAGCCAATGGGGGGAGGAGGGGGCGGAGTCGGGGCGGGGGGGGGTGCGAGCACTTCCGGGCTCCGGAGCTGTCAAGGCTGTATCCCCACTTTGAACTTTAGGGTACAAGTGTGGGGGCCTGCATGAGGACTTCTAAGCTTAACTACCAGCTTAGTTCTGGTCCGCTGCCACCATTCCCTACCCTGGGAAGCTTTTAGAAACCTCTCACCAATTCCCTGGTGAATACAGATCCAAACTCCTTGGATCTTAAAACAAAGAGAAATTGACCCTTCCCCCCTCCTTTCTTTCACCAACTCCTGGTGGATACAGATCCAAACCCCCTTGGATCTTAAAACAAGGAGAAATTGACCCTTCCCCCCTCCTTCCTTTCACCAACTCCTGGTGAATACAGATCCAAACCCCCTTGGATCTTAAAACAAGGAGAAATCAATCAGGTTCTTAAAAAGAAGGCTTTTAATTAAAGAAAAAGGTAAAAATCATCTCTGTAAAATCAGTATGGAAAATAACTTTACAGGGTAATCAAACTTAAAGAGCTCAGAGGACCCCCCTCTGTCTTAGGTTCAAAGTACAGCAAACAAAGAAACACTCTAGTAAAAGGTGCATTTACAAGTTGAGAAAACAAAGTAAAACTAAGACGTCTTGCCTGGCTTTTTTACTTACAAGTTTGAAATATGAGAGACTTGTTTAGAAAGATGGGGAGAACCTGGATTGATGTCTGGTCCCTCTCAGTCCCAAGAGCGAACAACCCCTTAAAACAAAGAGCACACACAAAAGCCTTTCCCCCCCCCCCCCCAAGATTTGAAAGTATCTTGTCCCCTTATTGGCCCTTTGGGTCAGGTGTCAGCCAGGTTACCCGAGCTTCTTAACCCTTTACAGGTAAAAGGATTTTGGAGTCTCTGGCCAGGAGGGATTTTAGTACTGTACACAGGAGAGCTGTTACCCTTCCCTTTATAGTTATGACACGCCCCCCCAAATCACAGATAGTGTTGGACGTCCGGTTCCACACTGGCTGTGATTTTTTTCCTGGAGCTCTAGGAGAAAACAGAGTTAATAAGACATATGTACCTTTAGACATACTACTAATTATATAAAAACTAACAATATGTTTTATTTCAAGAACAATTGTTAACCAGTTAACTCTGGGAAACTTTCCCGGGAGAGTGCATCAGCCACTTTGTTAGAAGCTCCCGAAATGTGTTGTATTTCAAAATCAAAATCTTGGAGAGCTAAACTCCACCGAAGAAGTTTTTTGTTATTTCCCTTGGCGGTATGAAGCCACTGTAGCGCAGCATGGTCTGTTTGTAGTTGGAAACGCCGTCCTCAAACATATGGGCGTAGCTTTTCCAGCGCATACACAATGGCGTAGCATTCCTTTTCGCTGATTGACCAGTGGCTTTCCCTCTCAGACAGTTTCTTGCTGAGAAACACGACAGGATGGAATTCTTGATCCGGTCCTTCCTGCATTAAAACTGCTCCCACGCCTCGCTCGGAAGCATCTGTGGTTACTAGGAACGGTTTGTCAAAGTCTGGGGCCCTTAGCACAGGGTCAGACATGAGTGTTGCCTTAAGCTGGTTAAAGGCCTTTTGACACTCATCAGTCCACTGAACTGCATTTGGCTGTTTCTTTCTGGTTAGGTCTGTCAGCGGGGCGGCGATTTGGCTGTAGTGTGGTACAAATCGCCTATAATATCCGGCCAAGCCTAAGAAGGATTGGACCTGTTTCTTTGACTTTGGAACCGGCCACTTTTGGATAGCATCCACTTTGGCCTGTAGGGGATTTATAGTTCCTTGACCCACCTGGTGCCCCAGGTACGTCACTCTGTTTTGGCCTATTTGACACTTTTTAGCCTTAACAGTTAGTCCTGCCTGCCGGATGCGCTCGAAGACTTTTTCCAGGTGCTCCAGGTGTTCTGTCCATGAATCAGAAAAAATGGCCACATCATCGAGGTAGGCAACTGCAGATTCTCCCAATCCCGCTAAGAGACCATCTACAAGTCTTTGGAAGGTGGCGGGTGCATTTCGCAACCCGAAAGGGAGTACATTGAATTCATACACCCCTGCCTGGGTGACGAAGGCGGACCTTTCCTTAGCGGGTTCATCTAGTGGTACTTGCCAGTACCCCTTGGTTAAGTCTAAAGTAGAGATGAATTGGGCATGTCCCAATTTCTCCAATAGCTCATCTGTGCGTGGCATTGGATAGTTGTCAGGACGAGTTACAGCATTTAGCTTACGGTAGTCCACGCAAAAGCGTATTTCCCCATCTGGTTTGGGAACTAGAACCACTGGAGATGCCCATGCACTATTAGAGGGGCGGATTATACCCATCTGTAGCATGTCCTGGATCTCCCTTTGTATAGCAGTTTGGGCATGAGGAGACTCCCGGTAGCGTGGGGTTCTAATTGGGTGAGCATTACCTGTGTCAATGGAGTGGTATGCCCGTTCGGTCCGTCCTGGAGTGGCTGAGAAAATCGGTGCAAAGCTTGTGCACAGCTCCTTGATCTGCTGTCGCTGCAGACGTCCCAGGGTCGTGGAGAGGTTCACCTCTTCCACGCCACCATTCCTTTTTCCTTCGTAGTAGACACCTGCAGGCCACTCCGCGTCATCTGTTTCCTGGGCTGTAAACTGGCAAACGTTTAATTCTCTGGAATAAAAGGGCTTAAGAGAATTAACATGGTATACCTTAGGCTTTATGTTGGAGGTGGGGGAGGCTATGAGATAGTTAACAGCTCCTAGGCGCTCCTGGACCGTGAATGGTCCTTCCCACGACGCTTCCATTTTATGGGCCTGGAGCGCCTTTAAGACCATGACTTGGTCTCCTACTTTGAAGGACCGTTCTCTGGAATGTTTATCATACCAGGCCTTTTGCTTTTCCTGAGCATCCTTTAGGTTTTCTTTAGCAAGGGCTAAAGAGTGTCGGAGGGTGCTTTGTAGGTTGCTTACAAAGTCTAGAATGTTAGTTCCTGGAGAAGGCGTAAACCCCTCCCATTGCTGCTTCACCAACTGTAATGGCCCCTTAACCTCGCGGCCATACACAAGTTAAAATGGTGAAAACCCTAAACTGGGATGTGGTACAGCCCTGTAGGCAAAAAGCAACTGCTGCAACACTAGGTCCCAATCATTGGAGTGTTCATTTACAAATTTACGTATCATGGCCCCCAAAGTTCCATTAAACCTCTCCACCAAACCATTGGTTTGATGGTGATGAGGGGTGGCAACCAAGTGATTCACCCCATGAGCTTCCCACAGGTTTTTCATGGTCCCTGCCAGGAAATTAGTTCCCGAATCTGTAAGAATGTCGGAGGGCCAACCTACCCTGGCAAAAATGTCTGCTAATGCCTGGCACACACTTTTAGCCCTGGTGTTGCTTAAGGGTACAGCTTCCGGACATCGGGTAGCAAAATCCATGAAAGTCAGTACGTACTGCTTTCCTCTGGGTGTCTTCTTTGGGAAAGGACCCAGAATATCCACAGCTACTCGCTGAAATGGGACCTCAATTATGAGTAGTGGCTGGAGAGGGGCTTTAACCTGGTCTTGGGGCTTTCCCACTCGTTGGCACACCTCACAAGACCGGACATAATTAGCAACGTCCTTGCCCATTCCCTCCCAGTGGAAGGACTTCCCCAACCGGTCTTTGGTTCTGTTCACCCCAGAATGGCCACTGGGATGATCATGGGCTAAGCTCAAGAGCTTTACCCGATACTTAGTGGGAACTACCAACTGTCTTTGAGGATGCCAGTCTTCCTGGTGCCCACCAGAAAGAGTCTCCTTGTATAAAAGTCCTTTTTCTACAACAAACCGGGATCGGTTAGAAGAGCTGAGAGGCGGTAGGGTGCTCCGTGCCGCCACCCAAGCTTTTTGAAGGCTGTCATCTGCTTCCTGCTCGGCCTGGAACTGTTCCCTTGATGCTGGAGACATCAGTTCCTCCTTGGACTGTGGACTGGGGCTTGGTCCCTCTGGAAGCGATGCAGGTGCTGGGGCTGTTTCCATTGACTGTGAACCGCTGTCCGCTGGTGCACTATGTGGTATTTCAGGCTCTGGCTGAGCCTCTTGGGTAGGGTTATCTGCTGCTTCCGCCAGTTCAGGCTCGCTGGTGCCCTCTGGCATTGGAGTTGTAGATGGGTTTGTAAGCGCTGGACTCAGTGCTGGCAATGGTTCTGGTGCTGGTTGCGTTGCCAGTTCCGGTTCTGGGACTGGCTTTGGCTGGGTCTCTGGGATTGGATCCACTACGGCTGTTGCAGTCGTTGGCAGGGGATCCGGTTCCACCACCTGTGTTTGGGTCTCCGGTAACACAGACGGGGCCCTAGTGGACGGCTCAGGAACAGGGATGGGGGTGAAAGCTTGCTTAGCCTGGCTGCGGGTGACTATTCCCACCCTCTTGGCTAGCTTCACATGGTTGGCCAAGTCTTCCCCCAGCAGCATGGGGATGGGATAATTGTCATAGACTGCAAAAGTCCACATTCCTGACCAGCCCTTGTACTGGACATGCAACTTGGCTGTAGGCAAGGTTACCCGAGCTTCTTAACCCTTTACAGGTAAAAGGATTTTGGAGTCTCTGGCCAGGAGGGATTTTAGTACTGTACACAGGAGAGCTGTTACCCTTCCCTTTATAGTTATGACAGGAGCATTTCCTTGTTTGTCCAGTGTCCCGACCGCACATCGGTCGGGACGCGGGACAAACAAGGAAATATCGGGACAGTCCCAATAAAATCAGGACGTCTGGTCACCCTAACAGGTATAGAGAAGGAGAAGTGGGACCCAGCCCCTCCCCACAACAGAGGGAGCAAGGAGAGACAGCAAAGCCAGAAGCGAAGAGGCGGGCCAGAGTCTCTCCACTTCTGGCCACGCTGCTCTCCCCCCAGCCTCCAAAGCAGCTGCAGCTCCGGGGCTGGCAGGCTGCAGCCGTGCCGCTCGGCCCCACCCCCCAGAACATGCTGCGGCCGCACCGGCCAGCCTGCCAGAGCAGGCTGCGGCCACGCTGCCCAGCTTGCTGGAGCAGCTCCAGCCAGGCCAGAGACATCCTCCCCTGGCCCTCCCCAGATAAGGTGGGAAGGGATGGGATGGGGATAGGGTGACCAGATGTCCCGATTTTATAGGGACAGTCCCGATTTTTGGGTCTTTTTCTTATATAGGCTCCTATTACCCCCCATCCCCGTCCCGATTTTTCACACTTGCTGTCTGGTCACCCTAGATGGGGAGAGTGTGGGGGTCCCGGGCTAGGGGTGGGGTCATGTGGGGGGTGGTTACAGGGGTTATTCCCCTGACTCCCAGCTTCTCCCCACCCAAAAATTTCCCCACCAGTTGCTGTTCCGGCCCGTCAGGGTTAGCAGCTGGCGCGCCGGGACACTTTGTTTACTTAGGTTTACCTCCGTGGCTGTGGACGCTCGAGGTAAACAAACCATCTTGGACCACCAGCGGCTTATCCTGATGGCCTGGGAGCCAAAGTTTGCTAACCCCTGAATTATAGGGTCAGCTTCTGAATGGGTTATAAACATTTTCCATTTTTACTTATCCATCTTGTGGGGGGTCGGCTTATAAACGAACCAGCGTATGATCGAGTAGATACGGTAATAGTTTTTTGTTAAGAAGAGCGAGAGATCAAGTGAATAGTAGACAAATGACATTTGGTTTCACGTTGGAGGTTCGCTACGAGGTCAGTTTGCCGGCTTAGAACTGCTTGTACTGTAGAGCCCTATAGAACTAGAATAAGCGCAGGTGGTAGGGAAACGTGGGTGGCAACATGTCACTCTGGGTGGAGCCTATCTGGCCAGCACAAACTCAGACTCAGATTTAGTCTGCCCAACATTGACCCATCTGAGTGATCTTTCACCAACCTCTTTACCCAGGAATGAGTCTCCTCAACATCGTAGCCTGACGAGTATCTGACAGCCCCCTTCTCATCCAAGAACGCTCTGGGGTCTGAGAGCGACAGAAGTCCTCTCCAAAGCCAAGCCTCCATGTGATGGGCCAGCACAGTGCAATGGAAAGAGCTGTGGTGGATTTCAGCCAGGTTTTACCAGTCAAAACATTTGCAAAGTCAGGCAAGGCTGGAACCAGAGTGGATTTCTTGGCCCTAAAGACAACAAGGCTCATGTTTAGGATCCAACTTCTTAGGCCTTGTCTACACTAGAAAATGAAGTTGATTTATCTACGTTGGTCAGGGATGTGAATAATCCGCACCCCTGAGCGGCACTGTTAAACCAGCCTAAGTCCCCAATGTAGACAGCGCCAGGTCAACAGAAGAATTCTTCTGGCAACCAAGCTACTTCCCCTTGTGGAGCTAGATTACCTACGCTGATGGGTGAATTCCTCCCATCAGCATAGGTAGTGTCTACGCTACGCACTACAGCAGTGCAGCTGGGCCACAGTAGCATTTTAAGTGTAGACAAGCCTTTTGTCTTGTTGCTCATGCCCAGCACTGGAATACATACAGTCAGCAAATGGGAATTTGTGTTAGAGCCTGAATCTGCATGATGTTAAAGTCCCCCAGCTGCCACTGATTTCAATGGGAATCAAAGGGACCACTCAGCACCCCCAGGAGGTGCTCAGCAACTTGCCCTTGTGTGTCTTCCCAGGAATACCACCAGCTGCATGCTACAACCCAAGGACTTTCATACCCCGGGGATAGAATTCACAGGGAACACTTGCTCCCCACCCCAGATTTGTATTTGCTCCCCACTACTGTACCCCACAAGCTACAGCTTCTATGATACAATGTAACTCACTATGGTTGGCCCTGCTTAATTATCAACTATCATGTGTTATTTAACCTGTCACAGCATCTATCAGGGAAAGAGGAAGGTCATATGGTAAGAAACAGAGTCTGTAAATTTAAATTAAAGACAGGATATCCGCCCCTCAAGGAGGGTGGGATGTGAGCCCCCATTGAGTGAAATGGAGCAGAACCTATGATTTTCCCCTCCCAGTTTTAGAGGAAGATGGAGACACTGGATTTTTTTCCCAGAAAGTGTTTGCATTGTTTCATTACTGCAACATCCCTCTCCCACATGGCAGAAACTCCCCTGGGCCTCGACGTAGAAGATACACGAGGCAGCAAAAGGAGCAGCTAAAGAACGTTTTATTCTCTTTTTCAAGGTCCTGAGTACTTTTAGCCAAACTGAGCCTAGGGAACTTTTGCAAAGGCAAGAAGGGCGTTCGGATATTTCCTTCCAGTAATTTGCCACTGCAAAACCCCATAAGTAACTTCAGATTCTTGACACGTCTCTTGTAAAGTTAAAGAGACAAGGTTGGTGAGGTAATATCTTTTACTGGATCAGCTTCAATGGAAGATATTGAATTTAGCCGTCTTATGAAGTTCAAAGTCTGGTGACCCGCAGACTACCTTCCCTGTATTGATGCCAGCACCACAACCTACAGCATAGCACCCCCTTAAGCCATGCCCTTGGGAGTGGAACAGTGCTAAGCCAGAGGGAAAACACCCTTTACTGAGCCACCAGTACCACCTTCTGAAGCGCAGCACCTCCTGATGCCAGAACTAATCTAGAGGGATGCATGCACCAACTGCATGCCCTGAAGCATGTGGTGTTCCTTACACATCACCTTTCCCAAACTCTGTCCACACCGACCGTACTTAGCTTCTGGGCTCTGATGAGCACACAGTGCAAGGTGGTGTTGCCATAGGCTCAGTCCTGCCCCTGTATGTACGAACATGTGGAAGTTGCCTATCATGTAAGAGCAGTCCCTGAACCTGCAAGCCTACATGGAGGACTTGGATTGCCAAGCCACATGGAGATGTGTGTGATTCATGGTCCCCTGGACAGCATCTAGCCCAAGGGCTTGATTTACTGACATGCTGAGTGCCCAGAGTTCCAAGTGAAGGAGCTGATGTGCACAACTCCTCTGACTGTCAGCAGCACTTAGTTAATATGTAAGAGGACAAACAAAGGGCTTGATCCAGCAAGTTGCTGGGCACCTGAATTACCACTGAAGTCAATGAGAACTGAGTGAACTCAGCACCTTCCAGGAGCATCTCACAGGACTGGACCCAGTGGGATCAAATGAGGCTTCCCATGACAGTGTTAAAATATTCCCACCCCCCCACCCCCAATACAAAGAAAGCCTGGGAGAACAGGAGTCTGTCTGAAATGCTCTGCATAGACAGCTTTTTCTGTAACTACATCTCACATGAGCCACTAGCCCAGAGAATAAAGAAGGTGCCATCTCTGCAGATTGGATCAGGGAAACAGTATTTCATTGGCAGGAGACAGGGTCTAAATTGGTACAATTGACTCTCCCTATTTCCAACCCCTCACACCTTCTTAACTAAGCGTGGGTTTGACTCTACAGAGCAGTCCCTTTAATTCTCTCAGCCTCCTTGCCCTATAGGATGCAAGTCAATGGCCTGCCTGCAATGCATGTGACACCACCATCACCATTCTCAAAATAGCCCCCAGATGACAACTCAGCACCAAGTGTGGGGGAGAGGCACAGGTTGCTGTCTGGGCTTCTGTGAGACCATGGCGCATTGAGAAGAGAAGTTATTTTAAGGCACACAAAAGATTATGCTGTGAAATTGAAGCAGGCTCCCACTGGGCTTGGAACTCATCCAGCCCTGCCCAGCAGCCATTTTCATCACTGGCTAAACTCAATTTTCTCTCTGTCTCCTTCCCCCCACCCCCGCCCCCAGTCCTCTCAGTCCCTCTCAGATTGCTATATTTTATATATAGCTCAACTATTTCTTTATTTAGGAAGTTTTAACAGGTTTACAAATCCTAATGTAAATATCAGAGACAAAACAATAATCATTACAAGAGTGAGCTGCTATATTTTTTACTTACACCATGGACAGTAAAATCAACCCTGAAAATATAATAACTATTATTATTTATTTGTATTGTGGTTGTGGCTAACAGCCCCGTTCATAGACCAGGGCCCCATTGTGGTAGGTGCTACACATACACGGAACAGAAAAAGACAGTCCCTTGCCTAGCAGAGTATTATCAATACAAATGGCCGAGAACACCTGAACTTGTCTGGAAAAAAGATGTTACAGTTGGTTGGAAAGCCTCATGCAGTGTGTCCTGATGCACAAATCTCTGCGTCTGGTCATTTCTGAATTGTGCCCCATGCAAAGGAAAGGAAAAGAGCAAGAGGAAGCTGGGAAGTGTGGAACCTACATCCAGGGGTGAAAGTAAGTCTAGTGACTTACCGGTACGCTGGGGCCAGCTCTGGCCCCCAGAAGGGGCAGGGCCTAGGGCGGAAGGGGCGTGGCTGAGGAGTCAGAGCCAGACCCAGCCCACCCTGTAAGGTAAGTGCCCCCCCCACCGGGGTAGCAGGAGCAGCCCGGGGCTCCGGGGGCTATTTAAAGGGCCCGGGGCTCCCCTGCTTCTACCGCCCCGGCCCTTTAAATAGCTGCTGGAGCCCTGGAGTAGTGGCAGTGGGGCTCCGGCGGCTATTTAAAGGGCCGGGGCGGGAGAGGCAGCGGGAGCCCCGGACTTTTTAAATAGCCCCCAGAGCCCCACAGCCCTACCCCAGGGCTCCAGCAGGGGGGCTCTGGTGGCAGTTTAAAGGGCCTGGGGCTCCAGCCCCTGCTGGGAGCCGGGCCGCCCCGGTACGGCAAACCGGCTCTTGCCGGTACACCGTACCGGGGCATACCGGCTTACTTTCACCTCTGTCTACATCCAAATGGGAAAATTTGTACCCTCCCCCGGCTGTTCCCTGGAGCGGTCATGGGTCTGGAGAGACCATGCTCCCTCAAACAGGAAGGCCTTGTCTAGGAAAAAAGGAGGCATTTTTACCCCCTATGTTAGCTAACATGGTAACCAGTGGTGCAAGTAGAAATCATTTCTTGCTGGTACTGCACTCATGGGAGGGACACATGGGAGGGCACATGACTTCCCCATGTGACCCTCTATGTGACTTCTCCCCACCCCCAGCTCTCCCCGTCCCCTCCGACACCCCCTTCATAGGCGTCGGCTCCGTGGATGCTCCAAGGCTGGAGCACTCACGGGGAAAAATTGGTGGGTGCTCTGCACCCACCAGCAGCCAAGTTCTCCACTCTGCCCCCCCCCACCTCAGCTCACCTCCGCCTCCGTCTCCTCCCCTGAGCGTGCCACGTCCCTGCTTCTCCTCCCAGCACTTGCTGGGACAAGCTCTGGGAGGGAGGAGCGGGAATGCGGCATGCTCAGGGGAGGAGTTGGGGCTGGGGCGGGGATTTGGGGAAGGGGTTGGAATAGGGGCAGGGAGGGGGCGGAGTTGGGGCAGGGATTTTGGGGAAGGGGTTGGAATGGGGGCAGGGCAGGGGAGGGGTGGAATCAGGGGCTGAGGGGGGTCAAGCACTCACCGACGCTAGCAGAAGTTGGTGCCTGTGTCCCCCTTACCTGTCTAAAATTTTACAACTGCATCTGTTAAACGGATGCAGTTGTAAAATGATGCTTTGGGCCCCTGGTGCCACCTGTACTTCCAGATGTCACTCAGGATCCAGCAGAACCCCAAATTGAAAACTTCTTAAATGAAAGAAGGATAGGAAGGACAATTACCTCACTTTCCCTTAACACACTACCAGTGCCTCCCTTATGTCCAAACTAAGCTTCTGCCAGCTTGCCTTTATCTAAGTATTGCTCTCCGCCAGGCACTAGGAAAGCAAAGATGCTGCGCCATCTGGGTTTGATGGAAAAGAGGTATAGAACTGTGTGTGCCATGTACATCTTGATAGAACTACAGCCCAGATTGTTTTATTCTTTTCCTCAGCATGACATACAGGAGGAGCAATCAAAATTAGCCTGGCAGAACATGCATGAGAACTGTGTCTGGACAGAAGAGCAACTGATCAAAATCACATTCTCTGATCTCTTGGGGCCAAATCCTGTTCTCATTGAGATCAAAAGGAGTTTTGCTATTGAGTTCAATGGGAACAGGCTTTGACATTTGAAGAAAAAAGAGCAAAACCACTCCAGCAAGGGCTATGTTGCTTATACCACAGGTATCAAAGGCTGCTGACTCCTGTGAGAAAGTCAGCAGGCATCTGATCTTTGTCCATTGCAAGGGAGAAATCAGCAATCAGTGAGGCTAGAACAGTCTCTGTACCATATCCAACTCATAAATCCATCTGCAAAGGGTCAAGGTAATATGAAGGCTCCAGATTACCTTAAAGTCCTCAGTCCCTTGGTTAGAATGCTCCCATTAGTATATGTTCATAGTCCAGAGGCTGGAGCAGGAAAGAGGCCAGAGAAGGAAAGAGGCAAAATGGAGATGTTTCCAGGCCAGGGCCTTTTAGCTTCTGCCAAGTGCCAAATCTGTTCTTACTGTGAAAGATGGTGTTTGGAGTCATATGGGCAAGTTACATGTCCATCACCACCACCCATATTCTAGTTAGAACATTCACAAAAAGTCCATTAAGTGTAGACAAGTGTTTTCCAGGGTCCATTGTGAGCTAAGTGTTCCTTAATGGGCCATTCAACTTGACTGGTCCCTTCATGTGCTGGCTAAATACCTAGTGGGCATTATCACAGGAGCAAACATGTAGCAAACATAGCTAATATTCATAACTTCAGATACCAAGATGAATATACATGCATAAAAAGAGCATAATCATAAGTACCAGCTATTTCATCTACATGACTATTCCCAAAAGAGATTATAAAAAAAATCACACCACGTACCTGAGACCCTATGTGCCAGCACCATGCCCCGCTGGAGTTTTGTTATCTGTTATGTAACAACAGAGATGGAGCCAGTGACATGACTCCGTTTAGCCTAAAAGGGTAAGGTTAATTTTTAGCTGTTCAGGTGTGACTGCACCTTTAGTCAGCGAGGGCATACTAGCTGGCACACATTCAGGTTAATGGGCTTCAGCGTTCCTTTGCAGTTAACTTTTTAATGTTCATAAACCTGGTGCTGAGGTGGTTTAAAGCATAACACAGGTGTTTAGGTTTGCAAATCTGTGAACCTCTGCCTCTTTGAGATTTTATTAATTATTATTATTATTATTAATATTTTTGCTGGTCATAATGTGGGAGGGTATCCTCTCCCCCTCTGCTCATGAGGTTATGTATGTGTCTTGTAGCACTCTTCTGAATACCAGTTGGAAAGATTTTTTTTTTCAGTAAGTGTGGACTGATTCTTTTCTCTTAGAAGACGTAATTTTTTCAGGTTCACACTGATTAACAGAGAAAACAATTGGGGCTGTTAATTTTCTATGGAATTTGAAGAAAGTTTAAGTTCAGCTATATTTTCCAGTACAGTGATGAAATGTGTGTTTATATATACAAACATCAACATGCTTAACTACTCACTTTCCCCTAAAATATGTAGTATTTCAGTCTGTTTATATGAAATATGGGAGTTGGATGAGGAGCAATTTCAACATATATATGACTTATTAAAAGACAAATTTTAAGTAGAACTGTATCCTAAACTGCATTATGATATTGTTGTACCCAAACATTGCATTTCAATGGGAGATTCAACTTCCTTTATAGGAACAGAACAGACTCCTGAAACTCTTACCAGAAATATGGATAGACATGCAAATAGTCCCATTGTCTTCAATGGGATTGATCAAATGATTAAGAGTTTACAGGATTAGATTCCAAGTTTGTAAATTGTTCTAGATAAAACTGACAATGCCTGAGCTGTCAGTTCAGAAGGAGCGTCATTCGAATAAAGGTGGGCAGATGTGTGATAAGTCTTAGCTCCATTGCTAAGATGAGGAACATATTTTCAGCAAAGTTCTTGGCAGATTCCTGAGGCAGCTGGTTTAAGGTCATCAGTGTCCGGCATTATAATCTTCACTTATAGTTCTCTCACCCACAAAGCTGGAAAATGAGGCATTTGTTTTCTTTGTTTTGCTGCTCCAGTTCCAGTTGGCAAAATGCATGTTAGACTAGTTTGGCTTCAAAGAAGAATTCTGTGTACATTGGGGACAATACCTGATTCCCGTCAGCCTGCAGAACTGGGCTGACATCAGAATCCAAACATCCTCTGGTCAGTGCAAGCAGAGGCATTCTTCTAATGATTTGGACTTGATGGGATGCAGTATGAATGTCATGGATAATTCAGACCAATGGAGAGAAACAGAATCAAAAACACTGTTTAAACACCTTCTGTCTCCTCCACCCCTCCTCTCTTGAGGACCCCTGACCAATTTAACAGCCCAATATGCTAACAAACTTAAACAAAGCCTTTGTTTAAATTTGTTAGCATATGCATTGTGCTGTTAAAGCCATATAGAGAATGAATGCCCTCCCTAGCCATGTTCTGCTCCTGTAAGGAGCAGCGCGCAGCCCCATCCCATGTCTTTCCAGTACCCTGTACCCGCTAAAAATCTCTTGCCGGTACTGCATACTCCTGATGGTAACTAACACATTAAAACATAGTGTAGACAAGGCAGTTATTTGGTTGAGGTAAATACTAGTGTTTACCTCAGTGGTCCCCAAACTTTTTACCTCGCCCCCCATGTCTGTGCCCCCATCCCCAGCCGGGGATGGAAGTGGGTTGATGGCTCAGGGTGGGGTGGGGGGACACGGACAGAGTTAAGGGGGCCAAGGCCCTGCCCCTCGGAACAAAGGGTTGGTAGGGCAGGTATAAGGCCCCTCCCAATTTGAATAGCCCCCAGTTGAGGGGACCCTTACACCAGGCAAAGAGCCAACTCCTCCAGTTCTAAGTCACCTCTGCAACAGCTCCAAGACAGGAATGTTCCAGCATGGAACGAGGGCAGATGATGGGTGGCCAGAGGAAAGAGGGACAGATCTCTGGCCAGGGCATGCCTAGGACTCAGATATTCTGTGTCAATAGGAGCCACTGCAGCATGGGCACAAATTAGGGTAGCACTGAGGGCTGCTTCAGTCTGCATGGGGGCTACACTATGCCCCACAACCCCTGAACAGAGGAGGTGCAAGCTGCATCATCCCCATCCCTGCACTGGTTCAATTTGTACCCCTCCTTCCTGGATCTGGGTAGACATTGATGATGCTGGTACACAAGCAAGGGAGTAAATAAACATCCATGTTACATCTCCAGCTGCTTTAAATGCCTAGCTAGTGTGTGTGTAGGGGGGGTTATTTGCAAAATAGAAAAGGCCAAAACCAATAAGGAAAGAGAAAATACTTTTGACCTCCTAAGAGAGTGCTACAAACAATACCAAAAATGAGAAAGTAGTGCCCAACTGTCCCTTTAGCACTATAACTATGTCTTGAGTAAGCAATCCAAGCCACTCTAACACCTGATGGCCAAAGCAAACAGGCCAAGAGACAGAGAGGGGAAAGAAGAACTGTTGTTATTGTGATTTGTATTGTGTTAGCACTTAAGAGACCAAGTCACAGACGAAAGCCCCACTGTGCTAGGCGCTGTACAAACAAAAGGACACTCTCTGTCCCCATAGCTTACAATCTAAGCTGTAATTGTTATTATTTATTATTTGTATTACCATAGCGCCTCCGAGCTCTAGTCACAGACCAGGACAACAATGTGTGAGGCACTCCCGTTCCTGTAGAGTTTGAAGAATTATTTTTACACTTACTTTAAAAATCAAAATGTGTCATTGATTATTTTCAATTTTGAACATAAGAAATATTTTTACATCATTTTTAGTCATCTTAATCACCTAGTAGGATGTCACAAATATTTAATTTTAAAAATAATTTTAAATATTTCTTATTTCAAAACCAGAAAACAATGAACAATAATTTTCAATAAAATTACAAAAAAGTAAGTCTCTTGAAAAAAATATCAGTGTTAAAAAAGGCATTTCGTTGGACAAAAAAAATTCTCATTCAACATTTTTTTTACCATCTCTACAATAGAAAGGAATTGGACTAGAAGGCCTCTCGAGGTCCCTGCCAATCTTATGATTCTATAATTCCATGATTCTAAGAAAGAAAGACTAGAGAAACCAGGGTAAGTCACATCAGTGTAAGTCAGTGCTTAATTCATGCCAGGGCTAAGCCCCAGCACCTCTAGGCTTGGCAGTACATAGCCCTGGTACCTCTGGGCTTGCTGCATCAGTTATGAAGGTAAAAAAATTGCTTGAACCTTGGCACTTCTTTCATTACAAATTAAGCACTGGCATAAGCCCTGTATTAAAACAGTGCAATATAACTACGCTAGGGTTTCACTAAAAATCAAAACTGCCTTGAAATCCAAAATGTAAGTCTTGTCAAGAAGCAGATTTTGATGGATCAATTTATTGCATCAGTAAGTACTGTATTGGGCAGCTCTGATGGAATTTTATCATCTTGACTGCCGGGGAAGAACTTGTGCACCAAAGAAGACTCAATAGCACCATCTGATGGTCATACGAAAAAAAGCAACTGCAAATTAAAACCCAAGAGTTTTCTCCTAAGGTTAGCGGGAGGTGGGGTGAGAAAAGCAGCTTTGAATATTTTCAGCCAATTCATTGTTTTGTCCCAGGCGTTGAACAGGGCAGTGGGTGTGATGGAAGGGTGAGTGCATGGTGGAGAGTTATTGTGGGAAGTCAGGAAGGTGCACGTGGGAGGATTTTGGCAACTTGGGGAAGGCAAAGAGAGGGTCTTAGTTCTCTCCTGCTGCAGCACAGCAGGGCTAGGGGCATCTCTGAAGCAGGTTTACAGAAAGCAGGGGTTGTGAGGGGAGGAAAACAGGCATTGTAAACCCAACTAGGCAAACAACCTTCAAAAAAATGGGCTGGTCAGGACCCTACTCAAGGGGGAGAAAGAGCAGCATACAACCATGATCATCCATTCACCCTCACCTTGTTGGAAGGGTGATCATCAGGCTCTCAGTATAGACAAATTGGGTCTGGCCTTTCGGAGCAGCTGGAGGGGAGGGGGGGAGAATTGGCAGTCTGGGTGCTCTATGCTTTTGTGTGACTTAGTTTCAGGCAGTGACCGATACGTGTTTTATTCTCTAGCAAATTCACAGAATATTTCTACTTCTCTCCCTGTACATGTTTTACTGTGTTTACTCCACCTGTAGTTCCGAGTGTTAGCAACCTGTCTCTTTGTATTCTCCTTCTTTGATAATTCATAGCTACGAGGCATTATAATTGCAATAGGTTGCTTTGGCCCAGTGTAATTTATTCAGCCAAATGGAGGAGTCTGGTGGGATTGTAATTATATTTACATTACCTCACAGAGAAAAACCAATACAGTTTGGGCTAGAAGGGGCCAGCTAGGATATTCTTCTAGCTGAAAACAAGCATTGGGAGTTTTCTCTAGATTGCGATATGAGAGGATAGGAATCGCCCTAGTCTGGATCAGAGCAGTGGTCCCTCTAGGCCAGTGCCCTGCCTCCAACAGTGGCCATTACCAGCTGCTTCAGAGGAAGATACAAGAAACCCTGCAGTAGGTAGTTTTGCTCAGAGGCCCCATTCAGGGATCAGGTCCCCATTGTATTCAGTGCTGTACACACACATAGCAAAATAATGATCTCTGCCCCAAAAGAGCTTACAGTTTTAACATGTCCCCACTTAACAATGACACCAGTAAACATTTGGTGGCTATGGAAGTTGTCCGTGTGTAAGTTACTATGACAAAAGAAAACACTTTTAATATCCTGGAATTCACTCCTTCTTATGGTTTCCCAGAGGCAGTTTAGAATGCTGTGCATTTGTTCTGACTCTGAGTGCTCCTTAATTGGGCTGCTGTCAGGAGCATATTTATTTCCTGGGTGGAGCTGGTAGATGCAGGGGGAAGATTTGACCTGTCAGTTGTTGGCAACAAGTGTTTGTGCTAATATCTGCAGCCTCTAGTTATTAATGTATAAAGCCTGCCCAAGCACTGAAAAAGTCTTCGAGGGCTTGTGTGCAGGGCCAGGCAACAAATCATTGTATAAAACAAAGGTAAGAAGCCCAAAGCTAAGGACTCGCTGGACATACAGTTGACTTACTTCTCCAACACGGTAAGAGTATGAGGGAGTAAACTCCAGCTCGAGAGGAGGGGAGGACCTGTAGGTAAGACACTAGACTGCAACTCAGCAGTTCAATTCCAAGCTATTCCCACAGGTTTCCTGTGTGATCTTGGGCTAGTCACTTTCTCCCTCAGTTCCCCATCTGTAATATGGAGATACGAACACTTCCTCTCTCCAAACTTTTGTCCATTTAGAGCAGGGATCGGCAACTTTTGGCACGCAGCCTGCCAGGGTAAGCCCCCTGGCGGGCCGGGCTGGTTTGTTTAATCATGGCGGGAAGCGGCAGCCAGCACATCCCTCGGCCCACACCGCTTCCCGCGGCCCCCATTGGCCTGGGACGGCGAACCGCGGCTAGTGGGAGCCACGATCGGCCGAACCTGTGGACACGGCAGGTAAACAAACCGGCCCAGCCCACCAGGGTGCTTTCCCTGGCAAGCTGCGTGCCAAAGGTTGCCAATCCCTGATTTGGAGGATAAGCTCTTCAAGTCCGGGGCAGTCTTCTTATGTGTTTATATTGCACCTACCACAATAGGTCCTTGTGACACTGAACCCCATATTCTTCATGGTGATATTATGATGAGAAGTTTATGGCATAATTATGATGCATTTTGTACAAGATAAGTCATGTGAGGTTGTAACCTTGCCTTTGTGGGTCACAACTGAGAATACCAAATTGAGGACAAACTGCTGAGAAATAAGGCAGCTACACCCCAAAACTGGCGGTTATTTTTCCATAAGATATACCAAACCAGCAACAAAAGTAAACTTCTCTCTCACCACACTGCAAGAAGTCATAAAAGCAGTTTCCTTAAGTATTCCAGTCCTTGTATCACGCCCCACCCCCACAAAACACTGGATTTAAAGGTGAGTGGTTCTTTATAGATTCATAGATTCTAGGGCTGGAAGGGACCTCGAGAGGTCATCGAGTCGAGTCCCCTGTCCTCATGGCAGAACCAAATACTGTCTAGACCATCCCTGATAGACATTTATCTAACCTACTCTTAAATATCTCCAGAGATGGAGATTCCACAACCTCCTTAGGCAGTTTTTTCCAGTGTTTAACCACCCTGACAGTTAGGAACTTTTTCCTAATGTCCAACCTAAACCTCCCTTGCTGCAGTTTAAGCCCATTGCTTCTTGTTCTAGCCTTAGAGGCTAAGATGAACAAGTTTTCTCCCTCCTCCTTATGACACCCTTTTAAATACCTGAAAACTGCTATCATGTCCCCTCTCAGTCTTCTCTTTTCCAAACTAAACAAACCCAATTCTTTCAGCCTTCCTTCATAGGTCATGTTCTCTAGACCAGGGGTCGGCAACGTTTGGCACGCGGCTCGCCAGGGTAAGCACCCTGGCGGGCCGGGCCAGTTGTATTTACCTGCTGATGCGGCAGGTTCAGCCGATTGCGGCCCCCACTGGCTGCGGTTCGCCGTCCTGGGCCAATGGGGGCGGCGGGAAGCAGCGTGGGCGAGCGATGTATATAACCCCTAGATCCCTTTCTGCCGTACTCCTTCCTAGACAGTCTTTTCCCATTCTGTATGTGTGAAACTGATTGTGCCTTCCTAAGTGGAGCACTTTGCATTTGTCTTTATTGAACTTCATTCTGTTTACCTCAGACCATTTCTCCAATTTGTCCAGTTCATTTTGAATTATGACCCTGTCCTCCAAAGCAGTTGCAATCCCTCCCAGTTTGGTATCATCTGCAAACTTAATAAGCGTACTTTCTATGCCAATATCTAAGTCGTTAATGAAGATATTGAACAGAGCCGGTCCCAAAACAGACCCCTGCGGAACCCCACTCGTTATACCTTTCCAGCAGGATTGGGAACCATTAATAACTACTCTCTGAGTATGGTTATCCAGCCAGTTATGCACCCACCTTATAGTGGCCCCATCTAAGTTGTATTTGCCGAGTTTATTGATAAGAATATCATGCGAGACCATATCAAATGCCTTACTAAAGTCTAGGTATACTACATCCACCGCTTCTCCCTTATCCACAAGACTCGTTATCCTATCAAAGAAAGCTATCAGATTGGTTTGACATGATTTGTTCTTTACAAATCCATGCTGGCTATTCCCTATCACCTTACCACCTTCCAAGTGTTTGCAGATGATTTCCTTAATTACTTGCTCCATTATCTTCCCTGGCACAGAAGTTAAACTAACTGGTCTGTAGTTTCCTGGGTTGTTTTTATTTCCCTTTTTATAGATGGGCACTATATTTGCCCTTTTCCAGTCTTCTGGAATCTCTCCTGTCTCCCATGATTTTCCAAAGATAATAGCTAGAGGCTCACATACCTCCTCTATTAGCTCCTTGAGTATTCTAGGATGCATTTCATCAGGCCCTGGTGACTTGCAGGCATCTAACTTTTCTAAGTGATTTTTAACTCGTTCTTTTTTTATTTTATCTTCCAAACCTACCCCCTTCCCATTAGCATTCACTATGTTAGGCATTCCTTCAGACTTCTCGGTGAAGACCGAAACAAAGAAGTCATTGAGCATCTCTGCCATTTCCAAGTTTCCTGTTACTGTTTCTCCCTCCTCACTGAGCATGGGCCTACCCTGTCCTTGGTCTTCCTCTTGCTTCTAATGTATTGATAAAAAGTCTCCTTGTTTCCCTTTATTCCTGTAGCTAGTTTGAGCTCATTTTGTGCCTTTGCCTTTCTAATCTTGCCCCTGTGTTCCTGTGTTGTTTGCCTATATCCATTGTAATTTGTCCTAGTTTCCATTTTTTATATGACTCCTTTTTATTTTTTAGATCATGCAAGATTTTGTGGTTAAGCCAAGCTGGTCTTTTGCCACATTTTCTATCTTTCCTACCCAGTGGAATAGCTTGCTTTTGGGCCCTTAATAGTGTCCCTTTGAAATACTGCCAACTCTCCTCAGTTGTTTTTCCCCTCAGTCTTGATTCCCATGGGACCTTACCTATCAGCTCTCTGAGCTGACCAAAATCCGCCTTCCTGAAATCCATTGTCTTTATTTTGCTGTACTCCCTTCTACCCTTCCTTAGAATTGTGAACTCTATGATTTCATGATCACTTTTGCCCAAGCTGCCTTCCACTTTCAAATTCTCAACGAGTTCCTCCCTCTTTGTTAAAATCAAATCTAGAACAGCTTCCCCCCAGTAGCTTTTTCAACCTTCTGAAATAAAAAGTTGTCTGCAATGCAGTCCAAAAAACTTATTCGATAGTCTGTGCCCCGCTGTGTTATTTTCCCAACATATATCTGGATAGTTGAAGTCCTCCATCACCACCAAATCTTGGGCTTTGGATGATTTTGTTAGTTGTTTAAAAAAAGCCTCATCCTCCTCTTCCACCTGGTTAGGTGGCCTGTAGTAGACTCCTAGCATGACATCACCCTTGTTTTTTACCCCTTTTAGCCTAACCCAGAGACTCTCAACACTTCCGTCTCCTATGTCCATCTCCACCTCAGTCCAAGTGTGTACATTATTAATATATAAGGCAACACCGCCTCCCTTTTTCCTCTGTCTATCCTTCCTGAGCAAGCTGTACCCATCCATACCAACATTCCAATCACGTGTATTATCCCACTGAGTTTCGGTGATCCCAACACCGAACCAGTCTCATCAAATAAAAGGTTCTCCTGGTCCCAAAGGACCAGCCACACACCCAGGTCAATATATAACTCAGCTCTTACCCCAAAAATCACAGTTGATGCCAGTCCTTTAGTATCTAAAATCTAAAGATTTATTTATAAAAATAAAGAAAGTTGAGAGTTAAAATTGGTTAAAGGAATCAAATACATACAGTAATTGCAAAGTTCTTGGTTCAGGCTTGTAGCAGTGATGGAATAAACTGCTGGCTTAAGTCAAGTCTCTGGTTGCTTCCAAATCATTGGAGGGACCTCAGTCCCTTGGTTAGAATGCTCCCATTAGTATAAGCCCATAGTCCAGAGGTTTGAGCAGGAAAGAGGCAAAATGGAGGTGTTTCCAGTGCCCTTTATAGCTTCTGCCATGTGGAAGGAAACCCATTGTTTCAAACAAAGCCCTCAGCACAGCTAGTGGAAAATCACAGGTGACCAGATAGTGTTTGGAGTCACATGGGCAAGTCACATGTCCATGCATGATTCGTTTGGACACTGTAGAAGCCATTATCTATACCTCAAACAGAACATTTACAGGACAGTCCATTCAGTGTAGATGGGCATCTCCCATGGTCCATTGTCAGTTAAGTGTTGCTTGATGAGCCACTTAATTTGAATAGTCCCTCCAAGATGTGCCGGCTAAATACCTTGTGGGCCTTACCCCAGGAGCAAACATTTGAAATACAGATATAGAGCTAATACTCATAACTTCAAATACAAAAATGCTACATGCATACAAATAGCATAATCATATTCAGCAAATCATAACCTTTTCATAGTCATCTTACATGCCACATTTTGTACAAGATTTGTTGCAAATATATAACAGTGGTTGCAACAATGATCGATATTGTCATGTTTTAATCAGATAATGCCACAGAGGTATAATTGGAAAAGCTATGATTTTCTGAATATGATTATCCTATCATTTTTGTACCTGAAGTTATGAATACTGACTATGTATCTATATTTCAAATGTGGTTACACCTGGGTAATGCCCACTAGACAAGATGCTTTCAGTCTAGATAGCTGGTTGGGAATGACCCATTAGGGAAAACAATAGGCCTTAGGACAAGCTTATCTCCCACCTGGTGAGCCTTCCTGACAACACTCCAAACAGCTTGTGAGTGATGGCCGCTATGACTCTACAAGGACATGTGACCAGGCCACATGATGCTGGACTCCATCTTGGGATGTCAGTATTTTTCCACAGACTGGTCTGGTAACCAAGCTTTGGAACAAAGTGTTCCTGCCATATGTAAAAGCTATATAAGGCAGGGAGTGACATCATCTGTGGTTCTTCACTCCCCATGCAAGACGACTCCTGGAAACACCTGAGGGAAGCTGGTGGTTAGAGAGCCTGCGTGTAACTGCAGCTGGGTGTGTCCCTACCTGTATGAATGCTGGTTACTCCTGAGGGCATTCTGCACCAAAAAATAAAAATTTTATTTGCAAATCTTATTTGTCAAATAAATGTGGAGGCTCCAGCATGACAGTGGGGAGCACAGGCCACTGGCTGCACAGAGATGGGAGACCACTGTGTAGCTCCCGCCCCCCCCCCCCAAGTGAGGGTGCACCCAACCCTGACACAGCGCAAGGACAGGACTTGCCCCAGAAACACCCCAGGACCCTGCCCCTCCGTGCCCCGTGCACCAGGTGTGGGCAGGCAGGCTCAGCAAGGCAGGATCCAAGTGTGAAGGGGCTCAGTGTCGGGGGATCCAGGTGTGGGAGAGAGGGTTGTGTGTGTGGCAATCTGCAGGGAGGTCCAGGTGAAGGTGGTTGGGGCTCAGCATGGGGGGGGGGTGTCTGGGTGAGGTGGGATAGAGCTCAGCAGAGGGGTCTTGATGTGGGGGGCTCAGTGGGGAGCTTCAGATGCTGGGGGAGTGGGGCTCAGTGGGGTAGGGATCCAGGTGCAGCTGGTTGGGGCTCAGTAGGGTGGGGATCCAGGTGTGGGTGGCTCATTGGGGTGGTCCAGATGCAGGGGGAATGGGGCTCAGTGGGAGGGTCCAGGTATGAGGGGGGTCTGGATGCATGGGGGTTGGGCGGATGGGGGAGCAGCTTCCTGTACAGTGATCCCTCCCCCTGCAGCTGAAGAGCGAAGGGTGCAGGAAGCATGCAGGGGAGGGAGAGTGAGTTTTCAGGGCTTCCTACAGCCAGAGGAGAAATCTGGGGGTGAGTCTGACATGGCCCCGGATGCCATGCAGGGGAAGAGGAAGTCCCGTCCTTCCCAGCACAGCCGGGACTAGCAGCTGAACCTGGCGCAGGGTAGAAACCACCAGCTGTGTCTTCCCCAGTCCCGTCCCCTACCCCACAGTGATTTACCTCTCTGCCGGCTGCCCTGGGCACCCAAAACATACTGCTGGGGAGGGTCGCATGACTGGTCTTGTGGCTTTCCTTTGCTTCCCCATCGGAAAGTCATTTTTCTGCAGGGAAGCAAAGTAATCTATGGGGGACATAAATTCTGTGTATGCGCAGTGGCACAGAATTCCTCCAGGAGTACAGGCTGGTGAAAGTGCAGACTGGAGGGCTTTACAGCTTGTCACAGCAATATAGTGAGTGAGCCCAGGCTGGTGGGTCAGGGGGCTCAGTAGTAACCCAGTTTCAGGTGGCACCCTGGGGGGAACCCGTCACACCCTTATCTTGTTAGGGGTGTTGGCCAGGACCATAATGCAAATGATACCTTGCCACTAAAGGTCAGCAAAATTGGAGTTTGTTGGGCCAAAAGAAGAAATTAATTCCAGAGTTGCACAGCCTTCATCCAGCCGGTATCACCACGTGCTCACCCCGACTCCCTCAACCATCTTCCTCTGACAAGGCCTCTCCTTGTGGGGACAGGGAGATCATCTCTCATTCTACAGGCAGAAGGCACTGGCTGCAGGGAAAATGAAGTAGCAGGCTCTGTTCTCCTGGTCCTTCTGGGATACTGTATCCTTCGTGGCTGGCTGGGAGTTGGCAGAGTTGTTCTTTTCAACTCCCTTCCCTGTCCACTGAGGAGAGGAGCTTGCGGGGGATTCAGCTGACCGCATTTACCAATGATCCAGTTGGCTTCCTAATTAGCTGTTTTCATGTGCAGTGGCGTAAATAAATATGTGACTACATCTGCATATGTAATAAGCCTTTGCAGTTATATAGCAGCCTTTGCCAGGGATCTCAAAGCATGATTATCAATATTAAGTAATCACAGTGGCATGAACATGTTCTATCTAATAGTTCTTTGAACTTGTATACACTTTCGCCTCCCAACTGAGCCACTCCAAAGAGCCTCAGATCAGAGCACTTCTTATCTGTGGGCAGAAAAGAACACAACGTGGAGTTTTGTGGCCAGCTGCAATGGATTCTGGGTACAACCCTGTTGATATCAACCCTAGGGCTAGACTGCGGCTCAAACCCAAGAATTGCTATACCGCATCAGAGATCAATGACCCTTCTAGTCCCAGTGTCCTGCTGGATGCAAGAAACCCAGTAATGGACAAAAGACCAACCAGAGCTTCCCGTCCTCCTCGTCAGTGCAGGTTTCTTTTTAAAATCAAAGGGCTGAGGAGGGGATGTGCTGCAGAAGGAGCCAGAATTCCTGCTGAGGGCTCCTGGGAAGTGCATGCCATATTGGCAGCTTCCCCATCCTGAGAGAGGATGCAGCGTGTGCTGCCACCCCCCTCCCTGGGCTAGTGCAAGGTGGGTAACCCCAGTCCTGACACCCCTTTTAGAAAAGCTAGAGTCACGGACGGTGTTAGATGTGCACTGACTATGCTGCCTGGCTCACCGTTGCTGGCCCTGGAGCAAGGGCTGGAGCTGCTTCTCCTTCCCCTTGCACAGGGCTTAGCCATGAGCTGGCCCTTATTGGCTGACACGGGGATCCTGAATAACCAGGTGTCCCTAAAGTTCCCACCCAGGGCTCTTCAATGCAGAACATTAATTCCATCATGGTTGACTCACTAGGTGGAAAAATGGGCTTCTCGTTTACCCTCCCTTAGTGGCAGAACACGCTGCCAGGCAAACTAAACAAGCAATAATTGTCAAACACAACCCCACCCCTTCACAGCACTTCCAGCTACTGCCCTTTCAGTGCTAGTCCCAAGGTCTACCTAAGAGAATACTGCTGGAGGATGGGGGAGGAGGGGAGACAGATTTCCTGAAACTGAAGCCCTGAGGGGGAAGTCTAAGTGGAGGAGATCAATAGCCACACTTCCGAGAGACTCACAGACACTCTAGATCAGCTATAATACAGAGATGACCTCATTGCTAACAGCTCTGGTGGGCTCTGGAGCCAAGGGCCCTCTGCATGCACAGGAAGAACTTTGGTCTCCTCACCTCATCCTTGGGAGACAGGCAGCCAGAGTGCCGTGCAAGGAGGAGATAGGGTATGCCCAGGGCCGGTGCAAGGAAGTTTCGTGCCCTAGGCGAAACTTCCACCTTGCGCCACCTCCCCACCCAGCTAACCCCGCCCCCCTGCGGCAGCTAACCATGCCCACCCCACCAGAGGAGTCCCCCTGCAGCAGCTAACCCTGTCCGCCGTGGCAGCTAACCCAACCCGCCACCCACCCCACCCGGGAAGCCCCCGCCCCCCGCAGCAGCTACCCCCCCTCTGCAGCTAACCCCGCCTGGGGAGCCCCCCCCCCCGAAGCAGCTAACCCCGCCCACCTGGGGAGCCCGCCCCAGCTCACCTCCGCTCCGCCTCCTCAGATGAGCACGTTGGTGCTGCTCTAATTCTCCTCCCCTCCCAGGCTTGCGGCACCCAGCTAAACCCAACAACCAAAATTATACTAAAGTATAACAACCCACTGGAGACCAGACTACTGTGTGCCACAGGCAGAGAATAGGAGGGACCAAGGCAGCTTTGCTATAACTGGGCTATATCCAGGCCTCCTGAGTTTCAGTTTGAGCACTGGTCTCAAATGAACTCCACGATGTCCAAAACCTCAGTAAAACAGAAAAGTTTCTCAACTGCCTTTTCTACCAAAACCCTACACCACCACTTAAGTGATTCTGACACAAACCCACAACATGGGCTGTTTGGCTTAAAACTTGGCCCAGTTGCAGCTGATGAGAAAACTCAGAACAAGGTTAAGTTTCCTGTGGTCTAGTGTTTCAGAGCCAAAATTTTGTACAACTCAAAAGGAAAATGTGCACTTGCATTGGACTGTCACTAGGTGTTGCTGTCATACTTCTTTTAACAGGTCTGGTCTCTTTCAGAGGGATTGATAGAGTTCTGCTGCCTAAAAACACTTATTTTTCTTTGTCAGGTGTTTGACCTGCTGAGCAATCTTGGGCAAGTAGTTGCATTTCTCACTGCTTCTGTTTCCCCTTTATTATTATTCATTATTTGAATTACGTGGTGCCTAGGCACTCCAATCATGGACCAGGGTTGCTTGTGATGATGGGGGCAGGGCTCAGCAGCCCTAGGGCTCACTTCCCATTTATGTCTTGTATTCTTTAAGATCATGCTTCAGGGTTTCAGCTGGCCACCTGTAGGGGTCAGGAAGGGATCTTTTTTCTCCCCCCAGTCTATTCTGGGGTTTGTTTTATCTCCTTTCTTTGAAGCCTCAGGGATGGCCATGGCTGGAGATGGGACATTGGGCAGGGTGGGCCATGGCTCTGAGCATTGTCATTCTCAGATGCTTGGCTGGCTGGTTCTTGCTCACATGCTCAGGGTCTAACTGATCGCCACGCATGGAGTTGGGAAGGAATTTTCCCTCAGGTCAGATTGGCAGTGACGTGGGTTGTTTTTTGCCTTCCTCTGCAGCGTGTGGGTGCAGGTCACTTGCCAGGATTATCTAGTTCTCTCTCATTTAATAATTTCCCTGACACTGTGGCGGCCTTGGGGCACTGGAGCACCTTGGTCCCTCCTATTCTCTGCCTGTGGCACACAGTAGTCTGGTCTCCAGTGGGTTGTTATACTTTAGTATAATTTTGGTTGTTGGGTTTAGCTGGGTGGGGTTGATCGTCTGTGATATACAGGAGGTCAGTAGGATCACCACCTTCAAAATACAAAAAAACCTGCCACCTCTTCCCCGCAACAAGGCAAGCCCACTGCAACCCCAACTACAAGGCAATTCCGCAACCCACCCCCTTCAGCAGCCACTTATAGTATCTAGAGAGAACACATACAGATAATAGTGATAACATTGCACATCTCCTCACTCTCATGTGACTCAAACCCACTCTCACACACACAGTGTGCTTGTGTGCTGGTGGGAAGATAGCTGCTGTATTTTCAACCATTTTGATCTGTTATTGCTTAAACTGCAGAAGTGGGAACACTGCAGCATCTTCAGCTGGACACAGAAACTTTTAACATTAGATATCCAAGTGTCTTGTGATAATAATGCAAATCTTTAGATCCACATTTAAAAAACCCCAGCAGATTAAATTATTTTTCTGGCAACTGGCAAATCCAGAAAAAAAAATCCAGCCAGATGGTAACCCTAGAGGCCAGACTAGATGATCTGATGGTCCCTTCTGGCCTTAAACTCCATGACTCTATGGCCAGGATCCCATTGTGCTAGGTGCTATACAAACACACCCCAAAAAGACACACCCTGCCCTGACAAGCTTACAATCTAAGTATCAGACAAGAGACAATAGATAGATACAGACAGACCAATGGGGCAGTACAAGTGAACAGTGAGACAATACTGGTCAGCCTGATAGACAGTGATGTCTGCACACCGACAGCCTAACCATTGTCAAGTTTTTTGTGGCCTCTCAGCAAAGACGAGTTAAGGAAGGATTTGAAGGAGGCCAACAAGGCAGCTTTGCAGGTGTTTATGGGATGCGCCACCCAAGAGTGTGGTGGCAGCACGGGAGAAAGCATGAAGCTGCCTGTTTGAAAATTTAACAAGTAGGCAGTGGAGGCTGATGTAGTGAGCTGATCACAGGTGAGTATCAACATCTCGACAGCAAGTGAGAGATGATAGGTAGGGTGGGGATTGATTGTGAAGTCCCTGAAAGTGGATATATCCAGCTTATGTTTGATGCTGTAGAGAAAGGAGTGTATGTACATTGTAAGCTCTTTGTACAGCATCAAGCACAATGGAGCCCTGATCTCGGCTGGAGCCTCTAGGACAGGGATCTCAAACTCAAATCACCACGAGGGCCACATGAGGACTAGTACATTGGCCCGAGGGCCGCATCACTGAAGGCTTTTCATACAACGATACAAAAGTATAGTCAAAAATGAAAAAAAAAAAAATGAAGAGTAATATAGTTAGCTATAAAAAGTTAATGTATTAACTTTTTTAAAACTGTAATGCGAAGAGGGGTTTTAATAAAATATAAACACCTGTAACTATTCCTTATGTAGTCAGTAACACTGAGACTGTTAGTGTAGATCATCAGATCAGCATAGCTGTAATGGCAGGAACTTTTTAAAGTAACTATTCATACAAAATACGTTGCCACTTTTAAGAAACATTCTTCCCAACTACTCACAGCAAAGAATCATACATGCTGAACTTCATACCTCAGACTGCTTGTCTAGTCCATGAGGCCCCGCCCCTGCCCCGCCTCTTCCCACCCCCATTCCAACCCCTTCCCCAAAGTCCCTGCCCCAACTCCGCCCCCTCCCTGCCCCTATTCCAACCCCTTCCCCAAATCCCCGCTCTGGCCTCGCCTTTTCTCCGCCTCCTCCCCTGAGCGCACGGCGTCCCCGCTCCTCCCCCCTCCCTCCTGGAAAGTCCTAAGCTGTTTGGCGGCGGGAAGCACTGGGAGGTAGGCGGAGGAGCAGGGACCGGTGAGCTGGGGGAGGGGAGGGGAGGAGAGGAGAGCTTGGCTGCCGGTGGAGTTGGCGCCTATGGCGGGCCGCAGGAAATAACTACGTGGGCTGCATGCAGCCCGTGGGCTTTGAGACCCCTGCTCTAAGAACTATGGCAATCCAAGTAATAACAATGACCATTTACACCCTTGAAAATATGTTTAAAATGTGACTATTCTCATTTGGTAGCACTTTATGTCACCTGGGCACTCACTTTACTCTGATGTAAGTGTCTGTCCAAGATGCAGGGCAGTGGAGAATCAGGCTCCTTGACTACCTTGGGACCACTGGCGGAGAAGGTACTGTTCAACGACGGTGTGGAGGTCAGAATCTTACCATGGTGAGTCCTTTAAGAAGCTCCCCTACGGTATGGGCGTGTGTTAGTTGCCAGATAAATGTCACAAAAGCTTGATTAAGGAAGGGATCATCCAGGAGGAGGAGAAAGATGAGAATGAAGAATGTTTCTCGCCACACACAAATATTATGGTAACAGGTAATAAACAGAAAGAACATGCAACCTGCAGGCCTGATTCTCCTTTTACTTACACACAGCTGAATTCCACAGTGAGGCCAGATCTGCAGCCAGTAGAAGTTGGTGTAGCTCCACTGGCTTCATTCTTGTTTATGATAGGCCCTATTCATTATCTGATTCATGCCAAATAAAAAAATAAATCAGAAATCGCATTCGCTTCCTCATGGTCAGGAGTAGGAGGGGTGTCCTGCTTTCCCCCAGTGCAGCACATGTGTGACTGGGGAGAAGTGACTTCCCCCTTCTGCTTACCAGCCTCCCCTTTCCCCTCTGAAACGCTGCATCAGCTAGTCACCTCTAGCTTCCCTTCAGCCCACAGTCAGTAAAACGGCAGCTGAGGACTTCCATGGGCTCAGCCGTACTAAGCTAACACACTCAGTTCAAAGAGACTTTCCTCCTATCAGTCAGTGATGGAAGATTTCTAGTCAGTCACCACTCCCTTGCAGGTGTTCAGTGCACCGGTAGAACTAATGGAGGAGCACTTGGGGCCTGACCCAAAGCCCACTGAAGTCAGTGAAAAGGCTGCCATTGGTTGTAAGGCTGCAGGATTTGGCCCTTAGAGTTTGATTTACAGTAACTCCTCGCTTAACGTTGTAGTTATGTTCCTGAAAAATGCTACTTTAAGCGAAACAATGTTAAGCGAATCCAATTTCCCCATAAGAATTAATGTAAATAGTGGGGGTCAGGTTCCAGGGAAATTTTTTTTGCCAGACAAAAGACATTATATACATATACAGTATAAATTTTAAATAATTTTAAACAAACAATTTAATACTGTACTCCCCAATGATGATTGTGAAGCTTGGTTGAGGCAGGGGCGTAGCAGGGTCGGGGTGCGGGGGCTTGCCCTGCTCCGTCCAGCGTTCCAGCCCGGGCGCAGGGTCGGGGGCTTGCCCGTTGCCAGTCTGGAATGCCAGGTGTGTGGAGCGGGGAAAGCCCCTGCGCCCTGACCCTGCTCCTGGCAGGAGCGCCGGGTAGGTGGGCGGAGCGGGGAAAGCCCCTGCGCCCTGACCCTGCTCCCGGCAGGAGCACTGGGTGGACAGGCGGAGCGGGGAAAGCCCCCGCGCCCTGACCTTGCTCCCGGCAGGAGCGCCGGGTGGGTGGGCGGAGCGGGGAAAGCCAAACAACATTATAACGGAACATTGCACGACTTTAAACGAGTATGTTCTCTAATAGATCAGCAACCTAATAATGAAACAATATTAACCAGGACGACTTTAAGTGAGGAGTTACTGTACGTAGTGGGACTTAGAACTACGTTCTGCCCCCCTTCCTTAAACATCAATCCACACTATTCCTGGCAGGCAGTATTGTGCCTGGGGAGGGGCGTGGCGGTGCAAGGCACAGTCGCAGCTAGATGGCCTGGCTAAGGACGATGTTTGGAAAAGCATTGCTATGGTGGCTACAGCATGCTCACCAAGTCAGTCCCATCCCGTGGGGTATGAAAATCTGATTGAGGATTTACCAGAGGCCATCCCGAGCAGAAGATATTAGTTAGAGCCCATGGCCAGAGTTGGTCCATACGGAAGGTCGCCTCATCTGGCAATGTATTGGGAACCAGGAGAACTAGCACCTAAACTGGAGTTCTGTGATCAGATGGACTGGACTGCAGGTGCAGCCCAGGAGAGAAGGACCTGATCCCACACTCTCCTGGAACGGACGCAGGGCACAGCCTGCGGGAGGAGAAGGGCCTGAAGCTGGGTGCTAGGTTTAGCCCCTGGGATAAGAGTTTGAACTGGAGATTGGGAAGCTGTCTCCCTCTTCCCGTACCCATGCCACTCCCCACTCGTCTGGATAAGCCTTGGTGTCTCTTTGTGCACTTTGATCCACTGACTTACTGCTAACTCAGCACATAAAGCTCAGAAAGTTATTTCCTTGCTTGACTTGAATCCTTCTCACCTCGCATTGGGGGCTATTCCAAAGGAAGGGAAGGGCGTGGAGAACATATTCACTCCCTTAGAGAGAGCCAGACTCTAGTCCTAGGAACATAGGACTGGAAGGGACCTCCTGGGCTATAGAGCCCAGTCCATGGCTACTGCAGGCAACCCGTCATATAAGCCCGTTAAGAAACTTATCAGGCTCCAACTTAAAACCACATAAGTTTCTTGCCTCCACTACACCTATTGGAAGGCTGTTCCAGAACCAATAAGACATTGACATTTAACTAGTCACAGGGTGCACTCTGTTAGTGCATAAACTGCTCACCAGATAAACAGGACAGATTAATTATGGCCCAGAGTCTCAAGTTGGTATAAACACATGTAACTAATTGGAGGTCTCCAAAGCTACACCTATTTACATCATCTGAGAATCTGGGCCAAAATGTGTGGCTGGCTGGAGATGAATGTACACACTCACACACACACGGGGTCTGTGTGTGTCCCCCCATCCCCTGGTGCGGTGCTCTGTCTCCCTCTAGTGGCACATAGACCAGCTAGAGATTGATGAGTCTGATACAGCCGCAACTAAGAGAGAGGTGGCTTTTAGCTCATGCAGTAGAGGCTCAGACACTAAGCTTTAGAGGGCCCAGGTTCAATCCCATCTGCCAACAAACTGGGTCTGTTAGTGTTATATATACACACACACTTGCTGACCATGCATATGTTTATGTGGGGTGTGTCTATATTCACGATTGACATACCCATGTGTATTTGCTGCCCACATATGTGTTTATGTACAGGGCATACACATGCACCTGTGTGTGCATGCTTGCCTCCCCATGCATACGTTTATGTGGGGGTGCACATAGTGCTATGCACTGTGTGTGCACATATGTATGTGTTGGTGCTGTGACGGGTTGAATCACAGAAACCCCCTTGGGAGCTGCCATCCAATGTACCAAGACTACCTCTGCTCCTATTTTCCCTGCCAGCTCAGGACTCCAGCACCCTGTCTTGCTGAGCGAGACACTCCAGTCTGGCTCCAACACAGACCCAGGGTCTGAATTACTTGCCCCAAAGCTGCAAGTTTACCTGAAAACAGCTCATAGAAGTGTGCTTGTCTTTAGCACTCAGATGCCCAACTCCCAATGGGGTCTAAACCCAGATAAATCCGTTTTACCCTGCATAAAGTTTATGCAGGGCAAACTCATAAATTGTTCGCCCTCTATAACACTGATAGAGAGATATGCACAGTTGTTTGCTCCCCCAGGTATTAATACATACTCTGAGTAAATTACTAAATAAAAAGTGATTTTATTAAATACAGACAGGATTTAAGTGGTTCAAAGTAGTAACAGACAGAACAAAGTAAGTCACAAGCAAAATAAAATAAAATGCGCAAATCTATGCCTAATCAAACTGAATACAGATAATCTCACCCTCAGAGATGCTTCAGTAAGCTTTTTCTCAGACTGGACACCTTCCAGGCCTGGGCACAATTCTTTCCCCTGGTACAGCTCTTGTTCCAGCTCAGGTGATAGCTAGGGGATTCTTCATGATGGCTTCTCTCTCTCTCTCTGTTCTCTTCCACCCCTTTATATATCTTTTGCATAAGGCGGGAACCCTTTGTCCCTCTGGGTTTCCACCCCCTCCCCTCACTGGAAAAGCACCAGGTTAAAGATGGATTCCAGTTCAGGTGACATGATCACATGTCACTGCAAGACTTCATTACTCACTTGCCAGCACACACACATACAGGGAGACTCACAAGTAAACAGCCATCTGCAGACAATGGGAGTCATCAAGATTCCAAACCATCATTAATGGCCCACACTTTACATAATTACAATAGGCCCTCACAGTTACATTTCATATTTCTAGTTTTAGATACAAGAGTGGTACATTTCTACAAATAGGATGATTACACTCAGTAGCTTATGAGCTTTGTAATGATACCTTACAAGAGACCTTTTGCACAAAGCATATCCCATTTGCATTATAGTCACTTATTATCAAATTTTTTATAAAACTATCCCAGTTACATTATATTCACTTATTATCATGTTTTTATAAAACCATGTAGACTGCACAATGTCACAGGTGCCTGTTTTCTTAGTGAAGTAATCCTCTGAACTGGAGTGATATGATGAGGTAATGTCAGCCCATTACATTCCCTGAGTAATGGATTCCAGTCTGCACAGATAACTCCTGATGTCTGTATCAATGTCCCCATAACAGGCAGCAGGAGATGTTTTGTTAAAGCTGTTTTCATGGCAAATATATTTTTCTGCCTTAAACCAATGATCCTTCCATTTCCTCTGCTGATAGCGACCCGCTTCTCCCCCACCCCACACGCGCTTGCTGACCATGAATATGTTTGTGTGGGGTGTGTATATAGTCACATGCTTCTCTTCCACCCACTGCCGACGTTCCACGTGGCACAGACCGTCTTAAAAGGTGATGAATAACTGGTGATCTCATTGTGTGTGTGTGTGGACACAGCGATGAGCATGGGTATGGGTGCATACATGCACCAAGAATCAATCAGGCCTCCTGCGGGGTGAACACTTCCCTCTCACGGCTGAAGGAGTGGAGCTGCTCCTTGTGTCCCCAGCACCAGACATGCAGCCCTGTGATGCTTGGCCTTTTTGGAACCTCGGATCTCTGCATTCAATCCTGTTGTTTCCTTCCAACATTCTTGCTCTGTACACTGTGAGCCAAACTCAGCCCTGCTCTAACTGGGTGCTGTTCATGGCAGAAGCAGGGACTCCTGAGGCATTGCAGCCACTTACACCAAGTCTCTGTTTGCTCCTATGCGTATAGACACGGGTATTGAGACTTCACTTGTGAAAGAAAATCTCTGTGACGCTGTCTGTTAGTTACTATATTCCTGTGCTTGTAGCAGGAATGGAGTGTGAATGGGGCAAGGGAGTTTGCTTTCCATATTTTGGGGCAATTTGGAGGCCTGTCCAGCCCCTGGTGCAAGTTAGAGCAGCCTCAGGGATGCTCTAATGTATGCTCTACTTCCCATGGCCCCTTATAGGCTTTGGGAAATAGGAAACAGCCCTAGCACAGTGTGCTCCTGACCTGCACCCTCCACAGGGGGCTGGGAGCAGAGCCCTTATGCCAGATCAGAGGCCCCCTGTGCAGGGGGTATTCCTGGGGGCCTGTTTACATTCCAATTAAGGCCCCTATATGCCACCATAGCTGTCATAGTATATCTGAGAATCTGGCCCTGTGAGAGGGGAAACAGCAAAGAGAGAGCGGGGGAGGAGGCAAGAGGGGTAGAAAGAGCCAGAAGGAAAGAGTGAGAAGGAGGACAAAGAGAGGGAGAGAGTATTAGAATGAAGGAGACAGAGAGAGAGCAGGAGGAGAAAATGACTGATTCGGCTAGAGAGGGAGAGAGTAAATGACAGGGTGTGCGTGAGACAGAGCTGCCTGCCCTGATCTGCATTGGCTTTACAATGTTGTTTACACTGCACAGACCCATTACACTGATGTCATCTGTCTCTGCTGAAATGAGCCGGCAATGACTTCACTGCAGTCAATTCAGCCGCCAGTGCTAGGTGCTCAGTCAGCCACAAGGCACAGCAGAGCCATAAACATCTGTCTGGCAGGTCCATCCCCTTTCAGACCGCTAAGTAAACAACAACAAAGCTGCCTGAAGAGCCAGTGCACCCGGACCTCTGGAGCCACCTTGGATTATTGGGTCATTGTGGCTTGGGGAAGGTAGTGAACATAAGAATGGCCATACTGGGTCAGACCAAATGTCCATCCATCCCAGTATTCTGTCTGCCGACAGTGGCCAATGCCAAGTGCCCCAGAGGGAGTGAACCTAACAGGTAAGGATCAAGTGATCTCTCTCCTGCCATCCATCTCCACCCTCTGACAAACAGATGCTAGGGACACCATTCCTTACCCATCCTGGCTAATAGCCATTAATGGACTTAACCTCCATGAATTTATCTAGTTCTCTTTTAAACCCTGTTATAGTCCTAGCCTTCACAACCTCCTCAGGCAAGGAGTTCCACAGGTTGACTGTGCGCTGTGTGAAGAAGAACACAGTGAACAGAGGTCGACTGATGGTGCTGATCAGAGAGGTGTCCGAGCCACCAAGAACACACCAACATTGGGATGCGAGCTTCCCTCAAGATCGCGGTTATGTGGAGCTGGGATTCTGGTTCAGGCCCATCTTTAGCACTGTTACCAGTCAGACAAAGAGTGTATGAATACAGTGTAGAGGAGGCCAGCACTGCACAACTGGAGAGGAAGGACAGTCCCGTGGCTTGGGTGCTAACCATAGACCTGGGTTAAAATCCCTGCTCAGCCCCAAATTTTCCTGCCTGCCTTTGGGCAAATCACTTAGTCTTTCTGTCTCTCTGTAAAACCCTTGCCTCACGGGGTGTTGCGATGATTAGAAAAGTTGGTGAGGCTCTTTGATACTACTGTAAAAGGAGCCATGTAAGTGCCAAAGGTACAAATCCCCTTCCTGCAGGCCCCCCTTCTCCCACTGATCTACCTGCACACTTTGATCCTGAGCTGCAACGTGAGTTTCACGTCCCACCCCTTACAATCTGCCAGTCTCGTCTGCTTCCAGGTCCTGTTCTGCACAAAGCCTCTTACGCATGCTATGACACCCCCCGCCACCCCCAAGGCCCCTGCCCTCTCCACTTTTCAATCCTTAAAAACCCACGTCTGCCATGGTGTCCATGGTGAATCTTGTGGATTTGTACAGAAAAATCCTTTTTGTTGTTCCTTGACTTCTGTCTACTTGACTCCATCTGTCAAGTCTGTGAGCTCCTTGGGATACAGGGCTGGAAAGCGAAGGCTCTGCCACAAACCAATAACAATCACAAACCGTACCTCAGACCTTGTGCCCCTCCAGGACTGTGGTCCCACAGAACAAGGGGCGATGACTTCATAACGAGAGCTTAGGATGAAGCCAACCAACTCATTCTCAGTTCTGACCTCCAGCCAAAAATTAAAGCTCAGACTCCAGAGGTTAAAGATTAGCTTCCTGCCTACTGCAGCACCCAACCCAGTTCCTCTGCCACCCTCCCCCATCCTGATTGTCATAGGTCACGGCCAATTGCTGGCAGGGCAGTTAAGGAGTCTGAAAATATCTTTGTCAGACTTATTAGGCTGCCCTTATATTCAAAGTGCCATTCAGTTTTGATAGTGGCATTGTGAAAATAGCATCATGGGGTCGCAAGTCTATTGTGTCTCAACAGCTTCCAGAGCAAATGTGCTTATTTTACAGGTTAAAATATGCTTTTTCTAACTGACAGTTCTGGAAATTCAGCCTGAAAAATCAAGCTGGGCCCTTCCTTTCTCCTGAGTCAGCACCGGTAATAAAGGCTCTGAAGGATGAATTCTTCCCTCAGTGACACCTGTGCAACTCCATTGTTTTCAGATTATGCCCTTCGCTGCACCTGTGCTGCCCAACGGCCGCCTGTGAGTTTGCACAGGTGTGACAGATTGTCCCTGTAATCAGAACTGGGTAAACAGTTTTGTTGATGAGGCACAAGAAGGAATCGAAAGCAGCTTGCTCTCCTGCAGCTGTGATGACTCTCCATTGTGGACTGGAGCAAAGAGCAGTCAGAATGGATCTTTGCCAGTATCATGGATCCAGCTTTTAAACAGTCTCTTGGAGGAATCCCTTTGGTATGGCAGACCCCAGAGAAAGCCCACACAACCTCACTGCCTCCTAGGGATCCAGCTTCACACCAAGTGAGTCCAATTGAGACAGACCCCCAGTCAGAGACTTGTACGCCTTCAGAGACTAATGCACCCCACCCACTATTTGCAGTGACACCTAACAGCCTTTTCAAAATGGAGCAGGATTTGTTAGTCAGCTGGAGCCAAGCATTGGAAGTCCTGACCTGAGCACAGAGAAATCAAGGTTAAAGCATAGTCCATTCTGGTCAAGCCAGAGCAAACCACCAACCAAGCTGTAGTGGATTCTGGTCTCAGGCTCTCTGTCTCTCTCTGACCTCTTCAGTAGTCAGTCATAGGAGATAGCAGACAGCTTATCAGGAGCCCACACTTTATCCCCTGCTGGTGGTGCTCAGTTCTTTGTTCTTGAGCTGGTCTCTGTTCAGCTTCCCTGCTGAGAGTTGGGGGGGGACCTCTTTCCTCTTGGATGCTGTTTGTTTTCTTAGGGGTCAATGTTCTGGCCATTGGGGCTTTTCATTGTCTCTGTGGGATTATGCATTGATAGGGGGTTGCTTTCCATGGGTTCCAGCCAGTTCCTTTATGACTGTATTGACTGCAAGGATTGGTCCTGCTTTGAGCAGGGGGTTGGACTAGATGACCTCCTGAGGTTCCTTCCAACTCTGATATTCTGTGATTCTAGATTCTATGAATACCCACACCTCATATCCTGCACTGCCTCCAAGAACAGACTTCTAACTTTTCCCTCCACTGGGTAACAATGCAAAGTGCAGAGGGAAACGGAGGCATACATAGGCTTCATAAATATATTACAGAAAATTCCCACTTTGTCCCAATGAGCAGCTGTGAGTCAGAATGCCTCCAGGGAGCAAATCAGATGCATAAGAAGGGTTCCTTTTTGCAGAGTTGTTTTTTAGAGTAGAAGTCCATTTTCATCTGGAAGGATGGCTTGCAGGGACGACTGAGATGGAGAAGCCTGGCTGCTGGGATCAAGGTGGAGCATTGCATCCTGGGAGCTGTCAGTTGCATGGGTTGCTCTTTAATATTAAATATAGGGCAGTCCTGACTGCACTGTATGACTCCAAGAGCTGCATCTGGATTGCAGGTCACACTGTGCCCTCTCCTGATCCATGCTGCTTCCAGCATTTATTTTTGAGGAGGGGATTTTATTTGCACATGGTGCCGTAAAGCCTGATTTTGCAAGCACCTGTCTTTGCCCCACTCCCATCCCGACCACTGCTTTCTGGCATGGAACTGATTAAGAGAAGCATTGTGAAGCTGTCAGTGTGGAAGGGTGAAGCTTCTCAGCTTTGGGGCAAACAAATACTGGTAAATCCTCACATGGATAATTGGCTCTGCTAGCAGAGGGAGGCTTTTAAAACAAACAAGCAAATAAAAGCGCCTTTAAAGGAGTGACACAAGCCTCATCCTTGGGACAGTGCAGACAGATGAGTAATGGGGCCCTCTGAGTAACGGAGTCACCAGCCAGCTCTGAGTCACTGAAAAAACAGAACCATCCTGGAGCCAGGGATATGGCTCTTCTTAACCACACTGTTTCTGAGAGACACCTTGTATGGTAAAGAAGTAGGTTTAGGGGCATGGGGAGGGGGATGTTCTCTCTGAAACTGTTGGCCATCTTCTTTTGTCCTATGACCATTCTGCGCTCTGCCTATATCTCCTAGATGGTCTCCCACTGCTTTCCTGCCTGCAGTGGTGCTCTGCAAGTCTGCTTCCCCCACTTGACTTTCCGGGGCTGACCCCACTCTACGGCACTTGCCTCTTTGATAGATATTGCTGCCTTGGACTGTATCACTCTCTCTCATTCCTCAAAGGAACCAATGGGACATGTATGCAGCAAGCTATAACTCCTCACACTCCTCTTTCCCATATCCCCGCTAGTCCTTTGCTTGTCATCCCCATCTGTCCTCGTGTTATACCAATAGAATAAAAACCAGCAGGATCTTATTAAGAGGGATAAGGCAAAGATGCCACATTTATTGTAAATATAATGGTAAAGCAAAAGATAAAAGTAAACAACATTGTTTGACTACTTATTCCTATCACTACTTATTCCTTATACACACACACACACATATATATATATATATATATATATATATATATATATATATATATTCATTTACACAATCATTCATTTAAGTTCTGTATAGGTATTATAGTTACCAGCCTAGAAGTTGCTCATGCCAAGTTACTGGCCAGGTATCTTGGTCATGAGGATGGAGCGGAGTCTGTGGCAGGTGCACCTGATGCTCCTGGAGGCTGGCAGCAGAACCAGAGACTCAAAATCCTCAGTCTTGAGAGTCCATTCTTATAGGAATTAATTCCTATGTTAGTCTATGGGAGCTGTTTCATTCTGCTGTTGCTGACTCAATCAGCAGATGGCACATTCCTGGTGGCTCCAAACTGTCCAAAGTTTGTGTTTCTCATCCTTCCAGGTGATGGGGTGGATCCCAGTTTACCCTCCAGGGGTTCTGGTGGTCCACTTTACACATTCTTCGGCCGATGGATACTCCCTTTCTAGGCTGGCACCTCCCTAACCATTCATGTATATCAAGCATTCATCAGCATACATTCCATACCTTAACCATATTTTAATTTACTGTCTCCACCACTTTCAGGGTGTGTGCTAATTCATTTGAGACTCCCGGCCCTTTAATCACAGAGGGTGGGGGTCTAGGAGCCGTTGCTGTTACAATGAAGTGAAAGTCACTTAACGGCTTATAGTGTTTGTTTACATTGTATCAATTACTTCAAGAACAAAGTCAATTAACTTGTTTGTAAGTTTTACATAGTAATAAAGTATCTTTCATAGGATAGATACAATCAATGGTTTCTACAGACAGTAGCTTACAAGTTTTAACAGAAGACCCAAGAGATTTTTGTACTTGGTGAAACTGTTGGATTTTAAAGTGTGGGGGACAAATTATTGGGGGGTCACTGTCACTTGGGGGAATCACTGTTAGTACCTTCTTTAATATCCCTACACTCGTCTAACCCAGGCCAATACAGTGTGGCTTTTTGGCCCCCTGCTAGTGCATCTACCATGTATAGAGATTTGTGTGTGCTGCTGGGGTGGTCCTTTAGCTCAGGGAGTAGCAGCTGATGCTTTTAGATGCAGAGGTTCCAGGTTCAGTCCCCCTAGATTCTTGACTCTACCACCTTTCCGCACATGGAGTAGTACATTACTACGGGAATGAGCCTGTCCGTGGCATGACAAGGTTCCACTCTGTGTTAGTCAAGGTGGCAGATCTGGCTCCTTGAGATTATAAGCAGAATTTGGGGTAGGGACCTGGGAGGCACTAGGCCACACCTGTTTCCCTGCAGAGGTGAATAAAACAATAGGGGGCCTGATTCAGCCCTCATGGTGAAAAGCACCCGGCTCCCCAAGTAGCTCTGTTTGTTCCAATGAGCAAGATTGCACCTGGCCATCCTATGCCTGCAGGGAGTAAGGGGATGTGAAAATCAGCCCATCTCCCTGCCTCTTCGCTCAAGCACTGGAGAGCAGCTTCTGTGGGCATACTCCACCCCACCCAAGCAGGTGGGCAGATTGGGTGGAACTTTGGCTTCACCACCACCCAGCAGCATTGCCGAGGGAAATATCGTGTTATGCTTTGTAAAGGGCTCCCGAAATATCACGGCCCTGGGAGTGTGTGTGCCTGAGTCACAATTCCTTCCCAGGGCTTGTCCAGGGGTGGCACAACTAGTGCATCTCAGAGGAGGGGCTGGGGCAGACCTGTACCAATTCTCCACTGGGGTAAGGCCCCTTAAGAACTACTTTAATACTGGGGCCAGATGGTGCAGGATCAACCAGCTCCCGGATGGCCTCACCAGCCCTATGTTAACTAACATAAACTAGCTTAAGTAAACAAGTACAAGTTTGTGTGCAGTCAAGACCTAGGACCTCAGTCTTGCACTGAGCTCTACATGAGTGATCTTTCATTTAACTGGGGCTTGAGCTCTTAACTGCTTTGAAGACTAGGGTTAAACCCTTGGTATCAGAAGCTGACTGGAAGCCTGCGGAGGGACTTGAGCATAGGCTTGATGTGCTCACAGTGGCCTGAACCATGGTGAAAGGAGGCAGCTGCCTTCTGTCCCAGCTGGAGCCTGTGTATCATCTTCACATTCAGCTTCAGGTACAGTAATCCAGTCCGGAGGGGACAAATGCATGGATGACTGCAGCTGGGTCTGTGTCCCGGAGGAGGGGATGAAGTTTCCTAGCAAGCTGAAGGTGAAAGAAGGCATTTTTAGATCCTGATGCTACCCAACCTTAGTGAGGAGTCACATGGGACCCCACTGGGCTGTATGTGTCAGGGCCAGGTCACGGGCAGCCTGTGTGCAGCTGCTAAGTTGCAGTCAGGAGATATGTAGCGGGGTCGGGAGCAGCCAGGTCAGAATGCCAGAAAGTCAGGGTCAGGCACCAAGTTGCAGGCAGTAGGCAAATAGAGTCAGAGTCAAGCAGAGCCAGGATACCAGGAAGTTGGGATCAGGCATGAGGTTATAGACATCAAGCAAATAGCAAAGTCAAGAACAAATCAGGGTCAGAAGCTGGAGTCTGGGGTAGGGGCAGACAGACAGTCTGCATTGTTGCTTAGAAAGCTCCCCATGCTGGCTTCCTGGTTTAAATACTAGCATCCGCCAATCAGCGGGCTGTAAGGGGCCACTACTTTCTGACATGGTACTAGTAGTAGTGGTGGCTTCATCAGTTGAGAATGAGATACGTTACTGAATATCAGTGGCATACGGTTGGCAGCTGAGCTCACTCTGTCACCCAGTGGTCACATGTAGATATTGAAGAGAAGTGAGGACAGTACGGATCCCTCTGGAACTTCACAGGCAAGGGGCTTTGCAGTGGAAGAGCAGTTACCCATCACCATTCTGAGTTCTGCTGAAGAGGAACAACTGGAGCCACTGTTGTGCTGGGCAGGCCATCTACACCTGCTACATCATGTCGGTGTTTTAGTAGCACCCGCGATCCACTGTGTCAAAGGCTGCAGAGATTCCAGCAGTATGAGCATGGTGATTTTCCCGTATTTATGGCCATGATTTCAATGAGACTGCTCTCAGTTTCAAAGTTAAGCACATAGAAATGGAAGGGACCTTGAGAAGTCATCAAGTCCAGCCCCCTGTGCTGAGGGAGGAACAAGTGAATTTACACCATCCCTGACAAGTGCTCGTCCAACCTATCTGAAACCCCTCCTGTGATGGGGCTTCCACATATCATATGTAAGTCTTTCCAGGATCAGGGCTGATAACTCAGAGAGCTGTGGTCTAGTGATATAAACACAGCACAAGGAGCCAGAAAGTCCCAAGTACTAAACTCAGCTCTGACACTGATTTTCCTCTGTAGCTTTGGGCAAATCACTTGACCTCTCTGCTTCAGTCCCCCATCTGTAAAATGGAGATAATGAGCATGATTCTCTTCTCATTTACACCAGTGGAACTCCATTGATTTTATAGAGTTCATTCAGATTAATATGGGTGTAAGTGAGAAGAGGTTCAGGCCCAATAACAATAATAATTACGTAGCTCCCTCCCATGGGTGTTGGGAGGATTAGTTCATATTAGTAAAGTGCTGTAGATGTGCTAAGCATTATTAATGTCTTGGATTGCTCCAGGAGTGGATATAGCTTTCCAGGGAGTGACTGGGTTTTTTCCTTTGCTGGCATGGGTCTGCAGTAGAGTCATCACAGCCCAAGGTAAGCAGGGTCCTATTTCTGTTGGCCTTGGAGCACAGAGCAGCGCCTGCTTGCAGTACTAATGCTGCAAAACGTTCTCATCTTTCTTTCCTGCTGTATTTTCTGCTTTGGAATGGGGGCTGTTCCAGAAAGGTGCAGCTGTTATGTCAATGCATAACCAACACAAATAATTTCCTGTTTAATTCTTGCCTGCTTATTCAGTGAGCTAATCACTTTGGGTGAAATCCACCCCTGTTCAGAGGGCCAGCATAAGCCAACGAACCATTTAAGCCCTATGGGTCAGATTTGTGGAATAAATTCCCCCCTTTTATTGTTATTCATATTACAGTAGGTCCCAGAGGCTCCAACCAAGATCAAGACCCCTTTGTGCTAGGTGTTGAATACACATGCAGTAGAAGATAATCCTGGCCCTGAAAATCTTACAGTCTAAATAGACAAGATAGACAATGGGTAAACTGAGTCACAGTGAGGGGACGTGACTTGCCTGAGATCACCCAGCAGGTCAGTGGCAGAGCCAGCAATAGAACCCAGGTCACCTGCATCCATTGCCCTATTCACTGGGACACACTGCTTCTCTCCTGAGTTGGTGATTTCCATTCCTTAACCAGTTACAACTGTGTCCTGACCAGCTGAAACTCAGGGCCTGAGGCTCCTCTCAGTTACACCTCAGTCACTTCAGGTGTAATAAAGGGAAATGTGGCTCCCAAGTGCCAATTCTTCCTGCACTTAAATGGAGCAGCAAATGAGAGGAGACTATTTCCCTCACCGTGTATCTCTTATACAACCAATGACACCAAAGATGAATTTGGCCCCTCCACACCATGGGTTACATGGCATCCTGGAAATGGGTTAAATCCCCTTATACTGCAGAAAATGGAATGTCATCGCTTCATTAATCTTTGCACAATGCCTTGCAGATGTCCAGTGCGCTGTTGGGGGAAATATCACTCTCTTTTCCAGGTTAAAGAGGACTGCTTGGCTTCTTCATTAACGGTGATTTCCTTGATTTATAATTGTCTCACGGTGGTCCTCAGAAAGCATGAGAAGATCGTATTAAGAACATAGGACTCACCAACCTGGATCAGCCCCATGGTCCATCCAGTCCCATAACCTGTCTTCAACAGTGGCCAGTGCCAGAGACATCAGAGGAAGGTGCAATAAACTCTGCACTCAGCAGTTACAACTTAACCAACCCCCAGGGATAGCTTCCTCCTAACCCCCCAGTAACTAGAGTTTGGCTTATGCCCTGAGGGTTCATATCCCTTCCAAATCCCTGCTATTTTAAAATCCTTATTGTTGTAACTATAGCTGTTTTTGGGATCCATATAACATGTCTGATTATTCTCCCAGTCCTGTTAAGCTCTTGGCCTCAATGGTACCTTGTAGCAATAGGTTTCACATGGAAAAACTAGCAGCAGTTCCACTGAGGTCTGTAGCGAGTCATGGCTTTCTGATGTGGGTAAGGAGGCACTCTTTTATGCCAGGTAAATGTGGCCAGTCAAGGATGAGGTCAGGCATTTCCACGGAAGCCCAGGCTCATTCTCCCCCTCAACCCAAGGTTAATGGCCAACAATCAAACTGGGAACTGTGAGGTCCACTGTCTCTGGCAGGGAGGGGACAAGTGCGTGGCATGTCAAGCAGCATTACGGTACATTATGAGTGCTGGAATGAGACTTCAGATTCCATTACAGAAGTGGAGTTCTCAGCTTCCTGCCATTAGTCCTGAGCCCTTTATCTGCAGGACAGCCATCAGCTCTGTACGCACAAGCAGAATGGAGAATGTGCTACTCTGCTAACCTCTCCTCCCACTGGGAGGGTGGAATATACCACACAGGTTCTCCTAAGAGACCCCAGCTGTCAAGCCACTTTTTCCTACCCAAGGGATCCCATCTCCCCAAGAGCAGGAGTCCCAAGGCGTCTCCCCATATACCCCCCCCTCCACTCAGAGGCTACCCCAAGCCTGACAATATTATCCCTGACATATATGGGCCCAGGAGGCTCTGGAAGGAAATGCCTGGCAGAGGCTTTTTTGCTCAACCCCTCAGAAATGTGCGCTACTTTTGGTTTCTCTCTCTCCCTGCATTGACTCAATCTTTCACCCTCCATGGGTGGCCACAGCATGGTGTGGGACAAAGCTAAGGTAGAATTAATCCTGGCTGGCGAGCTTTCAAAGAGGCCACAAGCTAAATAAATGGGCTGCAGCCTATTTCAATGGCTGCTATATTTAGCACTAGAACATTTATTTATAGGCTTGGCAGCCCGTCTGAGTCAATAAAAGCCGGAGAGCTGGAAAAAGGCCGTTCCTGTGTTTCGCAGGCAGTAGCGTTTGCGGCCAAACGGAATGTGACAGGCAAGACGGGGGTGTAGTAGCACCCTGCCTTGGAACTAGGGCAAAGGTAACAGGACAATCCTGGACATGTCAGGATGCACATACACATCCAACCATTCCCGTTCCCTGCCCCACAAGGGCATGTGGGCCAACATGTGTGCATGCATATACATCCTGAGCAGTGCACACATGACAACACATGTATTCACATGCACCCCCAGCATGCACACAAGGAGACACATTTTGCCATGTGTGCCCATGCACCCCAAGACATGATAACCACATGTACATAAGCACACTCCTATTGCCGTGGCCACACAAGTCAGACGGTTAAATTGAGAGCTGATTTGCTTCAACAGTATTAGCAGAAAAGAAATGCTTTCCCTTTCCTAGTTATAGATGGAGCTGGGGCCGTCCTACTGCAGAAGCCATGCTCCAGTTACACTCCCAGTCTCGAGCACAGTAGCATGTCCACGCCAGGGCACTAGTCTCAGGAGTTACACTGCCAGCCTCCACGGACTGCAGTCTGCATCGGTTTGTTACATGTGCTTCCATGCCAGGCCTTGCACTTATCTCTGCCATCTCTCTCCGGAGCAGAGGCATTTCCAGCATGGATGCAATCGGACTGGTTAGTTCTGACTTTCTGGTTGATCCCTGGCACATTGCCTTGGGGTGTGAAACCAGTTCTTTAGCCTTAGAGCCAAGGAGCTCAGGTAGCAGAGACCCTCAATGGTGCCATTAGTGCCTGTGTTAGGTATTACTAATAATACAGGGGTAGACCCTGGGAAGGACAGATGTTTACCAGGCATGATACCTTGTGGGGACTGCTCATTTCCCCCATTCAACGAGTGCAGGTACCTCACATTTATGGTACATACCCTGCAACAAAGGGTAGCTATAGGTGAGAGGGGAGGGCTACCAGCTCTTCCATAGTGCCAGGCTCTGTGGCTGCCTGACAGACTGTCAGTACCTGTGATACAAGGGAGAGAAACTTCCAACTGACCAGCTTACACCGCAGCCACTGGCTCAGCCAGGGCCAGATGCCCCTGCTGTGCAGCTGATGGAGCTACTGCCTTCTGAGCAAAAGGGCACTGATTGAGTCTCTCCTGAGGCGGTGTGTGGGTCTTACACTGATGGACACAACCATCCCTAAATTATCGAGTTCCCCCCAAGCCTATGGAGATCAGCCATCTCCTTTGGCAGCCCGCTGAGCAAAGCTGGAGCGAAACCCTGCCTTTTGTCACAGACCTTGTGTGATGCAGCCACATGGATTGCCACATGGGATCCCAAACACACAGGGATTACTGGGCGTGATGGCAGGTGTTGTGTATGCAGTGGCAGGGAGCCTCCCAGGTGAAGGTGAAGTCTGCAAGGCACAAGGGAAATGCCTGTGTGCACATGCCTGCATTAGAAGAGGTTAGTGGTCATGAAAGCAAGATGCTCACAGCATCGGATAATGCCAGAGATCTTTTAAGCAAGCACAGTGCAATGTCCCACATGGCTCTACCAATGCACTGCCGTCCAGATCTGACACACTCCCCTCTGTGGCGCCGGTGAGTCTCCTCCCAGCTCTGCCAGACCACTGATGTAATAGGTACATGCTCGCCCCTGCTGGGTGAATACTCATACAGGACACATGGCATGAATAAGGGCTTGGAGCACTTCTCCTTTGTGCTCCCTGTGTCACATCCGCTCTTAGTCACGTTGCACTTGTGGGGGGCTCCTCTCTGGAGCTTTCTGGAGCTCCTTCGCTTGGAAAGATGTGTGCGCGTGAGAGAGAGAGATATCTCCTGCCCTTGCCTAAAAAACTCCCGCCTCCCTTGGCCATGGGCTGGACATTGCTGCATGGGAGAAAGAATGCGTCTGGCCCCTCTGAAGGTATAACTGGTGAAGTTAGCCAAGCAGTGGGGCAAAGTTTTGCTCGCTGCTTCTGAGCCGGCTATGTTGTTAAAATCCCCTGCCACTGTAGGTCTGTCCTCTAACTGCCCAGAGAATGGAACCAGTATCCTACCTAGGTCCAGTCGTTGCAAAGTACAAGGGTGGGGGATCCCACTGTTGCTCCAGAACGATTAACTGGTGGTAGCCATTCCAGGTAATCTGCCTGAGGACTGCGGGACTGCATCAGAATTAATGCTCTCCTGGTTTGACAAGGTTTGATTTGTACAAGACATCAAGATTTAGCTGTGCCTGCAGTTACCACTTGGCAATGGGTGGTGGCTCCAGATGTTACTAAGTGTTACTAAGTGTGTTAAAGTCAATTAGCGCTTTAGTTTGCTGGAGCCTGATTGATACAGTGCCCGCTCATGCCCTCTCCCCCATGGTAAGGCTGCTGAGAATGGAGGGATTTCGTTTCAGTTTAATAAAGTTCTTCAGAACTGGTCACTGATCTACACATCCCAGGGGTTTGAAATGAAGTGAGGACAGGTATTCAGCTAGGGAAGGGATAAGTTCCAGGCTGACTCAGAATTGTGTCAGTCCTGGCTGGATCTACGTGGGCGTCTAAGCTATAACTATCATACTTAGCAATTACTGAATTACTTCACAAACACCAACTAATTTATGCTCACAATGACCAGAGCAGGCTGATACAATATCAGGCAGTGCTAGATCAAGAGGAAGCTGGGAGTGTTAGATAACAACTCCTCCCCCTCTCATTTGGATGGGACATAGTTGGGTTGCATTACAAAAATGTAAACAGATACCACTGAACCTCCTGTATTCCTGTGGCCATTGGGAGTGTAGTGTGTTCTGCCTCAGTCATGACCAGGGGCACCCCCACTCCTCCACGGGTCCAGTCCGAAGCAGAGACTGGCCAACTTTTCACATTCTGTGGGTGGGCGTTGACGGCGTATGGGCGTGCCCAGATCATGCATTTTAAGGCCAGAACGGACCTTTATGGTCTAGTTTGACCTCCTGCATAGCACAGGCCATAGACCCTCACTCAGTAATTGCTGCATCGAAGCAAAGATGTCAGGTGATGGAGAATAAACCACATTCCTTGGTAAGTTGTTCCAATGGCGAATCACCCTCACTATTAAAAACGTGCCCTGATCTCCAGTTTGAATTTCTCTAGCTTGAGCTTCCAGCCAGTGGACTGTAGGTGGACAGATCTCCAGCAGGGCTTACCGGTGCCGATGGATCCCACCCAAACCCATTTCCATGCGCAACAGCCACGAGTTGAGCCCGCTCTCCCAAGAGTGACTGTTCAGGATAGGATCCCATGGCACCCCCCGCACGATGGTCTCACCATCAAAGAACAAAGCCAACACCGGCTGTTAAAACATCTACGTGGGCATTTATTACAACACGTTGTTCCAAAGTACAAAAGAAAGGAAAAGAAAGAGGGTAAAAAAGCACTGCTGTTTACAACCTCCGGTAATAAATAAATAAAGACAGGGCAGGGCAGAGCTTGTCTCTCGGTCCTGCCAGGCACCATCCGACTTCAGCATTGGTGTAACAGGCAGGAGATGCGTTTGGTTTCAGTGACTAACTGAGAAGGGAATGGAACACAGTGGGCTGGTTGCAAGATACTGTCTCCCCACCTAGCACTTAGAATGCATTCCAAGTGCCCCTGTCCGTTCTGGACCCAATCTCTCTGCTGAGGGGCACTGTGCATTTGCTAATGAAAGGCCTGGTGCTCTCCTGTCTGGTATTGCACACCTCCTGAGCAACATTCATGGGGGCTAGGAGTGCTCAGCCCCTCAGGCCCCAAATCCACAGCATTGTCTGCAGAGCAGGTGATCCTCCATCTGCCCTGCCCCATTTAACCCCCTAGCCATCTCTGCCTGGAAATGCACTTGAGAGAGGACGAATGGAGCCCAAATTGGATTTCTAGAAGAGCTGGAATGGATTCTACATATGGCTCCTGAGAAGAGGATAAAGCCTGAACTGGATTTCTCTGCTTCTCTAGAATGGATTTTGAATGACAAAATAAATTCAACACATCACAAGGAAAAGACGACTCCTATCTATAATAAACCACACTCATGTTAGAGATGATAGGCCATTGCATGGCTGCTCTTGGAAGGGCAACATTAATCCCCTTGATTTAAAATGACTTGTAACTGGGCTGGCTAGTTAAAGAGATAATATTTGATACTGTGGCACAGAGAGGATTCCCTTCCTATTGCACTGATACTTTCTCCCAGCCCTCCTCCCCACCCCATTGACTGGGTACTTGTAGGCTTCAGGACGAGTCCGACTATGGGTACAAGAAGCAAGTGCCAGGTTCTGGCCACCACAGTTACTCAGAAATCTTAACTCTGCTTCCTGTGAATTCTTAATGCTGGAAAACCATAGTTATTTCTGCCAGCAATGAATGCACTTATGGGGCTGTTCCCCCTCTCTTCTTGCATCCCTATCATTATTAGAGGCCAGTCTAATCAGATCTCTCTTTGCCCATGGGCTGGTCTTCCACTAAGCCCCTTCTGGGCAGCCTGGAGCTCTGCTGCTCTAAAACTGAACATCCTCATTCCCCAGAAGGTGTGGCTCCTTGGACAAAGAACGATCATCAGGTGGCTGGGAAACTGAACCCAAGAAAGCCCAGGATTGCTCCCCAAAGTAAGGTGCGGTGGCTTTGGGCAGCGAGGAGAATGCTGCCAAAATAGCTGGTGATGCCAGGCCATTAAACCATTCCTGGTAAAGATGAACTTCCTGGATTCAGCCACCAGATTGGGGACCCCTGAGAGCATGTGTGCATTGACTGTTTCCTGGAAACCTGGTCAATTTTCCTTTAGTTTTAAACTTGTGCCTTTGAATTCTCCATTCCTGCTCCCTACAAACTTGAGTAGGCTCCAAGGCGTGTGGGTGTGGGTGTGGGGGAGAGAAAGGTATTGCCCTGGGCTTTGTTGGTTTCAGTACCTCTGGAGGTTTCACCCTTTCAAATCCACTCACACGGGCCTACCCGTGTGTGTGCCTTCTCCAGGACAGCTAATGAGCTAGGCCTGGCACAGTATAGTGCAGCCAGCCCCAGACTGGTGGGGCAGGTACAGGGTTGAGGCAGGTGGGGAATGGAGAGGTGGCTGGGGGTCTGCACTTATTCACAACAGAGAACCAAAGAGCAACATACAAAGATTAAGAAGAAAAAATTACATAATAGTAATAATAATAATAATAATAATTAATAATTAATAAATACTTAAATCTATAATTCATAGATTGCAATTACAACACTGATAGCTTATTATTGGTAGTTTAAGAGGGAAGGCAGAAGGGGTTTCTTTTGGGTGTAGGCTTCCTATAACAGAGACATGACAGGGATGCATGGCCAGAAAAAGAAACAAACACAGAGAGACGAGAGATTGGGAACACAGCACAAGCTAGGAAAATACCTTTGGGCTTCAGTGTTGCAGACTCCTTTCCTCCCAGGATCCCTCCCTTGCCAGTCCTCTGAAGCTACAAAAGAAATGGGGATGCTGCGGGGTGTCACGGAGTTAGCCAGTTATGCCTGACTGAGTGTGGCTCAGCCTTGCACTCCTTCAGAAGCTGGGAGATAAGGGGCATTCTAGAGGAGGGTCATCTGGGTAGCTTTACTGTCTGCCCTTAAGAAGGCTGAAAATCTACCAATTCGCACCTGCACTCCAAGCAATGCAGCAATTGCAGGAAATGATTGGATGTTCTAATCAGCAGGGCACCAATCAGATGCTTTATAAATTCATCCGATTGTCCAATAGGGGGGCTCATTTACTCTCCTTAGGGACAATCCTGCTTCAATTTAAATCAATGGGACAGAGTCTGATCTTACTTACCCTGCTGTAAATCAGAAGTAACTCCGCTAAAGGCAAGGGTGATACATCACTGTGAACCAGGCCCAAGTGAGATCAAAATCAGGCCCAATGACTCTGTGGATCAGAGATTCTAGCTGACAGAGTTCATTAAAGAAACACAGTAAGGGATGGGGACCAACTGCAACAGATAAAATCCTCCAAGGTAACTAACCTTGATACAAGAGACAGAAAAGATCTATTAAGCCATGTAGGGCTTGATCCAAAGCCCAATGAAGACAATGGGAAGACTTCTATTGAGTCCAATGGCTTTGGATCAGTCCTACCGCTTGAGGCTAGTGCAGGAATCTTCCCTAGAGGACATTTTTCTAGAGTTTTAGCTTTAAAATGCTCCAAGTGAGAGCAACTCCTCCCACAAGGACCATCAGAAAAGGCAGGGCAAATGCAAGCATATTCACAACACTGATGAGATGGGTTATAAACGCCCCATGGCTCTTAAAACCTTTGGCTTGGTTGCAGAATGGACAGCAGAGTAGGTGTCACCTCAGTGTGTGCAGACACAGAGCTGCTGAAGGGCTTTGCTGACAGTCTACGGTTCTTTGAGCGAGACTAGACAAAAAAACAAGAGACCCCCATTTTTGCATGCACCACAATAGCTGTTTCTCTAAAATGCCACAAGAGGGCAGATGTTCAGAGCCCTGCTGCTATTTCTGAGCAGGCAGCTGCTCATGTCGTTCTTCTTCACTGACGCTGTCTGCTTGTTGTTCGTATTTATAAAGGTTGAGATTGCAATGTCAGGCTGAGGATGGCCCGGATGTGTCCTAGAGCACACTCAGCAGTGACTTCATGCAGGACTAAGGGGTTGAGCCCCATCACACCTCATGTCATGTCTGTCATTAGGTTGCATCTACACTATATTTTTAACCCCCAAATTTCCTACCATTGCAGTTCTAATAGTGGTATTAGTGCTGGGGGGTAATAATGTAGAGTAGGATCCTGTGTACCACTGTGTCATCCAAGTCCACCCAAGTCTTGAGATCATAGTGGTAAAAATGCCAGTGCCTTATCTACTCTAGAACTCCACTATAGCTACCATGGGTGGGGCTGGACCAATGCTAGCAGTGGTGGCAAGACCCACCGCAACAGGCAAAGGAAACTCTTAATTCTCTCTAACGCTGTAGGGTTAAAACATGGGAGACAGCAACTCCGGGCTGAGCTGGTGCTGGCAGCCATGGAATGCCAGCTGTGGTGGAAGGGACAATATGTGAATGGGAGTGAGGGGTTACCTGGAGGCACCCTCATTAGCTCCTCCCTCGGCACGGCAGTGCAGCTGGGTCACATGTCATGGAGGGGAAACTATCCTGAACTTCACAGCTGAAGAGGTCTCTGTACTAACTCCAGTTCTAGTGCACCAACCCTCGGAAGATCAAGGGCAGACCCTACATGAACAGATGTCCGTGTGACTTGCAGACCAAGAGCGAGTCATTTACTGCTGCTAAGCAACTGGATGGCTCTTCCCCTTGTCATAAGGCAAGTATCCTTTAGGAATGCTGATCGATACTGTTGAAATGGTCTAAGAAGCTGTGTGTTCTCTATGGAGACACTTCTGTATATGCTTTCAGGTCAAGTGGAATGCAACAAGGATACAAATGGGGATTCTCCATTTGTGGTGCATGATCCTGTACTAGGCTTATGGAACATAGGTAAGATGTGAACATGGAAACACTGTCCTGCTGGCATATTTCACAGTGTAACCTCTTGCTGTCTGGGGCTGACCAGCCAATTGACCTGGCTTGGCTGAGAATCTCTGAATTTATATGTTGAAATTTAAAAAGGGGGAAAAAAATGTAGACAAACATTTGTTCTCTTTTTTGTGACCAGCTCTAGGGCTGGCTGGAATTTTTCAAATTTCACTGAAAATGCAGCACAGACAGAGTGAGAAAGAAGAAGATTGGCAGCCCGAAAAGGGTTAAAACATGAGACAGATCATATTGCAGGCAGTGGTTAGTGGGGTCTCAGTGTTTAAAAGCTCAAGAAGCCCTTTGAAAGCTTTTCTTTGTTATAAACCTCCCGATCTAGCCGGGATGCTATGTAATACACCAGTTCCCTTAGAATCACCACCTCCCCACTGTCTCCACACACCATATCTCTACGCTGGATGGGGATGCAAGAAAGAAACGGGAAGGGTTCCTTCTACCTCCTAAAACATAGTAGTCGGCAACACTGATGCTGATTTGAGGAGCTCACTGGAAATATGGATGCTGTGTTTTTTAAGAGAGGTTTCAGAGTAGCAGCCGTGTTAGTCTGTATCCGCAAAAATAACAGGAGTACTTGTGGCACCTTAGAGACTAACAAATTTATTAGAGCATAAGCTTTCGTGGGCTACAACCCACTTCTTCGGATGCATATAGAGTGAACCATATATTGAGGAGATATATATACACACACATACAGAGAGCATGAACAGGTGGGAGTTGTCTTACCAACCCTGAGAGGCCAATTAAGTAAGAGAAAAAAAACTTTTGAAGTGATAATCAAGATGGTTCAGTACAGACAGTTTGATAAGAAGCAAGTGTGAAAATACTTACAAGGGGAGATAGATTCAATGTTTGTAATGGCTCAGCCATTCCCAATCCCTATTTAGCCCTGAGTTGATTGTGTCTAGTTTGCATATCAATTCCAGCTCAGCAGTCTCTCGTTGGAGTCTGTTTTTGAAGTTTTTCTGTTTTAAGATAGCCACCCGCAGGTCTGTCAAAGAATGGCCAGACAGGTTAAAGTGTTCTCCCACTGGTTTTTGAGTATTATGATTCCTGATGTCAGATTTGTGTCCATTAATTCTTTTGCGTAGAGACTGTCCGGTTTGGCCAATGTACATGGCAGAGGGGCATTGCTGGCACATGATGGCATATATCACATTGGTAGATGTGCAGGTGAACGAGCCACTGATGGTATAGCTGATGTGATTAGGCCCTATGATGGTGTCACTTGAATAGATATGTGGACAGAGTTGGCATCGGGCTTTGTTACAAGGATAGGTTCCTGGGTCAGTGTTTTTGTTCAGTGATGTGTGGTTGCTGGTGAGTATTTGCTTTAGGTTGGGGGGTTGTCTGTAAGCGAGGACAGGTCTGTCTCCCAAGATCTGTGAGAGTAAAGGATCATCTTTCAGGATAGGTTGTAGATCTCTGATGATGCGCTGGAGAGGTTTTAGTTGGGGGCTGAAGGTGACAGCTAGTGGTGTTCTGTTATTTTCTTTGTTGGCCCTGTCTTGTAGGAGGTGACTTCTGGGTACTCGTCTGGCTCTGTCAATCTGTTTTTTCACTTCAGCAGGTGGGTATTGTAGTTTTAAGAATGCTTGATAGAGATCTTGTAGGTGCTTGTCTCTATCTGAGGGATTGGAGCAAATGCGGTTATATCTTAGAGCTTGGCTGTAGACAATGGATCGTGTGGTGTGTCCTGGATGGAAGCTGGAGGCATGTAGGTAAGTGTAGCGGTCAGTAGGTTTCCGGTACAGGGTGGTATTTATGTGACCATCGCTTATTAGCACAGTAGTGTCCAGGAAATGGACCGCTTGTGTGGATTGATCTAGGCTGAGGTTGATGGTGGGATGGAAATTATTGAAATCATGGTGGAATTCCTCAAGGGCTTCTTTTCCATGGGTCCAGATGATGAAGATGTCATCAATGTATCGCAAGTAGAGTAGGGGCGTTAGGGGACGAGAGCTAAGGAAGCGTTGTTCTAAGTCAGCCATAAAAATGTTGGCATACTGCGGGGCCATGCGGGTACCCATAGCAGTGCCGCTGACTTGAAGGTATATATTGTCCCCAAATGTGAAATAGTTGTGGGTGAGGACAAAGTCACAGAGTTCTAACCTGGTGGCTGAACTCTGTGACTTTGTCCTCACCCACAACTATTTCACATTTGGGGACAATATATACCTTCAAGTCAGCGGCACTGCTATGGGTACCCGCATGGCCCCGCAGTATGCCAACATTTTTATGGCTGACTTAGAACAACGCTTCCTTAGCTCTCGTCCCCTAACGCCCCTACTCTACTTGCGATACATTGATGACATCTTCATCATCTGGACCCATGGAAAAGAAGCCCTTGAGGAATTCCACCATGATTTCAATAATTTCCATCCCACCATCAACCTCAGCCTAGATCAATCCACACAAGCGGTCCATTTCCTGGACACTACTGTGCTAATAAGCGATGGTCACATAAATACCACCCTGTACCGGAAACCTACTGACCGCTACACTTACCTACATGCCTCCAGCTTCCATCCAGGACACACCACACGATCCATTGTCTACAGCCAAGCTCTAAGATATAACCGCATTTGCTCCAATCCCTCAGATAGAGACAAGCACCTACAAGATCTCTATCAAGCATTCTTAAAACTACAATACCCACCTGCTGAAGTGAAAAAACAGATTGACAGAGCCAGACGAGTACCCAGAAGTCACCTCCTACAAGACAGGGCCAACAAAGAAAATAACAGAACACCACTAGCTGTCACCTTCAGCCCCCAACTAAAACCTCTCCAGCGCATCATCAGAGATCTACAACCTATCCTGAAAGATGATCCTTTACTCTCACAGATCTTGGGAGACAGACCTGTCCTCGCTTACAGACAACCCCCCAACCTAAAGCAAATACTCACCAGCAACCACACATCACTGAACAAAAACACTGACCCAGGAACCTATCCTTGTAACAAAGCCCGATGCCAACTCTGTCCACATATCTATTCAAGTGACACCATCATAGGGCCTAATCACATCAGCTATACCATCAGTGGCTCGTTCACCTGCACATCTACCAATGTGATATATGCCATCATGTGCCAGCAATGCCCCTCTGCCATGTACATTGGCCAAACCGGACAGTCTCTACGCAAAAGAATTAATGGACACAAATCTGACATCAGGAATCATAATACTCAAAAACCAGTGGGAGAACACTTTAACCTGTCTGGCCATTCTTTGACAGACCTGCGGGTGGCTATCTTAAAACAGAAAAACTTCAAAAACAGACTCCAACGAGAGACTGCTGAGCTGGAATTGATATGCAAACTAGACACAATCAACTCAGGGCTAAATAGGGATTGGGAATGGCTGAGCCATTACAAACATTGAATCTATCTCCCCTTGTAAGTATTTTCACACTTGCTTCTTATCAAACTGTCTGTACTGAACCATCTTGATTATCACTTCAAAAGTTTTTTTTCTCTTACTTAATTGGCCTCTCAGGGTTGGTAAGACAACTCCCACCTGTTCATGCTCTCTGTATGTGTGTGTATATATATCTCCTCAATATATGGTTCACTCTATATGCATCCGAAGAAGTGGGTTGTAGCCCACGAAAGCTTATGCTCTAATAAATTTGTTAGTCTCTAAGGTGCCACAAGTACTCCTGTTATTTTTTTAAGAGAGTTGAAATGAGTATCTACCCCCCTTTCAAAACAGCTGTAGGAAAAAGAGGGATGGGTTAGGCAGAGGGATCCAACCATCATCAAAACTTGTATTTTATTAATACTTCAACATGGAAAATCAAATGCATTTAATCACCCAACTTTCCCCTCCCCCACTACCAACTCCAGCACATTTTGGGGTACCAGAAGGGATTATTTGAGGTTTCCATGCTTCTCACTTAACCCCTTTAAAAAAAAAAAAATCAAGAAGCCTAATGCCAGTCATAAGCCTCCTTGGAGATTCCCCTCTCCCATCCGCCGAGGACACGCGCACATCAGCAGAGACAGACAATGATCATAAGGAAAGTGACAATCTGATGCCACCAGAACATTATAATTATTATTGCAGCTCCTCACGGCTTCGGTCTGTGGTTAAGTTTTAAACCTGAGATCATTATTTTTGTCTTGTGTAGTTTGATTTGAAAATAAACAAACACAAAAGAAAAAGAAGGGAAGGTGGGGGGAAAAAAAAAGAGCTGAGGGGATCTAAAATCACACACAACACACACATGAACAAAAACCCCTGAGGTATTGGCTTGGAAACCAGCACGATACTAAAAAGAGGAAAGCTACAGAGAGCGAAATGTGCTTTGCAGCAGAGATAGATCTGTGCCCATAACACCAAGCAGCAGCTCAGCAGCAAGGTCTAAGCATCCCACAGTTTTTGGGGTGAGGGCTTTGCTCCCCTTTAAAACAGGGACTTTCATAAAGGGGAGAAGCAGCCAAATGTGTCTGAGAATCAGAACAGAAGCCACTCACGCCCCTTTGTCATTTTTCTCTTGACTGCGCTTGCTAACTTATGGAAGCTTTTTGCACTGTGTGCTCATTGGCCTCCTTGAGGGCTCCCTCTTGCACCCTTGGCTTCAGTAACAGCAGGACCTGGCCCTTCCTCAACACCTGTGTTATCGTAAAGGTCCCACCTGGGCCCGACGCCACCTCTAAAAAAAATAAATCAAGGGAAGAATCCCACGCAGGAGGTCTTCCCTAGGAAATCCTCACCCTTTACCCACCTGAACTCCCAGAGGGAGACGGGTTTTTGGCAGGGATTCCCTTGGAGGCTGGCACCCTGCCTTCTGCTGGGTAAGAACGAACCATCATTCGCTTCAGTTACTCTGAAAAGGTCAATTAACAGAAACTCTCCGAAGCAAAATCCCAGGAAAAGAAAAAACCCAGGAAAAGAAAAACAGTGAAACCAATCTTCTTAGCAACACACCTGAGTGTGGGAAGATGCTGCTGCAGGTGGGTGGGTGGGTTTGGAGATAGGAGATGGGGGTGGGGTAAGGAGGGAGGGGCTTGTCCTCACACTAACATCCCAAATATTGGGTTTGGTTCTTAGCCTTTCAATGCATTTCCTGGCGTTTCCTCTCTCTCTTTTCCTTCCTGAAGTGCCCATTCAGTTTGGTCTTTCATTGGCTTCGCCTGTGTCTTTGGACTGTTTTCCCTCTGCCCCATGTCACTTGCACGCCCACTGGAGCCCCAGTGCTGGATATGCCCCATGATCATGCTCTCTTACACACACATGGGTAGAGAACTGGTGCTGGAGTACTGAGCAATATTTTATGCTAAGCACTCAGAGGTAACTAACTATCTTGCAGTGGGAAACCTGTCGCTGTTCTCAGGACCCCCTGGGGTTCATTCTGGTACTACAATAAATAACTCCATTTGTTCCTAAGGATGAGGCCTGTATTTTCCTCCAGGGTTCAGCCCCTCTGGACAGCCATGTAGAGTAACACTGGGAGGGGGAAAGCAGGGCCTCAAGGGCTTTTCATCACAATTTCACCCATGCACAAGGGTGAGAAGTGTTCCCTTTTTCTCCTGGACACTATCGCCCCCACCTCCTCCCCAGAAGTACCCTGAGCAAGTGGGCAAGGCAGTTGCTCATGGGAGTTCAGCCCCCACAGAACCCCTTGAGCATTATCTAGGGAGTAAGTTTTTCTCCAAAAGGACCCAGTAACCCCCAAATTCTCCAATACAACCCAGTATGGGTTGCTGCCCCTTTAATGAAAAGCCTCCTCTCCTCCCTCATTCCCCACATCCCAAGCATCCCTGATCCAATCCTCTGTTTTTTTCATAGTCTCTCCCTTCCCCCCTGGTTTTTCCATAGACCAATGCCAGCCCTTCTGTCCCACAACTGGGAGAGGGAAAGATTCTATGGCTTTGATGGAGACAAGAGAGAATCAAATAGGAACCAAAAGGTAAAGCAGCAGCTTTCAGGAGAGAATTTCCTGCTCAGTTTGTGTTGAAAGAAGATATTTTTGTTTTGTTTTGTTTTCATTTTTAAAAAGTGCATGAAAGATTTTTCCTGCCCCGTTTTTGCTTTGTGCGCAGGGAATGGGGAGTCCGTGTCGCTGACGTGTGCTACAGAAGGAGTCACAGGCCGCGGATATTGCTTAGAAACTCATGTTTCAGATTTAAATACCATAGACAGTAAAAATAGAGCTGAAAGTACCGCCCCACAATGTCTGCAAATCATTGCCAGAATGAACAGCTTCAATAAATTAAAAACAAAACCATTGAAATATTATTTACGTCTCAATAAAAATTGCAGTAAAACCATTTACCTTTTTCTTTGTGTGGTTTTTTTTTATATTATATATAATATATATTTATATATGTATAGGGCTGCGGTAGTGCAGCATTATTAAGATACTTAGCCAGAAAAAACACAGACAGAGCATGCTTAGTGCACCAGGATGAGAAAAAGGCTTAGGGGGAGGAGCCAATGCAAATATCCCCACCCCACCCTTGGGAGGGAGCAACCTACATTCCGTCCCCCACCCTGATACAAGGGACAGAGAGCTGGGGTGAGCAAAGCCTCTGCCATTTCCCATTGGTCAGGATAACGCTCTCTTCTAAATGAATTCACCCCTACTTTTTGACTGCACATTTGCAGAGAAAATATTAAACCCCCCTCAGAATTTTAATCTGAGAATGACCCAGCTGGGGTGCTCAGATGTGATGAGCGTCTCCCCCACTTCAGTCAAAGTTCAGCTCTTTCATCACCCCAGCGAGTCACTTTCTGCCCAGGGGGCAGAGAATCCAGGGATGAAAGGGTTAATAGGCTCCTCCCTCCCAAAAGGGAATGCAGCCAGGGTGGGAGGGGAAAAAGAGACCAAGGGGGAGGGGCACTAAGCATGCACAGTCATGTTTCCTGACTTTGGATTCATTCATCTTTATTTCATTTTGGCGTGTGTGCACCTGCGAATACACACACGGGTATAAATACTGTCCCCACCCCCACCCCCACCTTGCCTCTTCCCAGTTAAATATCCACTCCTCACTCTCCAATGCCCCAGGATGAATGTCAGGACACCTCAATGATCTCCATGCTGCCCGAAAAGCTAGACTGTTTGCCTATTTTGCCCAGGTCTTCCCGGGACCTGCCCTCTGACATGGTCTCCTCGAACTCCATCTGGCAGCTCCTCCTCTTGAACTGCTTCTCCGCGGCGGCATCCTCGTGCCAGCTGTGCCGCCCGTCCCTCTGCTCCACCCTCTGCTTGTCCCTCAACCTGATCTCGCAGCTGCCCTGCAGGGTGCTGCAGCTGAACGAGGAGTACGAGGCAGCACTGGCAAACAAGGCCCCGCTCCCTCCGCCGCTGCCGCTGCCCACCGCTGAGTCTGTGCCAAAGTACCAGGGGTTCTCCGACGATGGGGTGCTGGGTGATTCCAAATGCACACCCCAGGCGCCTACCCCCCCTCCGCCGGCCGAGTTTGGTGTCGCAGCTGGCTGTGTGGGCTGCTGTCCCACACCAGGGAGGCTCAGCCGCAGTGTCTGCTTGAGATTGTCCTCCACACTGGTGCTTTTGTGCATGGCACACACCCCGCTGAAATTGAGGCTCATCCCGTGGGCAGGGGAGCCCGCCTGATGCCTATGTTTCCGCCTCTGCCTCACCTTGGCTTCTAGCAGGAAGTCCGGCCCACTGGGCCAGTCGGGACTATCTGGCATGGGCGAGAACTGGCACAAGCCGTTAGGTCCAGAAGGGCTGTCCAGCTTGCAAAGTTTGGGGGCTTCCCCGGTGTCAGCGGGGCCTGGGGTGTCCTGCCTCAGGCCGGGGGAGTAGGCTGATTTGATGTCCAGGGAGAAGGAGCGCTTTAGCCGGTTGGTGTCTTGGATGCGCTCCGAGGACAGGTGTAGGCCGTTGAGTCCTTGCTGTAGTGCTGTGGGTGAGACAATTTTGGGAGCTCCTGCTGGCTCACTGCGGGAGGGTGCCAAGCTTGTGCTTTTCGATATGTCCTCGGCCTTTTCTGAGGTAGAAAGCTTCAGGTGCCTGTTGCTCTCAGGCACTTCAGCCGGGTCTGGCTGGGCATCCCCCTCACTCCTATCACCTTGGGCCTTCAAGGCCTTGAGGAGCTTCAGGCTCCTCTCGTACTCCAGGAGCTGGCCCAGGAAGTTGAAGTTGGGCGATATGGATGGGCGCCGATCTTTGACAAACCTGCAAGGGTAGACAAACAGATGGGGTCGTCACTTGGTCTTTGGCCCACCAGCTAGGCTACCTTAGCTCTGCCGGCCTCTTCAGCGGGAGAAGCTAGTGCATTCTACCAAAAGCTCAGAAAGAAACAGGTGATGAGCGATCCACAATGCCTCAAGGCAGTCTGCAGAGAAAGCCAGGACTGTTTAGGCTCTAGGAAATTTACCACCTCACTCTACTTTCCCATGGGCAGCTCCCCACTCCCATGGCATGCAGTCCATTGTGATATTTCAAAACTGCTCCTGAAGGACAGCCCTCCGCCTCCCATGAATGTAGGGCAGCACCAACCTGCTGCTAGGCCAGCCTACACCAGATTTCACCCTAGTCAAGGGTTTTGCTTCTTGAATCTGAGCCCTTCATTTCCTTTGACTGGGGCAACAATGAGGGGTGTGCACGGGCACTGCTCTGTGGTAGGGCACAAAGCATATACCCCATCCAGGGCCCAGTGTCAGCCTAGCAGCGTGTAACCCACTAGCACTCAGAAAATTCATTCAAAGCAATGCTTTGAAACCCTTTCTGACAGCTTCTCTCCGCCTGCGCCAGCCTGCTTCCCTTTACTAGAGCAGGGGTACATTCACGTACTTCCTCATTCCCCTCATCCACTCGCACCTACCTGTAGGCGTCGTCTGAAGACATGCCCATGGTCTTCATGATGTAGGCGATGGCAATGGTGGCTGATCGGGAGATCCCTGCCAAGCAGTGCACGATCACTTGGCAGCTGGATACCTTGGCCTTGTCTGCAGCATGGTACAGAAAGAACAGCTTTCAGAGGGGTGCCCCTAGAGGTTGGACAGAGTCATTTCATCCTCTGTCCCCATGGAACATCTTTGTGAGGCTGTATGTCTAGTGGCCAACGCAGAGAAGTGGGAGGCAGGACTCCTGGGTTCTCCCCCTGGCTTTGCCAGTGACTCGTTATGTGACCCTGGGCTAGTCTCTGCGCCTCTCGGTGTCCCCATTTCCCCATATATAACATGGACATAAGGACACTGGCCTTTGTTTCTCACTGAGACCCTCAGATAAAAGGCTGTCTTACAGGAGTGCAAAGTATTATCATTTGCACAACTAGCTGGCTGTGGCAAAGGTCACACTTTCAAATGACTTTGATGCTGGTCGAGGTGCCATGTTTTCTAGGGGAGGAAAGGCTTCTCCTAGTGGCTGAGTGTGCATGTTTCACTGTGGGTGAAGGGACAAGGGCTCTCTGGACGAAGAGAGGAGTTGGGGGAAGAAAAGCCTGAGTTTTGTTGGCTGGGATAGGCAAGGAGTGAAGAGTCCAGCTCTCAGTGTCTGGGGCCACCACAGCAAAATCAAGACTGGAGCTGTGTAGCGGGGTGGTCCCCCGCTCCTGCCCTGAAGGGCTTAAAACAGCCAGGGAGCAGGGCTGGGGCAAAGGAAAAGCTACAAGGCTGATTGGGGAAGCGGCCGCAGCTGGGCCACGCCCCAATCAGGCCACAGCTGGCCTGTATAAAAAGGCTGGGAGCCAGAGGCCAAACAGTCTCTCTCTGCCTTCAGAGGGAGAAGGGCCTGGCTGCAGTGAGCTAGAGACAGAGTACCTGAGTGGAGCAGGGCTGGGGACAGGCTGGGGAGCTCCAGCCTGGAAAGCCCCAGGCTGCAGCCTAGTAGGAGGCCAAGGGGTACTGGGGGTTGCAGAGGGCAGCCCAGAGGCAGGCCAAGGCAGCAGGTCCAAACCCAACCTTGCCAGTGATGAGTAGGCTGATACTGCAGTCTGCCCCAGGATGTGGGGCTAGATGATGACTGGCAGTGGCCTTATTCTGAGGTGAGGTAGGGATAGTGGGTGGGGGTTCCCCAGGGAGGGGAGACCCTAGTACTGAGGGGTGTACTGCCAGGGGGCAGCACCCCAGATAAAAGGGCACCGGGGCCCAGGGAGGGACACAGGGGCAAGAGGACAGGCGGATCACCGGCCTGCAGGCGGCGCACCAGGGTGCTGGAAGAGCTAATTCCCTGAAGAGACCAGCAGGAGGTGCCGCAGGGGTGAGTCCGCTCCTCTACAAGCTGGAAGAAGTAAATAAAGGCCCAGAGAGCCAGGGAGATGCCTCACCGATGAACTCAATGGACTTGTCCAGCCAGGGAAGCAGCTTCTCACAGTAGTTGTCATTGACAGGAATGCGCATGAAGTGACTGTCACAGATGAAGTCTGGCTTGGGGCAGGAGTTGCTGGCGTTGAGGACGTAGCTTATTCCATTCTGAGTCATCAGGTCCTGGTGACAGAAGATACAAGTGACGTGGGCTCAGTCAGTACAAAGCTGGACCTTCCCATCTACACTCTCATAGGCCTCACGCACTCCAGTGTTCTCACCTTGCAGTTCCCCACAGTTACTCTAGTGCAGTTCAAAGTAGCAACTTTGGGGAGCACCAGCCCAGATGAGTCAATGAGGAGTAAACCATTGTCATATGGACCTGCTCTGAGCATGGTTAAGCTGACTGCAGTCTCTCTGCACTAGTTCTTCCACCATTGCTCCTGCACTGTGCTAGGTTCTCACATTTGGGGTCCTGATCAGGTGTTGGGGATGCTGACCACCTTGCCCTTCCCATACTGGTAAAGAGAAGTGGGTCCTGGCTAGATAGCAGGGAGTGTGCTTGGGGGGGTCCTGGTAGGGGAAAGACTGAGAACCCCAGAGCTAGAACAATGGTGGGAAATTTTAAGGAAGAAAAACAAAATAGTCAAGGATTACACCTACTGTAGAAGAAAGCTTAGAGGGGCCAGGTTCAGGTGAAGAGAACATCTTACTAGCAGAGCTAGTATTCATTGAATGTAGTCCTCTTTTCTGTTCCCAAATCACTTGGGAACAAGTCATGATTTCCCACAGATTTGTTCACTGTTTGAAACTCTCCACTCCGTGGTTTACCGGAGCCAGTTTCAGTCTATAAGAGACCTGTAAACTGTTTGCTGCTGGTATCATTCCCAGCATAGGAGACTGGCAATTCAGAACATGAGCTGTTTTGTTTGGGACACATTTAGGTCATGTGATTTCCTTTTGGGATGAATATAATCATGGCTCTGGAGCGAACTCTTTGGACTAACCAATTGAGAAGTAGCTTTCCATGAGTGTTCTGCCATAGTCATTACTAGTCACCACTTCTTCCCAACGTTCCTGCCAGTAACCTGACTCGCCTGCATGCTTACGGAAAGCGAATGAAAAAGTCAGAGGGCTAGTTCAAAATGTCAAGTGAGTGTTCATGGATCATTTCTTGCCATGTTCTGCTCATTGGGCACACGTACGTGACCTCTCATCCTTCCCAGAGACAAGGCTAGATTCACCAGTGTGCATGGCCAGAGCAGCATAAAACAGCCAGAGCGTAGTGGTGAATATGACCCGTTGTTCCCCCTGAGAGCAGAAATCCAAGCCAGATTATGTCCAAAACAAGGGAGATCATCCATACCAAAAATCCGATAGTTCTAGTCCTATGAACGCCTGTTCTGTGCTATTTCGGGGCGAGGAAGAGGAACAGAGAATTGAATGGAAGGAAGGAGTTGAGAAAGAAATAAAGGTGCCATAAAATAGACAGTGATTAGGAAAATGGAGAGAAAAAAGAAACCTCCCCCCTGCCCCAGGCTGAGCCCTGTGGCATGGCAGCAGTGAGGTGCAGAGCTACCATATGGGGTTTGCGTAGGGTGACCATACGTCCTATTTTGGCCGGAACAGTCCCTTTTTTAAGCCCTGTCCCGGCCATCCCGACTTTTTTTTCCCCAAAAGGAGGCATTTGTCCCGTTTGCTCTTGCTGACTTGATCAGCTGGCAAGAGCAAACAGGATAAATGTCCACTTTTGTCAAAAAAGTGGGGTGTGGTGCAGAGGGGGCGAGCAGAGAGGGAGGAGGCAGGCCTGGGGGGGAGCAGCATTCCAGCATGTGGGGCCCCCCGCTGGATTCCAGCAACCGGGCAACAGCCTGGTGTGGGGGTGGGGGGTTTCGAGCGACTGGCAACAGCATGGGGGGGACTTGGGCAAGCGGTTGGGGGTGTCCAGTTTTCTCTTTGGGAAATATGGACACCCTAGGTTTGCGTGCTCACAAGGGACTCTGCTATCCCATCACAGAGGGTTGTTCTCTGCCAGCCCTGCTCTCTAATGCCCTGCCAGCCCTGCTCTCTAGGTTATGAGGAGCGAGTGACTCTTGTCTTCAATAATGACCCACTGCGCAGAGAGGGAAGCAAACACCTCTCAGAACAAAGGGGTGAGCAAAAGCTCGTGCTGAGATGGGGTGGGGGGGGGCAGGGTTGAAGCCTCGTCAGTCCGACGCCTGATGTAGGGCTCTCAGGGGACACGGCCGAGATTTCCTCCCTGAATTCCATTTAATTCACCCCGTGATTCCTGTCCTAACTAAGCTTACATAAGAGTCTCTTCCTCAGCAGGCTCCCTAGAAGCCTAACCTCAGCTCCTAGGAGCCAGCCCAGTTCCTGAGCTCACATTCTTGGCATTTTTCTCTTTCATTTCCTTCTACTCCCTGTATATAAAAATTTCTCTCTCCTCTTTCTGGTCCACCCCCATACTCCTGTCAGATGCTTCTCCCCTGGCCCTCTCCCCAGGCGAGAATGTCTGACTGGCTCCCTCCTGCCCACAGTAGGCGCCCAGCGGCATTTTAACTACAATTTCTGTTTCTTTCTTCTCTCATTTATTTTTTTCTTCTCTTAAAACAAAATTCCTTCCCCAAGGTGACATCACTGCCCAAGCATTCCAGCACCTTTAAAAGGACAGTACCCCTCTTTTCCCTCCGCCCTTCTCTTCCCGAAGCAAACCTTTGTCTATTTCCAGGCCTCTTTAAAGAGCCCTTTGCCTTGGACTGTGGCTGCTGGCCCCTTCCCCACTCCCCCCCATGATTAAACATCCCAGCTTAACCCCTCCTCTCCCTCTGGCTGCCAAGCTGGGGTGGAGCAGCTGAAGTCAACGTTGGCAGCCCAGCTGGCAGGGGGGATTAGTGGGGAGAAGCTGGCTCCCTCGATGTGAATCTCGCAGGGGCTCCCTTGGGGCGAGGCACCCTGGCAGCTCTTCTTCTTCCCCCCTTCCCAGCTCCATTGTGCCCCTTCTGTCTCTTCCCCCATTGCTCCTCTCTGGCCTTCCAGCTCTCCTGCCCCTTCCTGGATTGGATGCCACTCACCAAGCCCAAAGAGCTTAAGTCTTTTCTACATGCATATTCTTGGCCATGCTCCCTCACCCTTTGCCACCATGGAGCATGGCAGTCAGGGGAATTAGGCAGCTCCCCTCAGGTTGCAGAGGGAAGGCCGGTCCTTCCTCACACATCCCTTCTGGACTGAATCAAACCACAGCAGGACAACACCCCTGCCAGCCAAAAACTCTGCAAGGCTCCTCCTGCGGATGCTCTCTACAGCCCCCCACAGGCCTTTGTATGTATGGGCCGTGTCCTTAGCTCCTTATTCACTCCAAACTGGGCAGGACAAGCCATTGAAAGTTACACGTGCATTGTCCTCAAATGCGAAACATACAACGAGCTTCTCCCACGTGCCACCCCGACCGGATAGGCCTGTTCCAATTGGTAAGGGGCAACGGCAGCGTGGGGCAGGCATGTCTCCCCACCAGCAAGGCCGTACCTTGTTTAGGACATCTTTCTGGGAGCCCAGGTAGAGATGAGGCAGGATGCGGGTGGGGCCAACATTGGCCACTGGCAAGCACGGCTGGGAGATGCTCATTGGCAAGATGGCAGCTGGTTTCCCTTCGCAGAGTCCTGGGAAGCAAGAGGAGAAGGTGGCAAAGCCCCCTGCAGACAGAAGGAGAAGATTTAGACTATGTAAACTCTCCAGGATGGAGGTGGTCTCTCATTGTGTGTCTGTAAAGTGCCTGGCACAATGGGGTTCTGATCATGGTTAAGAATTCTTGGTGCTAGAATAAAACTGGAAGAAGATACCGATAGTCAATTATAATCAAGCCAGCCCCATAAGAGACTGGTGTTTAACTGATTGTAGGCAACCAAGTAGCTTAATGATGGGCATCAGTGTCAACTTATAGATAAATAAAATATACCGAAAGTGCAGGGGAGGCTGGGGGGAGGCAGAACTAAATAACCTATGTTAGAATTTGGCCAGGACCCCAGGGCTAATCCTCTTTCTCGTATAAATACTTCCATGGGATTTTTAGTGACTACAAGTGGTCAGCGCCAGGATTTTAGATCTGATCCAAATGACAGTAACCCCAGCAGTGCAGTGGTTTGCTAGCACTGTACTGGGCAGTGGCTCAAGGGAAGAGAGTCAGCTAGGGAACATGGCAACTGCTCGCTGCAGAACTTAGGTGTTCTTTGGAGGTCTTCAATCTAACCAGTCTGACCCTGCTTAGCTTGCGGTTTTTGACAGGATCAGAGCACAAATAGCTGCAGGCCTTTGTACTTGAGCAGGATCAGCGTCAGAGTCACGCAGTGTTTTAAGTGGCATTTACCCCCCCTCCTCCAAACACACAGCGCCTCCTGTCTCTTTCCTAAATGAATGCCTGCCTGATTATGCAGCCCTGTGTACAGTGCTAATTAGAAAAATGAGTCCGCACGCAGAGGAGGAGGGAGGTGGGCGGCTGGGATGCAGAAAGTATTTGGACAGAGAGGGTGGAATCTGACTTTTTTTAAACAGATTCCTGAGCAATTTTTCATGGTCAGATGTTGCTAAACGTGATAGCAAGAAGTGTCTGATTCACTGCGCCAGCGCAGGCTGCAAACCTGTTTGTGTCTGTTTTGCTCAGACGGCCCCAAACACCAGATTCAGAGGAATAGCTATGGGGTGGCAGAAGCAGGTAGGGGATGACAAGTGAAGCTAGAATTCTGAGAACTCTAGTCCAAATACAGAGCAGCTCTTCTGAGTCTGAAAATTATAGCCATGCTCACACAGCAGGAATGGTGAAACAGGGCAGAGAATCTTGTTGCACTTTCCAGCCAGGGATCTCCAAGCGCTGTATGAACCTGTAAAAATCCTCACCTCCCCATGCAATTAGGTAACAGCATTAGTTCATTTTGCAGATGGGGATGCTGAGGCTCAGAGAGGTGAAGCGACTTGCCCTAGACCAGTGGCAGAGCCAGGAATGGGAACTCAGGTTTCCTGCCTCCACACCTCTGCTAGGCCACAGCATAGCCAAATGCAGGATTTACCGAAAGGAGCACACAACATGGTCCCTCCTTGCACTGCTTTAACTTGTTATACATGCAAGAGACCTGCTTTCTTGAGGGAGTTTCCTAACACCCACCGACTCCTTTCTCCACACACAGAGTTAGGCCTAGCAACCCTTAGCGAGAACTACATCTGGTCTAGGTTACCAAGCCGAGCGCTCGTGTCAATACGAAGGGTCCCGAGTGGTGTACGTCCCCACTCTGTGCTTTCGATACTAGGGACTATAGATAGTGTAATACAGACTGGGAGTTTCACAGAGGCTGAACAAAGTTCCTGACTCCCATTGACTTTCAGAGAAATCTGGATGTCTAAAATAGGGTGACCAGATGTCCCGATTTGATAGGGACAGTCCCGAATTTGGGGGCTTTTTCTTATATAGGCATCTATTACCCCCCACCCCCTGTCCGGATTTTTCACACTTGCTATCTGGTCACCCTAGTCTAAATCCATTAGGTCCCACTGAAGCTCCCAGCCATTGTTTCTATAGGGACTGGTTCTGTTTCTATAGAGACGAGTTCAGGTAAAATAAGAATCCCTGCCCTTGAACCCAGCCCATCTCCATAACTGAACTAAAACGTCTACTGAAGTTCACTTAACGACCTTCCACCCAACCCCTCCCCCTCTAGGGGGATGGAAGAGGCTGAAACATGGCCCCCCTCCCCCAGGTCATACTCAGTAGGGTCCTGCCAACTTCACAGCAAACCCCCCTGAGAGTCCCCATCCTTACCTTATTGGATCCCAATGTGGGGCTCTGATGAGTCCTGACTAGTGCTGAAACCAAATCTCCAGTGCTCTGGGGTAAAGTGGGGGAGGGGTTGACACAATGGTCTCTGCGGTGCTTAGCCCTCGAGCAGACAGTGTCTGATAGCAGCAGCAGCCAGGTCTCATAGACTGAATGCCCAAGTCCTGGGCCCTATCTCTGCTCAGATGGGGAAGAGGTCCTCAGTCCTCCAAACAAGGGAGATGCCTCATCTTCCATGCCACGGGAACTCCAAGCTGCTTTGGACGGACACCAATCTCCTTGCCATTGGCCCTCACTTTGAGTCCTTTGAAGAACAATGCCTTTTCCCAACACAGCCACACAGCAGGCAGCCCAGTTGTACTTGCCCAAGGAAGCCACTATATTGGAAGAGAAATTGATCTCCAACCTGCAATATCTCCCCTCTGGCCACTTAAGCTTCCCTGTGTTGCTGGCACTTATCACCAAGAACAGCTACCAAAACTTTGGAGACTTGGGATATGAAGAGTTAAAGCACCTTCCAACACTTCCTCCTCCCTGGTTCTTTCAAACATGACATCACCCCCCTCAATTGGGATATTAAATCAGAGTGAAAGAAAGACGCTCGGCACAGGTGCACACAAGCTCTGGTTACTCCCACTCCCTCCCCAGCCACATCAATCTCACCAGGAAGCATAAATCATGAGGCAGAGTGGGATTTGAGTGCAAAGAGCCCACATCTGGAGACTGCAGAAGAGATTCAGTGGACAATGCAGCACAATGGGCAGCCAGGCAGAAGGGCTACCTATTGCTCCCTCCCAGAGAGACCTTTCCTTCTATCAGTCATCGGTGCCAAGGGAAGGAAAACAACCGATCTCCTGTATTTTCATTTGGAGGGTGTATGTGTGGGGAGGTCTAGTCTTGCAATGAATGCGTAGCCATACCAGGGCCAGGCGTGGGCCCATAATCCTTTGTTCACTCAAAAGGCTTAGGAAGTCTTAATAGCACAAAAACGGGTGTTTTTCATCCTGGAGCAAGGTGTGCGCCCTTCCCCCTGGAGTACAGGCTGGGAATCAATGCCTGCCTCCCCGCCCCCGGCCCCTCTACTTTGCTCATGTTCATTATTGGCCTATACAACTTGAAACTCTCTTTAGGAGCCAGGAGTGTTCGAGGTGACATCATAGCTAAAGCAGGCTGGCACTTGCTGGCTGGCACTCTCCTAGCAATGCTCCCCCTCCTCTTGCCCCCGCCAGCACTTGCCTGCCTGCAGATCCTTTGCTGGCTCTGCTGGGGAAAGCACAGGCAAGTGACACAGGGGGCTGGGAAGTGTGCACGGGGAGATTCACTGAAAGGGACAGAGTCACCCTTGCCTCAAGTTTGTATGCCCCAACCACCTCTAGGGAGGAGACATGCTCCCTATATGGCCCACAACAAAGCACCTAAGCACATGCTTAACTTTAAGCACGCGAGTCGTCCCGTTGAAGTCATTTAAACTACTCTTGTGCTTCACTTTAACATCACGCTTACGTGCTTTGCTTGACAGGGTCCTAGCTGAGCAAAACTTTTACCATTTTCTGCTCTGTCCCTTTATAAACCTCTTTCCACATAAACCTTATTTCCTCCCAAACATCATTGCTCACAGCTATTGAGCAATCCCAGGGTTTGAAAGGGAACTGGGGAGACAGCCTTGAGCTGAGGACATCAGGCCCCAACACCTCCGAACTTTCAGGGATACAAAACCCAGCCCTAGAACGTGCAGCTACAGCAAGTCTTAAGTTTTTGGAAAGCAAAGCAGCTTCTTAAAATCACCCCAAAGGCAGTAACTGTCCCTGGCAGCATTCCAAGCAATACTTGGGCTTTCCCTTACCTACACAATACACCATGTTTCAGCGTTAATTCAGAAAAAGAGGGGGCCGTTCTAGTCTTTTATTTGTAATGCTAACACCTCCCTGGGGCTGGCAGTGGGATTCTCCTGGCACGCCTGGAACTAAGAGTGGGGGTGAGAATCTGTATTTGGGGTGGAGTGGGTGGAAAGAGATCTCGGGTTTCTTCTAGATGCTCCCTCAAGCAGGAGCACTGGCTGAGGCTCTTGGATAAGGAGCTGGTCCCTTGCAATGCACAGAACCTTATCCTTGGCCTGGACTCCAGCATTCCTGAGGGCTTTAGAAAACATTCCCTACTAAATCCAATGTTTTCCTGGCTTCTAGAGTTACCTACATCATGCGAGGGTGGAGCCCAAGCGAACAGAGAGATGTGTGTGGATGTGGGGCCCGAGGCTAGGAGAAGTGCTGACACCTGCTACTCCCACTGAAGCGGAGGAGAGAAAATTACAAGAGGTGAGCGCATCACAGGATCAAGACGCTGGTGGGACTCTCCACCTATCCCCAAGCTTCATGGATCAGTCAGTCTCTCTGAAGTAAGAAAAACCCTTAGTGCCTTCTACCTGAGGCTCTCAAAGAACTTTACAGACAGCAAGGAATGTAGCACCACTGGCATATATAGAATTGTTATTGTTCCCATTTAGCAGATGGGGAAACAGAGGCACAGAGTGCCTAAGTGACTTGCTCAAGGTCACACAGCAAGTCTGGGAACAGAACCCTGGTCTCCTGCCTCCCAGTCCTGTGCTTTCACTACTAGGCCCTGCTGCCTCCCTCCCTTTGTAAAACTACCCAAGCGTCCCTGTAAGAGGCTTTTCTCAATGCTCTAGACACTTTGCTGCTGGTGGCAGGAGTCATGTTCACCCAGGGACGCAGCATGGAGCACTTGCCTATTGTACACTGAAAGGAAAGAAGCTATTTCTTACTTCCATCCCCTCTCCTCTTCCCCTGCCCTACATCCCAGACTCTCAACCCCCTCCCCCTGCCACTTTCTCCAGCCCCAGATTGTCACAGAGGATATCAGTGACAACCGCCCATTAAAAACTACTTTCACTGGGAAAACTGGGAAAGTTCAAGGGTGAGGGCAGTGGGCCTTGGAGTTCTTTAAAAGCCCAGACATTTGTCAGAGAAAGCAGCTGCCGTTCCCTTTGAGCTGTAACATCTTCTCATACCACCTGGCCCGCTGGTAGATTGCGGAGAATCATGAGAGCTTCCCTCCTGGGACGACAGGCCGGTGATAAATACAACAGTCAGAGGGTTACAGAGAGAACAAGGAGCCCTGTACAATCATCTCACTACACGCCTGGATAATTAAGAGGCAATGTACAAAGCACATCTCAGCAAACACCAAGACAAAAATAGATGCACACTCGTAATGGTGCTTAGCTGCTTTGTGCCACCATCACAGGGGAAGAAAATGCACCCACAGACATGGCCTAGGCAAGAGATAAATATAGGTGAGGGTCTCCATAATCACTGCTGAATAATGATCGAACCTGGGATCTCTGGATTTGAAAGAAGAAGCTGCCTCCATTGCCTGCGCTAGGAGACAATAGCAGACTTAAGCTTCACAAGTGGGCTAGTGACTGTCCTCAGCTGGCACAAACTGGTGTCGCCCTCCTGAAGTCAATGGAGTTGATTTCCACCAGCTGAAGATCTGGCCCATGATTTGAACAGTCATAGAAATAACAGTCAGAGGACTTTTCTCTAGACACCCCCACACATCAACAATGCCCACGGTGTTCTAGATCATGTCCAAGAATTTTGGGACAGTACAAACCTATTGGGCCATCCAATCCATCTCTCTGCCAGGGCAGGACTGCCCCCGATGGTGGGTTCTATATGACCCTGTGCAAACTGTAACAAGTTCTAGGTGAAGGTAAGAGCAGAGTCCTATTGTTTCGCCTCCTGGGTTGTAAACCCCAGCTTTGTGGATATATACATCCATAAAGGGAAGAATATTGTAGAGTATTAAGAACAGTAATAGACTCCAGTGCAGCAGAACAAGAGACATCCCCTGCTGTCCTCATTCACACTCAGCCAGGCAGCATAGACCCACTCCATTGCCGCTCTCACTATGATCACAGGAAAAGCCAGCAGTTGGGAAAGCAGCTGCGAGGGCAGGGGGAAGGGGACTTTGATAAAAGGTATGCACTCAGAATCAAAAGATATCAGCGTTTGCCTTCACAAGGGAGGACGGGGAGAGAGGGAAATGTGATCCTCATTCTCCTCTAGGGATTAAAGGGCTTAGAAAACCCTTTGAGATATGAAGGCAAGGCAGGGAAATGCGGGGAAGTACTGAAGTGAGATCAAAAGGGATGTGTGGCACGTTAAACAGGGCCATCCGCATCCTCCACTGTTAGAACCAGGGGGACATTCCACTCGGGCTTATGGGACCGCGTTGGGCCGAGCCAGCTGTGACGCTTTGCTGCTCCAGTCAGGTTTCCTTGCAGGCTGGAAACAACACACAATGCCATGGAGCGCACAGAGAGAGTAATGGGGTCATCTTGGCTTGAAAACCTGTTAACCTGTTGTTTTGAGGGCCCCAGGCTCCCCCTTTATTTCCAGCCACATGGGCTCACCCCTCCAAGTCTCCACTGAAACATCATGCCTATCTGTGCCAATGGGGCCTTGGTCCTGCTCCCATCGGAATAAAAGGGAAAACTCCCACTGACTTCAACGGGGAAGGATTAGGCTTTATATAAACAAACAACTCCCCCTCCCCCCCCCCGCAGTAACAAGCGCCGAAGCGATGCTCTAGTGCAGAGACAGCGCTTTGCTCCTGGAGGTGCTCTCTGGCAGTCTCCAGCTCCCATGGGTGCCTCTGATGCAATGGTGCACGTGCTTTCCACAAACACCCCTCTCCCCCGGAGAGCATAAGGGCGGTCTGTGGTAAGCCATACTGGACAGCAGAAAAGTGTCCCATGTACTCACCCCCTCCCTTTCTTTTGTGCATGCAACACGGGCCCTCCGGAACAGGCCCGGGAAGGAGGGTTGCACTTTCACACCAGCAAGAGCAGAGCTATCCTTAGCAGAGAAGAGCAGGGGGACGGAGGCACAGCCACAGAGCGACAGCCTCCATTTGAGCTAGCTGGCTCACGGGCCATTCTGCCCCATCTTCCTCTGTCTCCGGGGGCAGCCTGGCAGCAGCCAGTAGACACCGGAGCTTCGGTCTAGCGACAGGTTATGACTGGTCCCCATCTTTCCAATAACTGCTGTTTAACGGCAGCGGCTGCTGTAATAGCCTTCCTGGTATGACTGTGATGTCGGGTACCTGAGCCTGTACTGCAGCCTGAAACCCGCCTTTTGGTATGACCCAGAGCGGCACAGGACCTACCCCTGGGAGACAAAAGGTGCCTCCGCCTGGAGGTGCTAAAGCGCATCCGCTCTAGGGCGAGACAGTCCCTGCCCCCCAACATCTCTGTGCCTTTGAGGGGGAGAGTCACAGTAGACTCCTCCCTCCCTGGGCGTTGGTGTCAGTAAATGCAGGCAGTGGGCTCAGGATTCAGAGATGCTCCCTGATGAGCATGTAGAAAAGATGCAGCAGTTTCACACAAGTCAGGTACGGCCTTATGAACACTAGTCTCATGTTGCTCCCGCACAGCCCAGCCAGGGCTGGCTCTCACTCCTGGATTACATAAAGCCATCTGCTTCCAGATCTCCTGCCCCTCGATAGCAAACAGCTCTTCATGCTGGTCCCTCTGTGATATCGCCATTTAAAACCTCCGTGCTCATAACTGTGCCTGGGGTTTCCAAGCTGCTTGGCGGTGCCAGCAGTGAATCCACAGCGTCCGACATGCCCGGGGATATTCATTACAGGCTTTTAAACAGCTGGAAGCATTCTTGTCTTTGAATAACAGAGATGTCACTTTCCTCCTTAAGGGTCAAGGCCTCAATTCAGCAAGGTATTTAAATACATGCCTAAGTGAAAGGACGAGTCCCACTGAAGTCAATGAGAGATGCTTAAAGTTAGGCATGTGCTTAAGTACCTTGCTGAATTGGGGCACAAACCCTGTAGTCCTTACTTGGGCAGCGAGTCAATGAGAGAGTAAAGAACTGAGAACTGCAGGATCTGGCCCCTAAAAAAATACCAGCCCTTTGTTTCTTATTCAGTCTCAGCTAAACCTACCTTGTTCTCCTAGTCAGTGACATGACTGAACACGCTGGCCAAGATTCCTTCGAATCAGGGCAGAAAAAGGGAGAAAAGCACATAGAGCAGAGGGGCTGGACAAGGACAGCTGCCTTCAGATACCAAAGTAGCATCGTTTCCTCGGCCTCTGGGAAAATCCCTCACTGCAGCATCCCTCCCCTGGCTCCTACCTCATTTTTTTGCTTGGGGGTGGCCCATTCATGCCAGCTGCTGAGTGAGATGATGAAAGGGCCTTTACTAACACCCTTACTCATCACCCTTTGGAAAGTTTCTTGGTGTGGGTCAGGGCCTCCTGCTCTCTGGGAAGTTTTAGATTTCCCCTTTGCCCCGCCATCCTCATTATTTTTCCATTGGACGAGGTCCCATGTTTAGCCCTTTTGTTTTTGCACAATGACCGTCTCAATGCATAAGAACAACCCCCACCTCACCAAGCTTCCTGCTGAAATAAGTGTTACAGGACAGGGGGTGGGGGATAATAGGAGCCTATATAAGAAAAAGACCCCAAAATCGGGACTGTCCCTATAAAATCAGGACGTCTGGTCACCCTAGCTGGGGGAGCAAGTATCAATGCTGGTCAGGACCCAGCACTGCAATAGCAGGGGAGGCTACAGGTCAGGACTGAGGTGTATGGGCACCTGTGTGGGAAATTTGTGGCTTTCTGTCATCTTCTCTGTAATTAAGAAGTGAGTTCTGGTTTCCCTTCTTCCCAACTAACTAAAGATCCTGCCCTCCTCTCAGTCAGGTCAACTCGCCCTCTGCTGGACAATGCCTACATACATCTCCAATATTCCTTTTTGTACAAGACATCGCCAGAACTCCCAGAGCATTCCAGATGTGGCCTCACTGATTCCTTATAAAAGGGCTAGATTAGAAGGTCCCCACAGCTGTGTTTGCTGGCTCCCCAGACCCTCCTTCTGCTCTGTGCTTTATGGCCTATGAGGATATATTCTCTATTCAGGTTCTTCCACTCCCTCCAACCTTATCACAGTGGAGAGAAACATACATCTACCCTTGCTGCTCCTAGTCACGCTGAATCTCACAGTGTTGTATGGACTGACCTCTCTCTTTATACCCTCCCTCTCCCTTAGTTTGCACCATCAGGAGATTTCAACCTCCCATTGCAGGTTCTTTCTTCCAGGCTGTTGGTATGAGAAGCAGATGAACTAGCGCCCCATTACTGATCCATGTACATTCCCCACTAGTCACTTCCTTCCCTCCCAAACTGCTTCCACCCACCAACCTCGAGCCTCCTTTGGCTGTCCTGGCCAATACTTATTCTTGATTTTATGCCAGCAGTTGTTGACCTCGTAGATTCATCCTACAAGCCTAAAGACCAGGTAAGCCTTGTTGCCTGCTCCTCCCCTAGTCTTGCCAACTGGGTTTTTGGTACTTCCTTAAAAAAGAAAAAAAGAAAGAAACCCACAGTTCCAGCCCCCAAAGTTGCTTGTCCCGATTTTCCTCTGGTGACTGCGCCTGCTCTGGACCAGCTTTACTTGTTCTAAGTAAAGAAGAATGTGTCATTTCCACGACTGACCTATTACTAATTACACCATCACTGGGTTATGTGGCTCACGCCACAAAAACATGCCAAGCTCATTTAGCAGATTCCCATTTTAAGGGATGACGATGGTGGGGGGGAAGAGTTGCTTGATTAAACCATTTGGTAAACTAGGTCATTTGAGGCTAGGCATATTTTAAGCCGCTCTATTTAATTTCACCCTTTCCTCCTCTCACCCTAGTGCTGTGGAGCTAAGACACTGCAAAATCCCTTTTTTAAAAAGGCACTTGCAAGAGGGGAATTTAGTGATCGTCTCAGTGGGGAGAAGTGAAACAGCAGCAGGGGCTATTTGGTTGGTTGGAGGCGGGCTGAAGCAGTGTCACTTTCTTAATATTGTTTCTTTGAACACCCTGTCTGCAATCATCACTTTCTTCTGGGGGAATTCCTCCCTTTGGCCCCCACCCCATGTCCTTTGCCCATGGGGACAGATGACAATTGCCTCACTGGCCCCTAGCAGCCCAGCAACCAATGCATGATGCTGCTTAATGCCTGGAGTTGCCTACAGGAATACACCATCTCCTCTTTGTCCTCCTGCCTTGGAGGAGTGCAAGTGTGGCTACATAAGGACGGAGCCCCCCACCTTCTTCCTGGGAGTGTTCTCTTCCACTCCTACTTAGCCACTCCAAACTTGCAGGATTTAGTCCCAGCTTAGCTAGTCCCACTAAACAAGCAGCACTCCTGGTTTCTAGATGGGAGCCCAAGCAAGTCACAGGGGGAAACCCAGCTGACACAACCTCCCAGTGCCAGTCTCATCTTTCCCTCTCCCCTTGCAGTCAACAGCAGAACCTCACCTGCCATGCTCTGCAGCGAAAGATCTCATTTCTTCCTTTGCTACCCCCCGCGTTCCCTGGAGGGACAGACCAGATGCCCCCCAAAAAGCTTCCTGAAATTGCAAAGGTTGAAAATTGCTAGTATTCCCCCCCATCCAAAAATGCTCCCTGGATCCCTCTATCCTCATGCCTGCAAGATGCCAGCTGCCCGACACCTTTACATTGCCTGCACGTCAGCAGCTCTGCAACGACAGCCTCTTACACAGCATGGGTCAGGCTCGACAAACAGCATCCCCGGCACCCAAAGGAAAGGAGCTGGCCAACAAACCTCGCATGTCCCTGCTCTCCTTCATCCTCCGCACCCTGATTTTCAGCTTCATCTGCCCCTCATGCATGTCCATCCAGAACTGGTCCTCGGAGGGCGCAATCATAACATCCAGAGGCATCCAGGCAGCTGGGCTGCGTCTCACAGAGGCACTGCTTGCCCTAGCAAAACAACAGCTGGCAGGCAAAAAAAAAAAAAAAGCCCGAACTCGCCCCCCAAATCCAGGGTCCAGCAGGAATTAAAATAAAGGGGGGGGGGAATGGGGATGAGAGAGACCCTAACACCCTTTTCCAGCACTAGAGCTTCTTTTCTATCCTCTCTCTCCCTGCGCGTGTGTGCGCAACTCCAGCTCCCGCGAGCCTGAATGAGCTCAGCACATGAGCAACAACCCTGCTGATCATAGCTAAGGGGTCAGGCATGCAACCGCATTCCTTACTCAGCACACAGACACGCAGTTTAACTCATAGGTTACACCACTGACACATGCTTCACTCAGCTGCTTAAAGGGGCGACATCCCATTTTTTCCCATTGACCTTGCTTGCTCTCTGAAATAATTGCTCCCTGAACGCCTGCAGGGGACGGCCAGCTCCCTGAAGGCAAGAGGAGCTGCAGCAAACAGTCCTTTGTTCCATTTGAAGTGAGTATGATTTACTTTGAGGAGTTAATAGTTGTACAGTGAGTTGAAGGTAAAAAGCTCTGTACTGTCTATCTAATGCAATTATCCAGGGTCCATCGCCATGGTACCTAAGCACCAACACACATGCTAAGCACAGTGTTTTTATGATTCTGGATGGAGCACAGCAAACCTTTCCCCATCACCCGGTGTTCTCAGTGGTAGATACAACGAGGAGACTGGCTTGTTTCTTTTTAACTCGTTGATGTTCTTTTTCATTGAAGCCTGAGAGCAGAAGGTTTTTCTTGAGAAAAGGAACTGGGGGGATGGGAGGAATAATCTGGCAGAGACGTAGGCTGCAGGTGAGGGTTGCTGGGACGCAATAATGAGAAGGGAAGAATGGTCCAGCAGTTAGGGCACTCACCTAGGATTTGGGAGACCTGGGTTTGAGTCCAAGCTCTGCCATGGACTGCCTGTGTGACCTTGGGGAAGTCACTTAGTCTCTCTGTGCCTCAGCTCCCCATCTGCAAAATGGGGATAACAGCACAACCCTACTTCACAGGGGCATTATGGGGATAAACCCAATAAAGATTGGGAGGTGCTCAAATACTGCAGTGAGGTGGGCCATATAAGTACCGTAGAAAGAGCATGGAGAAGGGGTTGATCTGGGATTGGTGGCTGCACTGGATTTAAGTGGCGAGTCAGGACATCCTGACTGATTTTGAAGAGGAAGGACAGGAGGTGGGGCTGGAGTTTGAGGATCTGAGTCTTGTTCAGTCTTACCGCACCCCTAACCTCAGCACTTGGTGTAACTGCTTACCACTATACACAGAGTTCTACCTCCTTCCTCTGTCAGAAAACCCTAGGGGTCAGAGAAATCAGCAGGAACAGATTCTAAATGATTCTGTGGGCAATGTTGTTGTAGCTGTACTGGTCCCAGGATACAAGAGACACCGCTGATGAGGGAATATCTTTTATTGGTGTTAATGAGCCACTTCACCTTGAATGGCCTCTTAAAACATGTGTTAACTGCTTATGCTCAACAATCTGTTCCACCTTGTATTGAGCTGGGACACTGAGTATGTTTCCCAGACCTGAAGAAGAGCTTCTGTGGAGCTCAAAAGCCAGATATACACTATAAGCGTACATTGGTATAACCACATTGCTCCAGGGTGTGGATTTTTCACACCCCTGCACGACAGTTATACCAACCTAATCCCCAGTGTAGACAGTGCGATGTTGACGGGAGAAGCCATCCTGTTGCCAGAGCTACTGCCTCTCACACAGGTGGATTAAGTACACCGATGGGAGCTCTTCCAGTGGCCCTAATAGCATCTTCACTGAAGTGCTCCAGCAGCATGGCTGCACTGGCGCAGTGTTTTATGTATAGACCTGATCTGAATGACTTGCCCAGGGTCACACAGTTCTGTGGTGGGGCAAGGACTTGAACCCACTCTCCCAAGCCCTACGTTAGTGCTCTAACCATTAGGCCATCTTTACTCTCTCCCCCAAGTGCTTCTTGGTCTCTATACTGAGTGGTGACGCAGGCTATCCACACAAGGGCACCAATGTAGCTCAGTTACAGTGGTAGATTTTGTGACATGGTCACTCGTTCGTTAAGACCTGGATTGAAACCTCAGAACTCACATGGGCCAAACACTCATGAGAAGACAACTTCCAATAACACCCAATCTGCAGGGGAGTCAAACCTGCAGGCTAGATGCAAATGGCTCCAAATCCCATCTGCATTCTTCTAAGCCATCACCTCTTCTCTGTTTGAGACACTCCTCTGTACGTACACCCTAGTGTCTACTGCAGGAGATGCACGCATTGCCTAGGCTTCTTTTCAGGTGTAAAATACAGTGAAAAGTTACATACATGAATGGTCTGTTCCCATTCATAATGTGGCTTGATTCATGAACTGTGACCTCATGAGCAGGCCCTCTTCCTCTTTTGGGAGAGAAGTATTCGTTCTCCTTCCCTGGCTCCCACAAACCCTTGGAACTCTTTAAAATATCTCATCAGTTCCTTAAAGGTTACTTGTTCTGAATTCTTCCCAAACCTCCAGAAAATTGCTCAGGATTAGGCTAGGCAGATGGGACACATTGTATCTTTAAACTCTGAAGATTTACAAGCTGAGAAACGCAAGGCTGAGTTATACATGGGAGACGTCAATGCTTTTCCTTAGAAGTGACATCACGTGAGATGAGGTCACCAGCACTAAATGAACCCCCCTTCCCCCCACCAGCTCGTGAAGCCAGTGTTTTAATGAGGCTTGTTATTGTGAGTTTTATTATTGTCAGATGTGGGTCAGAGCCTGAGGTTGGATAACATTCAAAGCACATTCAAACCAGGTTGGAAAAAAGGATCAGTGTTCAACCAAAAGCAATGCTTGGGAACCTGGGAAGTTGTTCCCACAACCTGGGGTCTCTTCCCAACAAGCACAACATTGACTGGCAAAGAGGATGGGGACAACAGATGCTGTTGCACTTCATGGTGGTACTGTTTATGCTACACTTAACACGGTGATGGGGGAAGCATAAAACATGTTTCCATCATGTAGTGTAGATTCTCCTGTCTACCCAGGCAGGCAGATGAATCATGGGGAAATTTCATAGTCCTGTCTACATTGCATGGTCCCATCTATGCTGCAACCATGTCGGAGGACAACTCTGCTGCAACCAGTTCCTCCAACACAGTTGCATTTGCAGGATGGATGGGAGTGAAATTACACCCAGATGGCAGCACTGGCAAATCCCAATTCCCCTGAGATGATCTAATTATGGACTCCATGCAGGAATTACTGCGTGAAATCCTATGGTCTGTCCTATGCTACATGATCATAATTGTCCCTGTGGGCCTTGAAATCTATGAATATATTGTCTTCCTTTGCTACCCTCTAGTAACAGGAGGGACTAACTCCCTCATGGCTGAGAGATCCTAAAGCTAAGTTATTTTGGGGCTGCGGGTTCCTTCAGGAAGAGTTTGGACCTGCTTTTTGGCTCTGCCCAGCACGGCTGGGGCATCTCTGGCTGAGATCTGTAATGCAGGATGTTTTAGCAGAGCCCTTCATATGAAAGGTTGGCCCATGCTCTGCATCCCCGCCCACCCTCCTAAAAGACAAATGCGCCCACAGGCAACAGAACCCGTTTTCACGGGGAGCAGTAATTAACCCAATTCCAACTGAAAATTCCTCCCTGGAAATAACAACTCTAGCTCACCCTCCTCAGAGTAGCTCTACACTGCAGCTGGGAGGTGCGAGTAGATAGATATGCGCTACCTCAAGCAGAGCTAGTGTGCTAAAAATAGCAGTGTAAATGGGATAAGATGGGCGGTGGTTGGGGCATCTGTCTACCCCAGCCGGGAAGCATGCTTCCAGCGGCAGTGTTGACATTCCTTTAGAGTTGCCTCTCCCCTGCTCTGCTCCTGAACCTCCACCCCTTTCCTTCACCAGGTGCGGCCCCATTTGGGGGCTAATATGGGGAAGGAAGAGAAATTTTCTCATATTTACCATTCCTTTTAGATCATTCTGCATAGACATGAGAGATGAAAAGAATCCCTCACCCTGAGGAGGCTCTCTCTCGAGGTGGCCACTGCAGGACTGGCCCCTCTGGTGTATGGCACAGCAGGTGGTTCCATCTAGTTTTTAGTGGCTCCGGGGATAGGACTTCTTACATACAAGCCTCTCCTGTTTGTTAAATACATAATGGCAAGGGCAGTAATGCAACGTTGGGACAAGGGAGCTCTTCAAGAAGAGAAGGGGGAAAAGATAAAATCAACCATTGACAAAGGAGGTAACATACATTAAAATGATGATCAGAGAGAAAGCATGGTCTTGTAGGTAAGCCGCTGGGACACAGAAGATCCGGGTTCAGGTCCTACCTCTGCTCCAAACTTCCTGTGTGACCTTGGGTAAGTCTCTCTGTGCCTCAGTTCCCCCATCTGTAAAATGGGAACAGTGCTTCCTTCTTGCCTCTCTTGTCTATTTAGACTGTAGGTTGCTTGTGGCAGGAACTCTCTCCTCCTAGGTGTGTGCCCACTGCCTACCCCAATTGGGTCACCTAGGTACTCCTGCAGCATACATTATCATAAATGCTAATGAGGGTCAGAGTCATCCTGGGTGTAACTCCACTGAAGTCAGCAGCATGACACTTGGGATGCAACTGGCATGAAGCGTCTGCAATACCAAGGAGCAAAGAGTCTGTCTTCAGCACTTACATACACATGCAAGGATTGGCGATAACCCAACTGGTTAGTGTCCAGCGTTTCCCTCCCCCTTCCATCACAGAGAGCTTATAATCATTGCAATTTCAAACCTTTCACATGGGCCTCAGGAAAAGGGGATGATGGGGGAAGGGAGGGGGCACTGGGTTGCTCAAAAGGAAGGAAATCATAACTGGGCACAGGTTCCTGTCCGCCAGGATCATTTACTGGGAAAAGTTTCCTTCCTCCCCCTTTAGCTTTCCAGAAATGAGATATGAAATGACATGGTTTTGCAACTCTTGGCAACTTGTTCTCCTAGTCCTGTCCCGCCCCCCCCATCCTTGTCTCCCCTTTTTTGTCCAATTGTTAAACATGCAGCCGGAGGGGGTGGGGGGGGGTAGCTCCAAGGAGTAATTATAGAATCAGGAAAACAAGTCCTCTGACGACAGTGTTACTAAACAGGGATGTTTAGAACATAGGCCAGGAATACAATCAGCTCATACATATGTGACCTGGCTTAACCCATCCCAGCAATGCAGCCACTGCTCCCCCTGGAAAGAAAACAGGCAAAGATATCCCTGAGTTCAAATGCAAGGGTGGGGTGTGATGGGAAGGGGTGAGAGCTTACCAGGATGCTACACCTCAGCCTGGAGAAACCACTTCTTCCTAGCACACAAAAGGGGATTTGGATATTACGCGCCAATCCCCACTCACTTTGCTTTGATAACAAGCAACCACAGCTGGATTTAGGTACCTACCAGAGCAGTGGTTGTGGGGTAGCACAAGGTAGAATCCTCCATGAACACTACCCTAGAAAGGTTCCATTTCCAAACAGCCTGGGCTCACCCAGCAGGCACAGCATTCAGTGCCATAGCATCTCTGCCCTGGCCCAACCTAGGCCGTTTTACAGGATTTTGCTGCAGTAAAGAAAGCAGCTCCTCTGTTATTTTGAAACTGAGAACGGCCATGTGACAGAGTTAGTCAGTCAATGGGGCCACGACTGTAAAAAAACTAGTGCCCACAGTTAGGATTCTAAGACCATATTTAGACACAAACTAGTGATTTGATTCTTTTTCTTTTTTTTTTTTTTTTAACGTGCCAGCTCCCAGCATCTCCTACTGTGTTCAGCTGTTATTCTGGATTCTCTGTCCCTCTGAAAATCACGTGCTTGGGGAGAAGCAAGAGGAAAACCACACTTCAGACAGTTACCACTCCACCAAACATAGGCATTGTCATAGGACATTTTCCTGTGATATCCTGAATGAACTTTATTGAATTAGGTTAATACCTTTGGGATCCAGTGCATTAAAAAGACAATTGTATATTTGTTATTGGGATACTATGTATTTCCATAGGAAGGGTAAACTACTGAGGTGGAGAGGTACACATATACTGGTTCAAACTAGACTCTCCAGGGACCAGCAGACAAAGAAAGGGTTTTTAGATAAATAGTCTAGTTTTAAACAAGCTCAGGGCCTTCTTCCTGATTCAGCAAGTGGACAGGACCCCCAAGCCACACAGGACTCCAGCTTTAGGGTAGGACTGGAAGGACTGGGCCTCTTGAGGCCACATAAGAATGGGTACTTGCTTGAAGATGTGATGAACTTGTAACCACAAGGAATCATCCTTGGGTGGGGATCTGAAGGACTGTTCCTGCCAGAATCCATGTTAAGATTGGGGTGAATTCTGCTGAGCTTATTAGCATGCATGTAGGTTCTTTTATTGTTTTTAATGAGTTTTATCTGTAATGTTTTTTTACCTTAAGAATAAAGTAGGCTTGCATAGGAAATGCTGTGTGGAACCTTGAGTGTAGCAATTACACCTTTAACTGACTCAGAACAGACACCAACCAGTGTCCTGGGCAGCCTGTTTGTCCTGGGAAATACACAGTGAAGGGCGGGAACTGGCAGCCTAGAAATAACCCCGTCAGAAGGGAGAGAGCTGCAGGTCTTCACCCAGAAACAGTGGTGAAGCCTGAGCGTACATGCCCTTGCTGGACCACCGAGGGAAAATACTGGTGCAGTTGCCCTGGCCAGTGACACTCCACATCTAGACACCCATGCAGGTATAAGGGGGTCTAAAACTGGCACCCATGTGGGCATCCTAAGGTGGGAGCTAGATGTTCTGTTAAGGTGCCTGATTGAAAGCTAAACTTCTTGCTGTATTGAGTGGTATATTCTTGCTCCCTTTTTTATAGGCAGCTGAAGAGCAGGGTCCTAAGGCTGGTGCAAGCAAATTAGTTGGGCTAGGGGGTCCCCCAGTAATTATCCATGAAAAGACCTGCACAGACGTACACAAATGAGGAGGAGGCACATTTCTGATCAGGTTCAGAGGCACTAGTTGGACTTGAAATGGGGCTGCATGGGTCAAAGAGAGGGCAGAATTTGGCCCAGTAACTGTAAATGACTTGGACAGCAAACATACTCTACAGTAATTGTACCGTGGGGTATTAAATCATCAGGACTAGGCTTAACGTGTTAGCATGTGGCTATGTATTTTCAGGTCCATATATTAAGTGCAGACCCCGTTCGTATCAGAGCAGAAAGGGCCACTGCCCTGATTGAGCAGCATTTATGATAGTAGCATTCTCCCACTGCTGGAGGAAGGAAATACGGTCCCTGTGGAGGAGGTGCAGGGATATCTGTTGTGATTCCTGAAGGAGCACAACAGTAGCTAGTTACACAAGGACATTTCAGCAGAGGAAATAAAGATATTTACAGAAGCTACCCTGGAACAAGGTGACCTCTCAATCCACTTAGCACAGTGCTGGCAGATTTCCATTCAGCCAAACTGCTCACACTTCCCCCTTCAAGGCGGATGAGACAATAATAAATATTGGGCAAAGTTATTCCGTGTCCAGAGCGTTTCATTAAATAAACCAGCAGAGCCCTGTGGGCTCCTGACAACTCCTAATGTTGTCTTTTCTCTGGCAGCTCCCTAGTGCTGCATCTACAGAGCCTTGGATAGGATACGTCCCGCTTCTCCCAGACAACACCACACTCCATGACCTCCTGCAACAGCAATGGGAACAACTAAAAGAGCTCAGAGAAAACTCTTGTGAGCTCAGGACAGAAAGTATTCCCTGCAGTAGACTCTCAGCTGTGGAACTCCCTGCCACTAGATATCAGGCAGTGAGTCTCAGCACCAACAGAGCTAAGAACCAGACATGCCTTCCAGAGCAGTCTTTCACTCACTCACTCACCAGACAATCTGCAAATCTAACTGGGTAACATTTAAAAATTTGATGAAAATCTGATATTTTGAGAAAGAGTTTGGGGGAAAAAATATCCCCGCCCCTTTTCTTTGACCAACAACCTTGGTCAGAACGTTTCCAGTTTCTCTGCAATTTCTTACTTGGAAAAAATACAAATTGGAAAATCTTTTTCTTACAAATCCCATCCCCACTTATTTTTGACCAGACCCTTCCGCAATGAAAAACGCAGGGTGACCTCACTCCAAGTGGAGAGAGCAATGATAAGAGCAGGGAGCACAGCCATCAGGGAGAACTGTACTTGTCTAAATACACCTCACTACTTGGAATGGGTGCCTGCCAAGGGCCAGGTTCACCACTGCCTTGCACCTTGGGTGTGATTTCCATCAGTGCAGAAGGGGCGTAGAATACTACTAAGTCAGAACGTAACGTGTCGCATTCCACTTCGCACTGGTGTACACAGCACCACAAGGGGCAGGTCAATGCTGAACTGACTTCAGTGGAGGTACGCTCATTTACACCACCTAAGGATCTGGCCCAGCGTGCTTAAACAGACAGTTTGGTAAAAGGGGGTGCCCACTGAGTGGTCTGAACAATCTCTTTGTTTTCCTCGAGCACAGACTGTACAGTCTCCTCCCTACGGAAAATAACACTGTGGCTCTGCCCTGGAGCATCATTGCTAAGCTACGGTGTGAGGCAGAGTGAACAAGACTGAGAAAAGATGCCGTGGAACTAGTATGGAGTTTGTAGGCTTTGGGCCACTGGCCTTAGCTCCATCTTCAGAAAGCAGACGAGGAGTCACGGTCAGCCCATCCCTATTATTATTTAACATCTGTATGTGATGTAATAGATTAGCTCTTTGGGGCCAGGATCATCTTTTGGTTCTGTGTCTGAACAGCGCCTAGCACAATGGGGTCCTGGTCCATTCCTGGGTCTCCTAGGCACTACAAAAATAATAATAGGAATCCATGGTCCCCAACAGAGACAATACTGAAGGGTTCCCAAGCACTTTGCAGACCAAATCTATAGAAATGTCATGCACCACCGGGATGCAGCTGGTATGGAATGCTGCAGCCAAGCAATTTCAGCAGCCAAGCAGCACTACAATAATTTAGAACAAGAAACTTGGGGGGGGGGGAGGGGGAAGGCTGGCAAAATAGAGTTACCGGAGTTGGAATTTGTCCATGAAATCAGATTTTAAAATCTCACTTTGTGTGACAAATTGCCATGGGACCTTTAGTGACCACAAATGGAATCCCCTGGCTCCCAGTCGTACAATGTCCGTCCTCCAGCACTATCCTGGGGCACTCTTTGGATAATGACACAGAGCAGAGAGTGCCACCTACAAAATCAGTCTGGATTTACCTTGGAGATCTTCCATCCATATGCCAACAAGCCTGATCCTTGCTCAGCTTGGAGATCTGATATCATCACATGATCCTAGGTGGCACGGCTGCAGGCTAGCCCTGCTACAGAGGACACTTTATGGCAAGACACTTCAGTCCCCTGGACAGTGACCTGACAAAGGGAACTGCCTGGGGAAACTGAGAAAGCACTCAGGGGGTATGGCACAGACTAGATAGACACTGTGCACACTTGGGCTCTAAGAATAAAAAAAGCCTCAGGATGCTATGCCTAGACACTGCCAAACCAGATCAGACCAATAAGGCCCCAACTAGTCTGGAATCCTGGCTCTCTTGGTGGCAAATACCAAACACTTCAGAGGAAAGTGCTAGAATGTCCACAATGGACAATGATGGAATAACCTGCCCAGACGGCAGTTTCCTTCTCAGCGCCCCCACCCCCCATTAGTTAATTTCTGGTTTATGACTTGAAGCAGGAGGGTTTATATTTTTTATCCTATCTAATGTCAGTGTGGATGCTCTCATTAGCCACAGAAGTGCCCTGACCCTGGTTTTCAATCCTGCTAGGCACTTAACTTCAACCATACCTATCATAGTTGCCTAAGTTCTGTGTGAAAAAGTGTATTTTTCTGTTTTAAACTTGCTGCCTTTCAAATTCATTGGCTGCACCCTTCTTCTTGTTCTATGAGAAAGGGTAAATAGACGCGCCTGATTTCCCATCTCTACCCCACTGGTTATTCTGACGCCTCCAGTATGTCCCTTATCCATCTCCCCTCTAAACTACACAGTTCCAGTCTCTTCTCACTCGGCAGCCTTTCCACATCTCTGTCACCTGCTTCTGAACTCCTATCCTGGCCTTGTCTTTTTTGAAACAGGGTGATCAGCACTGAACACTATATGCCAACCAAGGGCATCCCATTGATTTATATAACAGCACCAGGGCCGGTGCTACCATTAAGGCAAACTAGGCGGTTGCCTAGGGCGCCAAGATTTGGGGGGGCGTCAAAAAGCGGTGCCCCCAATTTTTTTTATAGCGTTCCTATGCCCCCTCCTCGAGCAAGCGGTCGCCGCTCCACTTCTCCCGCCTCCCAGGCTTGCAGCGCCAATCAGCTGTTTGGCGCCGCAAGCCTGGGAGGGGAGGAGAATTAGAGTGGGGGCAGCGTGCTCGGGGAGGAAACAGAGCAGAGGTGGGGAGCTGCCGCACGGTTCCCCGGGAGGGAGCTGCCACGGGGGGGGGGGGGGGGGGCGCCTCAGGGCAGGGGGGAGAGCAGCCGCGGGGGGGGGGGGGGGGCAAGGTGGAAGTTTCGCTTAGGGCCAGAAACTTCCTTGCACCAGTCCCGAACAGCACAATAATAATTTCAGTATATTAGTCCCGAGCACATCTTCAGCTAGTCTAACGGCTCATTTGCCTTTTTTACCCATCCACACCCACTAAGCTGAGGTTTTCGTGGTGCTGTTCACACTGACACACAGCTCATTCCCCCTGAGTGTGTACGGTTAACGCAGAATGCAGCAAATGTATGGGCAGTTCAAACTCCCTTTTATCCATCACTAGTGAATTTCATCTGCCAGCACGTTGTCCATTCACCTAGCTTAGCTGGATCCCTCTCAGTGTGGATAAAAATCAATGACTTTTAAAAAAATAATAATAAAAAAAATTGGATTTTTTTTTATTTAAATGGGATGTTTTTGATAAAATGCTTTTTGAGGAAAAAAACCTATCTAAAGATCGTTTTAATTAAGATACAGTATAGTCAAAGATCTCTCATCATGGAATAGGGATTATAAATTCTAATTCTATAGTATGAGACGATATATTCATGTAATGTTTAAGAAAAGTTTTGTAAATGAGTTCCAATAGTTCATAGATTAGGGACCGAATCTTATAAGGTTCCAGGGGCTTCTGTATAGATTATTTAGGTTAATCTTTCTATCTACCCAATGGGACTCAGTGCTCAGTCTAGAAGATACCATCAAAGATGCATAGTTTTGCAGTTCTCAAACTGTGGATTTGTGTCTCCAGAGATAACATGCTTGTTAACAGAAAAATGTTTTTAAATACATAAATAAATAATATCTAGAGGTGAGAAATAACAGACCTCAACCCTATTGTCCCTCTGCAAATTTGTGTACACAGAGTCAGTCCCTTACGTCTCTCTAAAAGTGCAAAGTTTCAAAAAGTTCAGTGAATAGAAGATTGTTGGGGGCGGAATAGATCTGGACAAGGAGAAAAAGTCTGGAGATAAATGTGAGAAGGGAGGGACAGGCAGTAGAAACAAAAGTGAAACTGTTTGAGCAGCATATTCCAGAAGTCTTGAGGTCTTTCTGAGCGTAGCCTTCATTGATTTGAGATTTACCATATTATTCTCTCACTAGAAGGGAAAACCTGTAGTGGCAGCAGGCCGTAAAAGAGACCCAGTTTGGGAATCAGAACCATTCAAGAAATATATGTTTGCTGATGATATTTTAAAGAAACATGGTGAACTGGTGGAAGTCTGGTGGAAGTCACTTAAGCACTTGGATTCAGAGGCTTTTGAAGTGATAATCTCACTTTTAACAGCAGTAGCTTCTTCTGCCGGTGTACAAAGAATATTTTCTTCCTTTGGACTAATTCATTCCAAATTAAGAAATCGTTTGGGACCTGAAAAGGCAGGAAAGCTTGTTCTTCTTTTCCAGATTATGAACAAACAGGAAAATGAAGGTGAAGACGACTGAGTTAGCTGCAGAAGCCAATATTTTAAGTTTCTCATGTTGACCTGGCTGACCTAGTCGATTTAATTTTTGTTTGTTTTTTAAAAATATTTCAATTAACTATTTTAGTTAAAAACAATTTTAACAAAAACAAACCTGATTTTAAAAATTTGAATGTTTAACTAAATTCAAAAATTCATATGCTTGTTTTGTTAAAATATTATGTGTTTGCTGTTGAAGAAAAAAATCCAGAATACATAATGCTGTTGTTTTAGTTAAATAAAACAATTTAAATGTCTGTCTGGTGATGTTCTCCTCCTAATACAGCATGGCAAGAAAATCCTCCAAATATTAATGATTGACCTGTTGAATTGGAGATAGTTCACCTCCCAATGACTTCATAAATCTCTGCTTCAATTACCTTTGGTAAATGAAATAACCAATCATTCATTTTCTGATATAGCTGTAAAACTAATCTGAAAAGTTTTCAAAATGCATCACTTAAAAATGTATAGTGTGTACCTTCTAAAATTGAAACCTACATCTATCTCTGAGTTGTGAAGAATATGTATTAAAGTTATAACAACCAACAAGAATGCACTTTTATGAAGAAAACCATGATTAAATCGAGTCTTCCTGACTAGTGATTTAAATCAAATTGATTTAAATCAAATCCACCCTGGTCCTTCTGGAGTTCTTCAGTCCTCTCTAGTCTTGACTATCCTACACAACTGTGTGCTTTCTGCAAATGTGGCCAAACCCGCTCTGTTCATCCCATTTTTCAGATCACCGATGAGCATATGAAACACCATCACAACCTTGAGACCACTCCACCATGGCAGAAGGTTAACAGTGTGATGATTGGCCCTTCATTCCTATATTGCTTCCTGCCTCTCAGTCAGCTCCTAGTCCAGGACAGAATTCAGCTCTCACCCCATGGCTACTTAGCTTCCTTAATAGCCTCTTGGGAGGGGCTTCATCAAAAAGGCCTTTGGAAAGTCCCAATAAATCATACGACTATTTCTCCCACATCCACTATGTCATTGACACCTACTCAACAAAAATAGAGCCCGGACAGCTTGTTTTACACCAAGCTGGAGGGCAGACTCCTGCTGAGCACTCTGGCTAAAAAGGGAACAATTAAATAGACCAACCCAAATATTGGCAGCTAGCTTGTCAAACCAGCATGAGATGCTCTTAACATGCCACGTGGACGCCTGCAGCCTTCCCCTAATATTTATATTCTTGCAGGAAGCAAATGAGAGGGCGAGTCGACATTTAAGCTGCTCCTGTGGAAGATGCAGGCTTGCTCCTGTACCATTGGGCTGTACATGGTCTGGGCCCCTCGCCAGCTCTGTCAGGGCCAATCTGCTTGCCAAAGGGGGAGGGAGAGGGGAGATTTCTCACCGCTGATATTGTTACATTCTTTCCGAATCCTGGGAGTAAACAGACGCTCCAAATTTAGAAAGAACAGGACTGGAAAATTTTAAAACATTCCTTGCAGACCTGGGACAAACTGAGGGAGTTGGGGACTGGGGATGATCTCACATGTACATCCTAGCCAGATGAAAAGCTCATGACTGGAGTTCAGAAAGCAAGTGAGGGGCCTGTTTCAGGTTAGTGCACAAGATGGGAAAGAACAGTTCCCCCCCCCCCCCCCCAATCTAACCCCTCTAATCCCAGCGGGTCCCAGTTCTACCTGGTCTACCATGGCAGAGGGCCCTGGGGACAGCCATCACTCCATACCCCTAGTGCAGGCAGGCAAAGACACTATTTGAATGGGCACAGAGTCCCCTTTGCTTAATGCTGGCACCAATTATGGCTTATGGTGGTTATAAGGGTTTGTACCAGCACATACATCAGCAGCTGGAAGTAGGACAACCCCTCAGCATAGACAAGGCCTAGATTCTTCTTCATAGGCTCCAACCACCTCCCCAAAATTAAAAATCATGCCTCCGCCCCAGTGCCGTAACAAGGGTGAGGCAAGTGAGGCACTTGCCTTGGGCGCGCAAAGCTGAGGGGCGCAGAAAGAGACAAATTAAGTTTTTTAATTCTTATTATTTTATGAAAAATTATAATCACATAATATGCACATTGGGTCATGACAAATGTACAATGTAAATGGAAAATAAATAGAATACACCCTACAGTAATTATAAGCATTGGTTCTCAAACTGGGGGTCGCAACCCGGTTATGTGGGGGGTAGCGAGCCCCAACCCCGGCACGTGGCTGCAAGTTGTGAGCCCCGACCGCTGCGCCGGGCTGTGAGCCCTGACCGCGACTATGAGCCCCGACCCAGGCGCATGGCTTTGAGCTGCGAGCCCCGACCCTGACCCCTGTGTGGAGCTGCGGGGCTACGAGCCCCGCCCCCTGCGCCGGACTGTGAGCCCCGACCCTAGTGCGCGGCTGTGAGCCCTGACCCCGACCCCTGCGCCAGACTGTGAGCCCCGACCCTAGTGCGCGGCTGTGAGCCCTGACCCTGACCCCGACCCCTGCGCCGGGCTGTGAGCCCCGACCCTAGTGCGCGGCTGTGAGCCCTGACCCCGACCCCTGCGTGTGGCTGCGAGCCCCGACCCCTGCACCGGGCTGTGAGCCCCAACCCTGGGCTGCGAGCCCTGACCCCGACCCCTGCGCCGGGCTGTGAGCCCCGACCCTAGTGCGCGGCTGTGAGCCCTGACCCCAACCCCTGCGTGTGGCTGCGAGCCCCGACCCCTGCACCAGGCTGTGAGCCCCAACCCTGGGCTGTGAGCCCCGACCCTGACCCCAGTGTGCGGCAGCGAGGTGAGCCCTGACCCCTGCGCCGGGCTGCGAGCCCTGACCCCGACCCCCACAGTTTATGATGCACATCTAATATGTATTAGTTGATTTTGTACACGGATCTTATGATTAAAATAAATAAACGTTCTATTATCATTATTATTCTTATTTACATATATTTTTTTTTTTACAAAGTAACTACTATGAAATTATATGGAGGGGGGAGGGCGCAATTTTATATTCTTGCCTCGGGTGCAAAAATAGCTAGTTACGGCTCTGCTCCGCCCCAGCTGTTTCCCTCTTCTACCCTATAGGGGCAAGGCTCTAGTCATCTCATGTACATTTAGAGTAACTTCACTGACTCCACGATCTGTCAAGCACCAGGGGCTGTTCTCTCTTTTGCACCTAGTGTAAACCACAGAGGTACAGCTCACTTTGTACGCAGCATGTCCATGCTAGGTGTTTACGCTGGTGCAGCAGTTTCGGTGTAAATCCATAAGGTCCCCTTTACGTGGTAACTGGGAAGGGGTCACCGTGTTGCCCATCTGGCTGTGCACCTGCCTTATTAGTCAGGTGAGTGGCTTCAGATTTGATTTTCAGGGGAATGTCCGAGGCCAGCTAGGAACAAAGCTCTTAGCTTTGGGGTTTGGGGAAGGGGAGGGGCTATAACAAACCGGAATAGGCTGTATGGCAGCGTGGGCCCAGGCATGCAAAGTGCCATGCAGATGCAACCAGCCGGGGAAGCTTCCCAAGCACTGGGCTGCGGATGCAAATTGTAAAATGGGAGAACACTGACATGGGAGCCTGCCAGGGACTCCCTTAGTCCCACCCATCCTTCTCAGGTGAACACAAAGGGAGGAGAAGAGCATGTGACACACCATGTTGGTGTCAAGTCCTCCAATACAAGAGCCTGCAGGCAGAGGCCATCAAGAGCTGCTGCTGAACAAACAAACAAACAAACAAACAAACAAACAAACAAACAAACAAACAAACAGCCGTCAATAAAAAACAAAGAGGGAGTTTGCAAAAAAGCAAGAGTTTGTGCTGAACTAAACAGAGGTTAAAGAACAGTCAGGCTCCTGCTGGAATAGCACAGTTCGGAGGGGAGGAAAAGGGGGCATTACGTAATGCAGGAAAAATGCTGGCTCCATTCAGTTTTCCACCACTTCATGTGATGTCAGGAAAACCATATAAATCAACAGGCTTTCTGCTCCCACGGATGGAGGGCAGCGAGCAGCACTATTTATACTTTAAAAAAAAAAAAAGAAAGAAAGAAAAGAAAGCAACAGGGAGATGATTTCCAAGACTGGGAATAATGGACTCTAAGGTTCCACCCCCCCAGCCTCTTTGGAATCATCATGCCTTCTGGTTTGTTAACTCTTTAGGAGCTCCCGCCCTCTATCCCATCACCCCCTCTTCCTTTCAGGCCCATCTGCGGCTGCTGCTTTCACGCACAGCATGGCACTCCTATGCAGAAGACTGGTGCTGAGGAGTCATGTGGGATAATAAGAAGAGGGCAGGGCTCTGAATTTACATAGCATGGGTAAACTGTATGTCTACACTGCAATAAAATGCCTGCCACCCCTGGCCCAGGTCAGTTGACTCGGAATCACAGGGCTCGAGTGGAGGAACTACAGAATGTTCACGGTTGGGGTGGAGCCCGGGGTCTAAGACTCGTGAGGAGGGAGGCTCTCAGAGCTCGGGCTCCATCCCATCCCAGACATCTACACTGCAATTTTTAGCTCCTGAGCCCAAGCCGTGCAAGCCCGAGTCACCTAACCTGGGTTCCGAAACTTGGTGCCGTGGGTTTTTGATGGCACTGTAAACATACTCCCAGGCACAGAGAGGGGAAGTGACTCGCCCAAAGCATCACAATGAGGAACAGAAGCCAGGCATCTCCAACCTTGCTCAAGCTACTAGACCATGCTGGGAAAACAAAAGGCCTTTGTCTATAATGGGGGAATTCCTCTCTGTCCAGGACACTACTACAAGTTTCATTAGCCACCATGTTTCACTAGCATCAGCCACAGGGAAATTCCAGCCTGATACTGCTGCCAGTGGGAGTAAATCATTGGTGGGAGAACAGGACACAAAGATCTTAGTCCTTATCAAGAATTGCTCTCGATACACCTTCCCCATGGAGGTCACAAGTGCAATGAGTTTAGCGGTCTCATCCGTGCCTCTTAAACCAGAAAATACACCAGATGCAATTTGACTTAGGTTTTCTGTTTCACCTCAGCAGTCCTGAGCCTGTAAGATTGCATGGGGTGGAGGCCTTGTCTACACTGAGGATTTACCCTGCCTTCAGTCTCCAGCGTAGCCGCACCGGTACAAACTCCTAAAGCAGACGGACAAAGCTGCCATTTGTACTGGTGGAGCCAACCCCTGCTTGAAACCAGGGCAAGCAGCACTAGGGGCTTATACCCATGCAGCTATGCTGGGTCCAGCCACCAATCACCAACACCCACAGTGCAGACAAGGCCTCAGCACAGACTGAAGCGACATTCTTTGGGAACTGAGGCCCAAAGCTCCCATCATTTCCAAAAAGCAGTGGGAGAAAACGCACCATTACACTCCAAGGGGATGCAGGAGAACACCCCGACACGATGCAGGCATTAATACATCATGTACAGAAAGGGACCAAAGCTGAGATTGGTGGTGGGGGGAAATTGGTATTTAAATATCAGAATTTGTCGTTTTGTTCTAAATGCAAAGGATAAGTCAGACCATCTGGGTGAGTCTTTCCCACTGGGGTCCTGTGGCTGGGAGTTAGGTTGGGTTCCCCTGCATTTGACCAAATGCCTGGTATGAGATTAGCTTTCTTGCTTCCATTTAAACAATGATTTCACCTGCCTTGGAAGAGCAGCGGTGGCGGCTTTGATAAACAGATGGAAAGGTCTGGCTAAGGTCACGAAGCTTCTGTCAGTGCCAACGTGTGCTCAGTTTAGCCATCATTATATAACGGCTCAGAGCCAGACTCTGAAACACAGCAGATACCCCCTCTGCGCCCAAGCACAACGTGCTACTGAGCGGCCCTGGGAAAGAGGGACTATTTCTTCTTTCACCCAGCAGCGGAAAAATACTGCAGCCCCTAAGCTACAATCACAGCACTGGCAATCTCTGGGCCCTTTTTGACTTTGACTGGGAGTGCTGCTGAGCAGGTCCACAAGCCACCATTTTACAAGAGTGACTAGTGATTTTGGGTCCCTTTGTTCAGACACCTTAGAGGGGCTCAATTTCCAGGAAGTGTGGAGCGCCCACCCTCTGAAAACCAGGCCCCTTTAAAAGGTGTCTCGCCCACCCCAGAATCACGAGTCACTTTGGAAAATCTTGGCCCATGTCTTTTATCCCTCTGCAAAGACCCATGCACGCGATGGCATTAGACAACAAGAAGCCAGGACCAAGAACACCGGTTACAAGAAGAGATCAGAGGATACTTTCATTATTCTCTCTCCCCCTCCCCCTTCAGCCTATTCAGTCTCTCTGGCGTTCTTCTTTTGCAGTTTCTTGAAGGCGGGTGTTTTGGCAAGTGAGATGGGCTGATCACAGATAGGTCATTATTATTAATAATATTATAGTACTGCCAAGTGGCCTCAACTAGGATGAGGACCCCACTGTGCTAAGCACTGTAGAGAGACCCAGTAAGACACAATCCTTGTCCTAACAAGCTTCCAATCCAAACAGACAAGACAGGATGACTAGCCCCATTTTACAGACGGAGAATGAAGGCAGAGGATGAAGTGACTTGTCCACGGTCAAACACAGGACGTGTGTGGCGGAACTGAAACACAGAATTCCTGAGTCCAAGTCCAGTACCTTAGCAACGAGGCCAGCCTTTGCAGGAAGAGGTTCAACCTAAAACCTCTAGGAGCAGACACCCCAAAACTTTCACTGAGAACGAGCAATAGAATGTGGACAAAGGGTTAGTCATGGGCAGCAAAGCATGCCCCTAAGACACTTCCACTGGAGAGACTAACAGCTTGTATCCAATTTCACTCGTTCGAGTGTAAATCCAGAGTACAACCACTGAAGTCAGCGGGGTTATTTTGGCTTGACGCTGGCATAAGCAAGATGAGAATCTGGCTCCAAATCTCCATTGGAGACTGCATTCCTGAGCAAATCCCCAAACCTTATATACAAGCAGGGGAGAGGGCTTCATTCTAGTCTCCTTTACGCCAGATTTGCAAGTGGGTTATGCCACTACTTTTGGTGAAGTGCCTTGCCATTGGGGTGAGATCAGCATCAGTCCCAGCACGCACGTCCCCCTCAGACCTCCCAAGCGCTGCTAACGTGCGTCTAAAATAACTGGCTGCTGCCCACATTACAGGATGGAGAAAACTGCATGGGTGCGCGCGCGCGCGCAGGCCCCCCACCTCCCAAATGTTTTCAGCAGTATTTTTGAGTCACGATTTCCATATAAAACTCAGTAGCCATGACCCAGTGTTCTACATTTTGGTTCCTTTTTTCCACACATTAGTGGTCTGCGCTTCCCATTAGCGAACCGGCAGGCTCCAGGGTGTGCAGCTCACAATGCCACAGCAAAAGGAGCGTGAGAGGCTTTGCCAAAACCTCAGCAAGGCAATTACCAGCCACTTCTGGGAACACATTCTTTCCCCCCCCCCCCCCCCCCCCGCCCGCTGGCTGTAATTTTTCTTCCAGGGTTTCTTGTACACAGCTATTGTGTTGGAGCTGGAAATGCAGAGGGCTAGACTTGGCCCATGCTACTGAACAGACCTATCGCAGCACAGAACCTAATGCTCGCTGTCAGTGGGTGGGGGGAGTTTTAATTTATAGACAGCGTGGGCAAAAGGAGCAGCTGTAGTAAGGGGGAAAAAAAGAGAGACACACACAAGTAATTGGCACTGGAGGGAGGGTGAGGGAACAGGCCAGCTTTAGGATTCACAAACAAGACCCAGGATAACGGAAGCGGCCCATCAGCACAAGGCTTAATTTTATTCCCATTATTTCTTTGCTCCATCCTCCCAGCCAACCAAGCAGTCACTCACAGAGGTTACGTCTGTGCTGGAGCGAAAGGTGTACATTTCCAGCTTGGGCAGAGATACCCGTGCTCGTGCTAGACAGAACTACCGTGCTAAAAATAACAGTGTAGCCATGACTGCACGGGCTAACGATCCTGACGCTAATCCCGTCTGACACCCTAGGGATGTACGCAGGGCAACTAGCCCTTCCCGCCGCTCATGCGGCCACAGTTACGCTGCTCTTTTTAGTGCGCTAGCTGGATCAGAGTGAGTGCTGGCATATTTCCTCAAGCTGGAAATGATACCTGCCAGTGCCGATGGACCCATAGCGTGTGGCACCAGAGAGGGGAAAAAAAGGGAGGTAACAGGTAGTTCTGTGTACAGGAAAAAAGGGGAGACCCATAAAAGTCCGAAATGCTGTACTATAGCTAAGAAGACGCTACGTGAGCTCTGCCAACGGGACAGCAAAGGGTACTGTGAGAAGTACTCTGCCCCCCAGCTAGCAATTCCCCGCAGTCCAAAGGCACCCGTACAGCACAGGAGAGTTCACATTTTGTACTTCACCTTATGGAACCTGTGAGCTAAAGAGAGGAGAAGCGCCCATTAGCACAGCTCCTCAGAGGGGCTTAAATAACAGGAGTACTTGTGGCACCTTAGAGACTAACAAATTTATTAGAGCATAAGCTTTCGTGGGCTACAACCCACTTCTTCGGATGCAGAGGGGCTTAGACACCCAACTCCTATTATTTGCAATGGGAGTTAGGCTCCTAGACACCTTTGAGGCTCTGTGCCACTGTGACCTACCTGGGCATGAAATCCAGCATGATGGGGGTGACTCACACCTTTCTGCTCTCATGTGGGTTGCTCATTGCCTAGCCAGTGGCATGCAAATCACTACACATCTGGGAATGGGGCAGCATTAGCAATAATTACTGCTCCACACCTGGAGCTGGGTCTCTGCTCTGGAGGGAGGGCTTGGGCGAGTTTGCCAGCTAAATGCACTGGAACTTCCTCTTCTTCGACCTTGGGAAAGCAAAAGTGTTGCTGGTGCATTAGGGGTCATGGCAAGGAGAATGCTCCTGACACATCCCCACTGACTGAGCTGGCTCCTGCAGAGGTTGGTAAAGAGGATTCTTTTCACCTCGTTGTGCAATTTATGCAGGGCTCTGCACTTACTGACACCACAGTGACCTTGGAGCTGCAGAACAGGCCCTGCCGACCACAAGCCTGGATTACTGCTATCTCCTCTCAACCAGGCTTCACTGCACTGGTGGATTGTTCAAGAGGCAGCAGTATGCTTGCTCGTTGGCCTGAGGTCCTCTTTCATATCACTCCCACCCTGTGCTCTACTACACTGGCTACCTCTGAAGTGATGAGGGGGATTTTAAAGGTGGCTTTGCTGGTTTTTAAAGCCCTGGGTACAGTCAAAGCCTTCTCCTTGAGCCTTTCTTCTGCATACAACAGTAGCACCTTGAGGGCCCAACTAAAATCAAGGCCCCCTTGTGCTAGGCACTGTACAAACACAGCCCCATGGATCTCAGAGCAGTTCAGATTACTAAGGTCATATATTCGCCAGAGACTTGTCCTTTGTGACAAAAGCCTGTGGCTGCTATGTTGTTTCCACAACTAGATGCAGCCTTTGTACCTGGCCAGCATGGAACTGAGCCAGGCTCTTCCATAGGTGCTAACAAATTTCATCCCCATTGCACAGAGGGCAAAACTGAACCACAGTTGTTGCCAAAAAAAACACAGCACGCCACTGGCAGAGTAGGGAAGAGAAGCCAGGGGTCCCCTGCTTTAACTCCCAGAGCGTGACCTTGAAGGAGCCAGTGCTATGGTGGCACCTACCAGCGTTAACACAGCTTGAGTTGCTGCACGTATCTACATGTGCCTTGCATCCAAGGGCAGGAGCAGGCTGCCTGAGTCCTATGCAGCAAAGAATGCACAGGATGGCTACGTGATGGGAAACAAGCCAGGCAGCCCTGCCTTCCTAGCTGCCAGAATGAACAGGAGCTTTCACCCTCTCGACACCCGCTCACCAGCTCTTTGTCCTGCCAGAGAGAGAGTTTCATTCATTCATTCCCTACCCTGCTTTTCGTGAGCTTTGTCCCGGCACTGGGAGAGCAACGCTTGCTCTGCAGCAAGGCTATAATTAGAACATCATGCTCACTTGCTCTCATGTGCTCTGTCTTCTTGGATAACACCCAGGGGACCCCGATTCATTCCAGCAATAATTCCTCCACCCCCCACTCCTCCTTTTCTGAATGAAGAATCCCCCCCCCCCCCGCCCCAGGTTTTTTTTAATAGGCGCGAGAATGAGTGGAGCTCTGGTTATTCATTCACTTTTTAAATATTAAGCAGCATGGGGTGGATGATTTCATCTGAGAGAGGGTAACTGGATACTTTCAACAACCTTTCTGCCCTCTCCACCCACATCCTCCCAGCCATGCTCCCTCCTCAGCAAAGCTATTCCGTTACACAACAGCTCTGCTAGCTGCTCCTACTGTGGGACTGGCTCCAAGTAAGAGACAGAAAACATCCCCTAAAAACACCGGGAGCTAGAAGGTACAAGAGGAAAAAGAGCCAGAAGAGCAAGCAAACCCCTAACCCCTGCAGCTGCCCTGATGTCCAGAAGCCTTGCGCTTCTTCTTGGGGGAGCTTGGATGGAGCTGTTTTGTGTTGATGGACAACACTGCCCTCTACTGGGGGGAACACATGGAACAGACACCAATGTTTAATCAATGAGTTTCCTTTACTGACTGAGCTTGGGGAGCTGTTCCTTGAGCTCAATAGACAACAGCCAGGCAGACTAACCCTCACATAGTCTAGAGAAAGACTGTATCATCCCTGTCTGCGTGTGCCCAGGAAACATGACAGGCTGCCATGCTGCCCTTCCACAGGGAACAATATCACCAGCCTATGGGCTGGATGTGCTGTGCACCCCCCTGCCCCAAAGTCAGCCTTAAACCCAGCTCTCCCTTGCGGTCGCACAACATGCCACCAGCCAAGCCAAGCGAGCGCAGCCTTTGGCCCACATCTGTTCCCAAGTGACAGCATCCTGGGGAAATGCAAGCTCAGGGGGCAGCCCAGCTTAACGCAGAGGGAACAAGTGAAGAAGGGCACAACTGAGCGGCGCTGGCAAATCCCTCAAGAGGGTGCACTGCCCTGAAGCCCATTTACAAGAGATACTGGAGACTTCTGGCACGCTCACAAATGGCCCAAGAAACACAGCTGCAAATACGGCGAGGTTCTCTGCGGGAGCAGAACGGTGCTCGCTACGCCCAGGCCTAGACATGCTCACTCCCAGCAGGATTCTAGCATTTTTTTCCCCTGAGCAATGTGGACAAGGGCTCTGCTGTGCTAGAACCAGGACATAAACCTGTGGCCTGGACAGAACACTGACCAGGGAAGTGTGTAGCATGGTTTACTTAGGACGGGGATTGGGAAGAAAGAAAAAAAACTCTCTACAATTATGATGTATTGTATTCTATTTTGAGTGCAAAGGTCTCTCTGGAGATATCATGCTAAAAGCATAGCAGTAACAGTCATGGATGAACAATGCTGGGCCTAGTATTGTTCAGATCCCACTCTGGATGGGGCCTCTTATCTATGTGGAACAAAATACAGGCACTAAACATACCCAAGGAGTTTTGTTCCAAGTTGATTTGGTCCTTTGGAGCCACCCACAGCTCCCTCCTCTCGCTCACACCCAGCCTCCCTGGCCAACTGTATCTCAACAAGACCTTTAGATAGTCCCCTCTTTAGGGCCACATTACCAACACCAAGGCACTATGCACAGGCCATGATCCCCGTAGTAGGTTTGTCATGGGCCAGCACTGTAAGGTATCAGGGAACATAAACATCATTAACACTCAGCACTTTAGGACACGGAAGACTGTGTCCTTATTCACCCTCCATTCCCAAGCCAAGAGTGGAGGCGGCCCCCTTGAACATCTGACAGCCCTGCGTTACTAATTGTGGGCTGTGTCAGCCAGACCCGGGGCAGCAGATCCACACCATGGCACACGGGTCCCTCTTCACGATACGCGCAGCACTGGATGTGGCTGGGTTCCATGGGGAATTTCTTCCCTCTCTCAGGCTGCTGAGCTCCCAGCATTGAACCCAAGCGCTCTCTTTAAAAGCGGATCTAAAGCGGGAGTGCTGAGCACTCGTTGCAGATCCCCTGGCCCAAGAGAAAGGGTGTTAATCCCAGTGCCTAGGCCACAATCCAGCTCAGGTAAATACATCCTGCCTAACACAAACTTCCTCTACATTTTCAACTGTGGTGATGTTAGTCTTCATTCCCGGGGCTAGAATTCTTCACTTCCTGTCTTAGAAGCACTGTGGTATTTTTCACTGTGGTATTAAACAGCTGCTGGGTTCCACCCCAGAAGTGGCTGCCTTCCAGTGGAAGGTGAAAAGGTGGCCTCTCATAGGTAGACTGGGATGAGAGAGACTACAAATGTCTCAGTCCCCCATTATAGCACCTGCCTACAGGTTGAGGCACCCAAGGCCGGCTTAGACAGGGGTACGGATGAGCAGGACTGGCAATGCGCCAGATAGGTGCTGCAGCCAGTCTGCATTCTTGGTGCCATGACACCCTCTAAGGATGTCCCATCTCTGGGAGATGGCACAGTTCATCCAGGAGTGTCACCTGAAGGCACGGAGGCACTCCCATGGGCACCTAAAGTGCTGGTGACCCAGTGTCTGGCCTGGAGATAGAAACACTAGTCACAACCACGCGTACTCAAGAGAGACATCCTCCCCGCCCCCTTTCAGGGGCAGAGCTCCCACTTCTCCATGGCATCCCAGCCAGATCCTACCTGTGAGGATGGAGACGTTGTGGAAGCAGCTGTCCAGCTTGCCCAGGAGGATGGAGAGGAAACTGTCGGCAGCCAAGCCACTCACGTCCCGTGTGCTCTGGTCATAGACCACCACGTCCTGGTGCTCTTCCGCCTCCACCTGGGGGGGGAGAACCACCACAACAGAGCATTACAGCATGTAGGGGGCAGATAGCAGGGGGGCCAGGGATTGGATATGGGGTGTTCTGCTGCTCTCCACTTAGGCTCTGTGTTGCCAAGGCTTTCCGACTTCAGTGCTGGAGAAGAGTCCCCAGACTGGGGGCACTATGGATGGAGCGAATCCCCAGACTGAGGTAGGATGGAGCGAATCCTCCTGCTGCCACACCCCAGGAGACAACGGTCCCTCCAGATCAGGGATGGAGCAAGAAACAAGCAGGGGAGCTAGAAAGGGAGGGAGAAGGGGAGCTGGTGGCCATAGTAAGGTTATGGAGCAGATTAATTTTGCTCCTCTAAACTGAAGGAGCATGGAGACGTGGCTCCCCCACTCACGCCTGAGGATGGCGGCTCTGCCAGAACAGGTCTGGGGTCTACTGGCAGAAACCAAGAGCTGAATGGACATGGAAACTGAACTCCCCAGGAGAAGATGGTTCCTGTATGTCAGGTCTCAGGACCTACTGAGGCAGTTAGATGGAGAAGGCCTGTGCTGAATGGACATGGAGAGGGAAACCCCCTGGCCCCCATTATAACCCAGATGAGAGATGGGAACCACCGTCTAGGTGAAGCCGAGGAATCAGACGACAATGACATTTACCTCAGCCCTGCCCCTGCCACCTCAGCCCGTGCAGGACTCTGTCCTATCCAAGTGAGGAGGCTTTGCTCACCACTCCCCAGGCTAGCAGCTCTTACAGACAGGAAGGGTGGGGTGTTCTAAGGTGCTCAGCATAGGCCTTACTTTGCACCCAGCTCTGTCACTGAGTATTTTGCCATGGACTCCAGTGGGAGCAGTCAGGCTAATTGTGAGTACTTCTGAAAATCCCGCCCTCAAGCCCCCCTTCTCCCATACCCTGCCTAAATTTTCCATTGCTTAACTTCATCCCCATCCTCCCAGTTACACCCACACACAAACCATTCCTCCCCTGCAGATCCACACGACAAACACTCACTTCCCCGTTTAGCCAGCTTTGAACTGTTCAGCTCTTTCAATAATTCCTCACAAGCAAACCCTCCGGTCCCCATTTCCCTTGTACTGTTCTTCTCCAATCTGCCTCTTTCTTTCTGGTATCAAGGTAGCTGGGACTGAATCCTGCATGGCAGGGATGTTCTCAGGGCCAGCCAGAGAGAGGGAGGCATGGACTGTAATTGCCACCTTATAATCTCTCTGCACAGCCAACCTCAAGTGTCACATCCGTTTGTTTTGATAGCACATCAGCTCATACGTGAAACAACGTGGTCCAGTGGATTGGGCACTGGACTGGGACTCAGGAGCCCTAGGTTTTATTCCCGGCTCTGCTACTGACCAACTGTGTGACCGCAGGTAAATCACTTAATCTCTGCCACCTTGGGCAAGTTATTCCCCCAACCACCATCCTTTGTGTCTTGCCCAGGTAGACATTAAGCTCACTGGGGCAGGGTCTCTCTCACTTTGTGCATGTACAGCACCTAGCACAATGGGATTCCCGCCCAGGTGTTACCACAACGCAAATCAATTACAATTTGCCATCCGCTCTTTCCGAGTCTCCTCTGTCGGGAGAGCGTTACCAAGTCAATGCCTCCTGCAGACCAAGCTTAGCCCTAGTACTAGAAGTTGTGGGAACATCCCCACATCAGCTGTTTGCCATGTGGGCTCTCAATGCCCCCTTTCCCTAGGCATTCCTGACAACAAGGACTGCACACAGCAGAGAGCACTGGGTGGGGTGGGGGGGAAGAGAAGGAGGAGATCGGCCTGACCCTCCCATGCACCTTTCTGTGCAGTGAGCAGTGTACAGACCCAGCAGCTGTTCCCAGATCCTCAGGAACCCACCCCAAGACTTGGTAAATTCAGGTGCACCAGTGAGGTGTGCCAGCTTTCAGGGCTTGCGCCCAGGGTATCAGCCGTTCTTAGGAGGGAGGGCTGAGCAAGGAAGAAATCGCTCTCTGATGAGAGGTTACATGGTGCCCAGTTAATGGCAGGATTACAGAGAGAGCAGGAGGCACGGCCAGGGGCTGCTGTGTCTAATGAAAAGACAACGCATTAAAGGCTGATAAAATCCTTGCAGTGCCACGGCTCAGTGCACCTGCTGAATAGGCTGATGGGTGGCATACGCCTGCCTTGCGAGCTACCAGCCTCCCGCTTTTTGGGGCGAGGCACATTTATCGTTCTGCGGTAGGTGGAGGCAGCAGCTGTGAAGCAGAGCCAGCATGAACCCTGCCAGTAGGACTTGGGGGGCGGAGGGAGGGAGGCAGGGAATGAACAGCCCTTTCCATTATATCCCAAAGAGCAGTTTAGCGCAGATACTGTGCAGCTAGGCAAGGAGTTTACAGTCTAGGGCTGTCTGTGTAGCGAGTTTGCTGTTCTCTGCGGTGCGGGCTTGTATTTGCGTTGGCTATCTCAGTTCCCCAGGTATCGAGAGCTGGGGCTGTCACTCACCTGCTCCAATCCGGTTTTGGGGCAATTGGGGGGGAGGTGCCTGCCATTGTGCCACACTCACTAACCCTTCAGAGCTTTGATTCAGCAGCAACCGCCACAGAACAACATACTTGCCAGAAGTCCCTGGCCAGCAGCATCGCCTGACAACCTACTGACTGCCCTGCGTACAAAGATCCGAGATGCCTTTCCCTGGCCCGCCAAGCACGTCCTGCCCCATCTCTATCCTCAGCCAGCGGAGACATCAGTGATCTTGCCCCGGCACTGTCCAACGGCCACCTGGGCTGAGAGCAGAGCCCAATGGGTGGTAGCTCTTGCCATTGTGCTCGCAGTGACTTCTGCAGTCCTGCCCCCACTCCACGTGCCTTTGGTGCCACACGCAGGGCTTAGTGCCAAATGACCATTGCCTTCAGTGTCGCCAGGAATACTCCACCTCAGCACCTCCCCTGCCACCCTGTCTGGTGCCCTCCAACCCATCTCACCCTGAGCTGCTGAGTGAAGCCCCCCCCCCCCCCACATAGCACAGCCCTCAGCCCTCCACCCCACACCCAGCTTCTTCAGCTCTGCTCTGCAGCACAGGGGGCTGAGCACTGTTGCTCTCCAGTGTCCTGAACAGCAAAGAGATCCACGGCTGCCTACACTGCCAGGCTCCAGGTCTCCGGAGGCCAGCTTGTGAATTTAGGATGAGTGGCTCCCCCGCCCACCCAGAAGAACTATGAAGACTGACTGGGCCATCCTGGAACATCACAGCACAAAGGCTGTGCCCTCTCACACACCTGAAGGTGCTAGTGTGAGAAAGCACATCCCATCAGCTTGAAATCTAGAAGAGGGAAATAAAGATAGCGGGCATGAAAATTAGTCATCTCTTTCCTGTTCGGTTTGGACTTCCAAGGGCTGGAGCTAAGAAACCAAAAGCAGAGATCCCCAGGGTCAGCCCCCAAAAAAGACAAGCAGTGCTGACAGATTACTACATCTCTGTCACCTTTTGGAACCACGGACTGAACTCATTTGTATAAATACGTTGCCTGCTTTAACCTGTAAATAACTCTCTCATTTCCTTTTCCTAGTTAATAAAGCCTTCGTTAGTTTACTATAGGATTGTCTTTGGTATGAGATCTAAGGCACAAATGGATCTAGGGTAAGTGACTGGTCTCTTGGAACGGGGAGCAACCTGAATATTTTTTGATTTTTGGTGTAAGTGACCATTTATCACTAAGTCCAGCTTGCCTGGGTGGCCAGGTAGACTGGAGAGCCCAAAGGGACTGCCTGTGATTCTATGGTAAGACTGTTGCAGTGATCCAGGAGTTCACATTTGTTACTGGATTGGTGAAATCTAATTATAGAATTTATCACCAGTTTAGGGTGTCTGCCAACCTCAGGGCAGACTGTCAAAAACAAGGCACTCTTTGGTATGAGCCACTCCAGACAACGTGACAACCTGAACCCCAGACACTATGAAGGGGAAAGAGAAACGGACTTAGCTTGGACCAGGAAAGTCAGCGCAAAGAAATGCAAAAGGTAAGAAAACAGCATGAATGGGAGAAAAAGGAACCAGGCTTTCTAGCTGAGATGGGCACCTTTGGAGGTCTGAGCTTTAATGTCCCTTGCACTTTTAATAATCTACGGTGCTATTATTAATATAGGTTCAGAGTTTCATATTACAGGGTCAGATCCTCAGCAGACATAGATCGGAATAGCTCCAGTGATTTCAAGGGAGCTACACTGATTTCCACCAGCAAAGGATCTGACCCAGGATTTTATTTGATTTTTTTTAAAAGTTAACTACCTCCCTTTAGCCTACATCCAAACAGAGCCCAAGTGCTGCTGAGCTTTCTGCAATATCCGCAGCTCAGCCCCTCACAGGGCTGAGACAATAGTATCCTCCAAGCTCCTTCAAGAATGGTTTGAAGGGAGAACTTCCAGCCTCAGTAATACTCAGTGCTCCCTATAGTGTCTCATCTGTGGCGCTCAAAGCACTGAAGGGAGGCTAATTAAGCCTCATAACATCCAGCTCAGGTAGGGAAGTACTGTCCCATTTCACAGATGGGAAAACAGAGGCAAAGAGAGGATACGTGACTTTCTAAGGGTCACACAGTAAGTATGGGGCAGAGCCAGGGATTAGAACCTCAGGCACCTGACTCTCGGGTCCCACCTCAGACTCGTAGGCTGCCCACCTTCCCTGGCTGTTGGACAATCGACAGTCTGGCATAGCCAGCAGTGAAAGAAAGGAATGATGGTTTCGTAGTCGCACTGGACTGGGACTCAAGAGATGTGGGTTCAATTAATCCCCAGCTCAGTCAGAGACTCAGTGTGACCCTGGGCAAACATCTTAGTCCCTCTGTGCCTTAGTTTCCCCATCTATAAAATGGGGATAATAATAATTCCTTTGTCTGTCTTGTCTATTTAGACTGTAAGTAGGGGCAGGGACTGTTTCTTGCTCAATGTCTGTACAGCACCTAGCACGACAGGGCCCCGATCTCAGCTGAGGGTCTCATGCCACTACCATAACACTAACAACATTACAACCCACGCGGGTGGAACCTCCTGTTCAGATCCTGGTCAACTCCCAGTGCTCCATGACACAGGGAGGAGGAATAAATGTGGACCAAAACATTTGGAGGGGGGGAAGGGGCAAACAAAAACACTGCATGGGACAACGCGGCTGCTTGGCTTGGTACCCATTTCCTAACGCCTCCCCGCTGCATCCTGGAAAGACACTAAGGGTATGTCTACACTACCCTTCCGGATCGGCGGGCAGCGATCGATCCAGTAGGGATTGATTTATCGCATCTAGTCTAGACGCGATAAACCGACCGCCAAGCCCTCTCCCATCGACTCCTGTACTCCAGCGCCACGAGAGGCGCAGGCGGAGTCGACAGGGGAGCGGCGGCAGTTGACTCACCGCGGTGAAGACACCACGGTAAGTCGATCTAAGTATGTCGACTTCAGCTACGTCTTTCACGTAGCTGAAGTTGCATAACTTAGATCGATCCCTCTCCCCCCCCCCCCCCAGTGTAGACCAGGGCTTAGTGTCCTCTACTCCCAAGGACATCAATAACCCTGATCTTGTCAGGAGCCCATCAGCACTGTACACCATGGCATCGGAATGCTCCAAATGATCCTTTCCCAATAGGGTGGGGACACGCCCCGCCAGAGAACATATACCTTAGCCATGCACACCAGGGTGCCCATTCAAGTGCAGGGGGCCCCCAGGGGAGATAACCACTTGCCAGCCAAATTATCCCACAATAGGATTTAGTGTTCCTCCACACCGGGAGGCTTTGTTTTGCCCATTACTGAAGGGTTGCCGGGCAACGGCAGATAGATGTGACATGGTTTACATCTTATTAAAGTTATAAGCTTTCAGGCAATATAAATGCCAAACAAGCCCTGGCCTCGCATGGCCTAGCTGCAACAAACACACACTGCGTTTGCCGGGGAGAGCTCAGAAACAGGCTGACAGAAGGGCCGGCTTTCTTAAATATATTAAAAATACTCCCCCCCCCCCCCCGCACCCATTTTCCTTTGGAACAAACAACAAGGGACAAATTCAACCCTGAGGTGGTGCTTTGAAGGAACAGAGGACAGACAGTTTGGGCCTGGCCTGACCAGCAGCTGCAGGCTCCAGTACTCCCCCAAGCAGGCCTCACTTCTGCCTTAATTACCCGACCCAAAAGGGCTTTGCAGGGTTATAGAACTGCTGGGACACAGGTCCACCTCAGCCCTTGTTCTGTCCCCTGCTGCAGTGGGGAGGGGGACAGGGCTAGATTGGTATGCAAAGCTGGATCATGCTGCTCGAATTGTAAAGCCTCTCACGGCACTGCTGTGGGGAAGCTCACAATGCTGGCAGAACCTCTCCTAGTACAGCTATGAGGAAGAACACAAGGCCGGAGCCTTAGCTGGCATTGTGCAAGCGTTCAGCGGAGAAGCGCTGGACTCCTGGCTGAAGAGACTGGGAGAGGTGAGATGGAAGAGTCCTAGCGGATTATCTTGGCTATCCTTAGCCAGGCCAGGCCAGGACTGCCATCTACAGTAGAACACGCTTTTGACACTCTATGGCAGGCTAGGCCACCTTTGGGGAAAGTTGATAGGGGAGCAAGGTGTTGAAGCCAGGATCTGTGTCTACATGGATACTATTTGAGCAAGAATAAACCTGGAGGAAACTCTACAAGAGAGTTAAAGAGGAGGTGACTCCTCCTAGCACACTCTCCAGGGAAAGCTGCAGCTGTCTGGGAGATGACCCAGTGCTGCAGAGGGATCAGGAAGCACTGGGGCTAATTAACCATTTCATGCCAAGTGATACACCTTGCTCTCCCCAAGGGCCAATCCTCATGCAGCTGGGTCCTGACTGCCTGAAGTTACAATTCGAACGGAAGGACGCTCTACCCCTAGGATTTGGAAATGCCCATCACCATGGTAATCTGCCACCAGAAAATGCCCCGTTTGACACTGTCAAAGGGGTTAAATGATCACACCCCAAATGCATCCTGAATTACTGTGGGAAGACAAGGACTAGCACCAGCTTGCAAACAAGAGCAGCTATTTCAAACCTTCCCACCCCACACCAACTGCTGATTCCAACAGGCTTAGGGGTCATTGACGGATACCAGACATGATGTCCTGTCCAAGGTGCCAGTTGTGGCAATGGATGTGTGATCCCCACTGGACACCTGTCCTCTACTAACTGAGCTGACTCAGTAGCTCAGACAGTAGCCTACAGTCGTCCCCAGCACGCCTTGGCTCAAGACAAAGGTAAGCCTCCTTTCAACTGGAGGAGGAACCTATTTCTCTCTCCCAAGACCACGTCTTAGCTGCCTGAGGAATCCCAGGTAATGGAGACTTCCCAGAGTTTGGGAGACATTTGGCACAGCCAGCCAGTTAACGCAGTTCCACACATCACAGGCAGCCACGCTGACATTTCCAGACACAAAAGGATAGAGTCATCGGCCCACCAGTCAGATGGGACATGGAGATGGGGAGTTTCCTCTCGCTACACCATTGGTATGAGCTATGCTTATGTGTGCCATGACTGCCTCAGCAACCCACGTCCTCGCGAGCAGGATGCTGTGGTGCTGCGGGTCCAGCAGGTCACTCGCTGGACTGGGCATTCAGGATCACATGACTGCTATACTGGATCTACAGGGCCACCTGCAAGGGGGCAGAGAAGGACTTTTAAATGATCCAGGCTGGAACCTTCTCAGTGAACCAGGACTGATGGACATTTGCAGCCAGACACCTTCCACCCACAGTCCCATAATCCCATTCAGGTTCCTGTGCTGAAGCCTTTGAGGAGGGAGAAAACAAAACAAAGCCAACACCCTCTCAACCAGCTGCATTTCTGAGCGCGACTCAAAAGGTCTCCAGCTCGGTGGCTTTGGTTCAAAGAAGAGTTCACATCCCTTTTCATTCCAGCTTTGAACAAACCCACCCGTTCAGAGTCCAGGTGTAGCTCAGCAGAGGAGAAAGCCATGGCAGGGAAGACAATGCTTCTCAAGCTTTTTGTGCTCAAGCCCCCTTTCCTCAGACTCAGACGCTGCCCCGCGTCAAACAATTCACTGTAATAAAACTGAATCCCCTTCCCTCTTGCTGGTGCTGAGGATGGAGACTCTTGCAGGGCTTTTCCCTATGGGCTGTTCTGCCTGCTGCAGCCTGGCTTAGGAGAGTTCTCTCAACCAGCTTACAGGATGCTGATCAGTGCTTTTTTGGGCGGGGGGGGGTGGGGTGGATAGAAGAAATAAAGCCTTTGGAGGGCACCTGGGGACATCCTTCTCTAGGGATTATTATTTAAACCAGCAATATAATAATCTCGGCCTTCTAAAGGGGGAGGGGGAGGGGGAGGGAGCACAGAAGGGTGCAGAAGTGCCCCATCAGAAATCCTCACATCCCTCCTCACCTGGCTGTGAGAACTATCTAGCAGAGTCAGTACTCAGGTAAGAGGAGGAATTGTCCAGAAGTTGGGGTGCCAGCTTAAGTCTTGGGAGACCTGGTGTTCCATTTTCTGCTCTGCTACAGACTCCCTGTGTGACCTTGGGCAAGTCAATTAGCTGCTCTGTGTCTCACTTCCCAGGTGTAATGGGGATAACGACATTGGCCTATCTCTCTGGGGTGTTGTGAGCATAAATCCATTAAAGTTAAAAGATTGTGTAGCATTCAGATCCTATACGGATGGGGGCCAGATAAGTACCTTAGCTAGGCAATAGCCTGTTTGTCTATCCCTACCCCATAAAAAAAGTCTGAAAACTATACTTTCATAAGTGTTTTAGATTTTCATAGCTCTCCACAACCGAGTAGGAGGTTGACGCTTTTTCAAATGCTGCCAAGGTGTGTAGATTTTTGCAGCCACTTTTGGTACGATCCTGTCAGCTCTCACAAGCTACCCGGAGGGAGGTCAGACCGCTTGCTTAGATAGTAGACTTTCACACAACACGCAGGTGCTATTGGTGCTTCCCTGCAAGTCAGTACTGAGCCAGTGCCACAGCATTATGGCAGGAGGCAATGGAGATTTCAGGTAAGATGGAGTATGTAAAGAATCGTAAGTGTCAGGATGCGAGTCCAAGAGCTTTAACCAAATTCCTGCCAATCTAAACTCCCCCTGCAGTTTCAGTTGGGTACAGCTCCTAGCTCAAGCAGTTGAGTAATTTTACACATTCACTGACTTAGGGCAGGTCTTCACTACGGGGGGCGGGGGGGGTGTCGATTTAAGATACGCAAATTCAGCTACGCGAATAGCGTAGCTGAATTCGACGTATCGGAGCCGACTTACCCCGCTGTGAGGACGGCGGCAAAATCGACCTCCGCGGCTCCCAGTCGACGGCACTTACTCCCACCTCCGCTGGTGGAGTAAGAGCGTCGATTCGGGGATCGATTGTCGCGTCCCGACGAGACGCAATAATTCGATCCCCGGGAGATCGATTTCTACCCGCCGATTCAGGCGGGTAGTGTAGACCTAGCCTTAGATTACAGAATGACACTGGACTGGAGCTTCAGACCTGGGTGCTGTTCCCAACTCAGCCACTGGCCTGTTGGGAGACCGTGGACAAGCCACTTCATTTCTCTCTGCCTTGGTTTTCCATCTGTAAAATGGGGATAATGATACTTCTCCCTCTCGTGAAGTGCTCTGAGATCTACAAATGAAAAGGGCCACATGAAAGCTAGGTATTATCCAAACATGTCAGACACCTCACAAAAATATTTCAAAACACAGTGACTCATTGTACCAAAGTAAACAGCAGCTCCGTATCACTTCATGACGTGCAGGCAGTGCAAACAATAGAACGATCCCCTGGTTTCCCTATACACATCACCCCTAAGACAATAGTTACTTCCTCAGCAGCCCTTCAGAAAAAAGATGACGGCAACATTACACAAGAGCGGCCATTGTTTAACTGATACTGCAGCTCCACCCCAGAGGCAGCCGCGTTTCAGAACTGGGTAGCAGGTGGAGCTGACTGCAAAATACTAAGCATTTCCTGTGAAAAGTTCCAAAAGCAATTGAATTCTCATTCCTCCTTTCCCCCCACCCAAGAAAAAAAAAATTTAGCAGAAATTTTCCTTAAAGAAAAAAAAAGGCAATAAAATGTTGTTTGTTGTTGAAAAAGCTGTAAAAGTTCAAAAATTTGGTAACCTTTTAATTTTGTATAAAGGCCATTTGTTAACTGGAAAACAGGTTCCATCCCCAATTTTGCAAACAGCTCTAGTAGCAGAGCTTGATGTTGGCTAAGAGGCCACGGGGGTTGTAGATCTTTGATATTTCTCCTATTCTCTGGGCAAGAGGCTCCTGCCCTGTTGGTGGGTCTGCTGAGCACATGGGGTTAGGAACCTATGGCTTAGATATGGTCTGTCTTTCTTGCACTCACTCAGGAGAAGCATATGCACATTTCAATACAAGCCCCGGAAAGAGCAATTTTAACTTTCAAGTACCTACTGTCCAGCCAACGTGCCCCCTTGCCTCACATTTTAACAAGGGAAGCCAGGTGTCAATATTACTCATCCATGGCAACAAGCCAAAGCAGGGCATCTGTAAGGGTTTGTATGGGATGGGGGGGGGAGGAGGAAACGTTCCTGGTGCCAAGATAACATGGCAGAGATTATTACCCTTCTTGCTGCAGGGAGGGAGGGATGGAAAGAGGGTGTGGTGAGAGCAGAGTGGGAACATCAGGGCAGCCATGCTAGAGGGGGGGGGACCAGGTGTTTGAATGCAGGAGAACTGCTGGCACAGAGACAGAAGGGGATACATGCCCCTCTCCACCAGCTTCCCTCTCTCACCAGCAGCCATGCCTACCTAAGAGAGGAGTAGCAGGTGGCTTCCAAGGTGACCTTGCCCTACCCCTTGGGTTCTGCAGTAGATGGGAGAGCATGGCATGGCAGGGGCTGCTGCTCCTGGAGTCCGTGCCTCCCCCTACTGTCCAATGAGGCAAGGCAAAGGCCATACCAACGCTGGGGCCAGCATCAATCAAGGAATCACACAGATAGCACAGCAACCCCCCTCCTCCCGCAATGAGCTGGACAGCAAGAGAGGACAAGGCAGGATGGGGTGTGTGTGTGTGTGTGTGTGTGTCAGGGACACCCCCACCCCCAAGCCCAGAAAAGTAGAGGGGAGAATTGGTGTGGATCCCCGGCTGCCTTTGTCTCTCCAGCTCCAAACTCAGTCAGCAGGAAACCAGCGAGGAAGGCGGGAGGCTTGTCAGGAAAAATAATGGGGTAGGACAATCAAGCCTATGATGTCACCCTTCCTGCCATCTGCTACTCAGCAGCAGCTTCGCTGGCCCCAGCCCTCTCCCCCACCAAACACACACACTGGATCACGTGAGGGTGAGCCGCTCAGCTGGCGCCCCCCCTCCAGGGACCAAGAAATAGTGGTGATGGGGGGGGGGAGCATGTATTTAACACACACTGGACTGATATTGTTCAAAGTGCCAGGGATGGTGCTGCATTGGTTGCCCGGGAGGGGGTGGGGGGGGGGGGAAGAGAGAGAAACCCACCAGCAGCCTGTAACTTGAAATAGACAAGGAGGGGGACTGGGTTGAACAGAGATCCAGAGGGAGCACACACTGTGCATTACCTGAACTAGCCACCAAAGGGAGCTGCTGTTCCACCAAGGCCCAGTGGCTGGTGTAATTCTGTGGCTGCAGACAACAGGGGAGAACAAGCCAACCCGACCCTGTCCAAACCCAGCTGTGGGTCATAGCTCAAGCCTCTCTGGACAACCTACCCGCTGGGAATTCAAACTGGGGTTTCCAAACCTCCCTCAGCACCGGAGGGTTCAGATCTAGGGGCTGAGTTTGACCCATTAGAGAAGACCCGGAATTCAGAGCTGAACTTTGGGTTCAGAGCTACCACCGCTGTCAGTCAACAACCCCGTCCCACTCATCGGCCCAGAACAGCCACTTCGTTCTGGCGTTACATTCCAACGCCAGCTTCCTTGGACAGATTCCCGGCCGCTCCACCGTGCAGTCAGCTTTCATGGACCATTAACCCAGCAGGCTGGACCACTGGCTCATACATAGGACTGGAAGGGACCTTCTGGGTCATGAGTCCAATCCCCGGCTATCACAGGCAACCCTGTCTTATAATCCTGATCATAAATGTATCAGGCTCAGTCTCAACACTAGTTGGGCTGTCATAAACCACTACAGGAATGGTGAGCAGGGTTACTACATACGCAGACGGGCAACAGTTTCTTCCTGAGTGAGATGGGGAAGGGAGTAATGGCTAGATTTTCACAAGTGCTCAGCAGCTCCTATTGTTCTCAATGAGAGCTGCTGGGTGCCGAGGCCTTAGGAGAACTGGCCTTAAGTGCATAATGCTCCTTTGTAGGGAATTAGAGCTGGTAAGAGAGGGGTTTTTTTGTTTTGTTTTTGTTTTTAAAGAGTATGTATGTTTCCTGTTCTAGTTTTATGCTTCTAATTTGCAGCCACATTCAATTTCTGCTGCCCGTTCTGCCCATCCATGCCCGCAGCCAGTCCCCATGCCTTCCTTGCAACCCCAAAATCCTGATCCAAGTCCCATTCCCTCCCTCAAAAACCTCCTCTTAAAAGGTCCCCTGCTATCCCATCCCTTCCCCTTTCCCAAGCACCTGACAAGTGCTCTAGCCTCAACTGGCAACAGCCCCCAGCCCCTCCCATCATCCCAACAGCTTTGATGGGGAGGAACAGAGGGGCACTGGCAGCTCCTCCCCTCAGCGCTGCTCTGGGGGGCTCAGGAATCTTCATCTTAGCCCTAAAGGAGCAATCATCTCCTCTTCTGCCCCTCTGGAAGCAGACACAGAAGCTCCTTCTTTCCCCAAGGGGCCAGTTATTAATAACCACAAATCCCATAAGGCCCCACTCCTCTTGTGGTGCAATACACCACCAGGTGAAATATTCAACACTCCCCATCTCCCAAACTGAGGAACAAAACTGAGACGCCCAATAAAAACGACAGTGAGCGGCTCACAAATGTAAGGTTTTTGAAGGGCGGGGGGGAGGGAAGAATTTTAGATTTGGGGTCTAAAACATGCTCTTAAAGGGACATCAGCGGGCTATAAAGCCCAGTCCTGCTCCTATTGAAATTGATGGCAAACATCACTTTGACTGAAACTACTGGGAGCAAAGTGCATTCTTGACTTATCAGTTACTGCAGTCGGGCTGCTTTCATCAGCCCAAAGTACACTTCCTTAGGAGTGGTGCAGTTCAGAGGCCTGATCACAGGACTTGGAATCAGGAAACACACAGCCACATCTGCCGCTGGTGCACAAATAGCGCCAACAGAGCTTTACACCGGATTTATACCAGCGGAGGATCTGACAGGAACCCTCGGCTTCCTGGGGCAAGTGGCTTAACTCCCCAAGGGTGCCTTGAGGATTAACTCCAGTGCTCTGGAGGTATAGCATGCTAGAGGATATTAACGAATGGCTCGCTTGGAAGTACAGTGGAAGAATGTTTGTGTCTGGCCTGGGAAGCACCATGAAACTTTTCAGCCTTAAAGGAGGTAAGAAGAGAAGCTAAACCAACGAGTGCTTCCTCTCCCAGCACCGGAGTGTCACTCCCAGGAGATTATAATTCTGTCTCTCGTCAATGCCTGCATTGCTATGTAATTACCCACTGGGGGTCTCCTGCACCTTCCTTTGAAGGAGCCACTGTTAGAGCTGGGATACTGAGCTAGATGGATTATTGGTGCGAGCTGGACAGCAATAAAGGGCCACGCATGCCTGCACCAGTCTGAAGTTTGGGTGCCATCGGTGACTTTAAAGTGTCCATTGGGGGGCGTGGGGGTGGGAAGAGAGGAGCAATGGGGAGTGCTGGCCCAGCTCCCTTTGGCTACTGCTGTGGGGATTTCCTTGGCCTGGCTGCAGAGATGCTGTGCTCCTGAAATGCTGCGGGTTTGCAGACAGAAGGTTAGGCTCTTCCCTGCCTAACAGTGGTCATCAACCCCATGCACACATGCAGGGCATCAGTGCTGCGTTGCTGCTGCTGCACGTGACCATGCCCACTGCAGAGGTAACTCCAGCCAAGGGGAGGGTGGATACACCTCTCTCTCTCTTTTTCTTTGCCAGTTTTTAAAAACTGCTTATTCGGCCTTATTTGCCAGCGGATTTAAGAACAGCTAAATCCGTGCAGGAGGAATGCTCTGCAATCCCCTCCAATCCCCCGGCCTGAAGCATCAGTAAAGCAGATTGGAGGCAAGGCTCCCCCACCCCACCCCGCAGTGCAAACCTCCTTGATCCAGGCAGGGTGATGTCACCGGCAGCCAATCAGGAAGCCCGTGTGCGCGCGTGCATGGGGAGGGGGTGTGAGGACGCCACAGATGGCTCCAGCTGGGCCTAGCATTTGATTAATCGCCTGAATTACCCTCACTTTGCCATAAAATGGGGGGGGGCAGGGAGAGAAGAGAAGAGAGAGAAAGGAGAAGAATGAACAGTAAAAGCAGGAGCAACTGCAGAGAGCAAGCCACAAATGGAGAGGCCTCGGGAGAGAGCTTATTGTTAAACGGCCCAGCATACACCTGGGTTAATGCAAAGCATGGGGAGGGAGCAGCCCCACAGACAGAGGGCAAGAGAACAGGGGATGCACCGGGTGGCTGAACAGTTGCTGCTGCTAGGGTATCACGTGCCCCCAGTGCGGGCAGGTTTCCAGCTGCATGTTGGTTTAAGCCAATGCCAGGGCCACCCTGCAGGAGGATGCACCCCTAGGGGGGCCTCTGGCACATTATCCCCCCAAGGAGCTGCATCAGCATGAACGCTGCCTGCCTACCTTGGAGGTTCCAGTCCCATAAGCCCCACGCCTGGCAGAGCAAGGAGCCGGAGCCGATCCTGTGAAGTACAGACACAGCTAGCAGCAGCTGTGAGAGACCGCGGATCTCAGGAACAGGCCCTGGGCACCCCCTTTAGAAATGGGCATATTAGTACCAGGGGTAAATAGGCAACAAATGGGGCCCCAATCGGTTTGGATTTTCCCCAAGTCCCAGAATGCCTCTGTGGGTGGAAGGGGGAAGGTCAGCACCAAACCCCACCAACAGGGCCAGCATGGTAGTGACGACCTTTCTGTGGGCAGAGGTGAGGCTCACCCCTGCCCCTTAGCCCGATGGCAGGGCACACAAAAGGAGCAGAAGACTGGTATGGCACCCCATCAGCAGCCCAGCCCCGCCGCTCACCCTGCACGCAATTAGCTCTCATTGACACGAATCCCACTTGAAAGGATTATCCTCCCCTTAGCCCCTGGACTCCCAGAGGGACGCCGCTAGCAGGTGGGTTTTGCACAGCTGCTTTTGCAGGGGCGGTTCCATCAGGCAAGGAGCTAAGAGAAACGAATGATGCTTGCACCATTCAGTGCGCGAGAAACTAGAGTTGTGTAACAAAGAGAGCTTACAAAAGGGTAAGTGCAGCAGCCAGCTGACCAGCTGCAGGGGAGCGAGGAGATGAACAGAGATCCCGTACAGCAATGCTTCCGAGCCTATTGGCAAAGTCCACCCTGGTGGGGGTAGGACTTGCTCCTGCCAGCACTGAAGCAGCCACTAGGGCACCAGTGCCATATTAAATCGAGTCGGACCTGAACCCACACAGCTGGGGGCGATCAGAGCCTGATCCAAACTCCGGGGCTCAGCCCAACAAGGGGGATAAGCGAAGGAAAAAGCAATGCCACTGGATAGGAGCGCTGGCGTCCCAAGGGAGGAGGATTACGGGTCCCTGAAGAGGGCTAGCAATGGAAGAGGGGAGGGAAGAGTTTTTAGTGGGGATTAAGTACTAGCTACGAAAGGGCTGTGGGGGCTGGTTCGCCAATGCAATGCCCCTTGCCCAAGGCTGACACACCTGTTAGTCTCTCTGGTGGCAGCCTCAGGCGAGGGACAGTAGAGCAACACGAAAGGGCAGCCTCCTTTAACGGCTCAACCCCCCTCCTTGCCACATTAATAGGCAACACCTCTGTGGGCCGTGGACACAGCCAGTGGGGGGGGGGGGGAAGAGGACTGCTCTGCCTCTGTGAGATGGCAGGGCCAGAGGGCAGTGCCTGGGTTCCCCTCAAAGGGAATGGAATGAGCAGCAGAAGAGTGAGCCAGAAGCCGGCACTTCCATCCTGTTGCTCCATACAACGGTCATGTGCCCTCTCAGGCCAGGTCCCTATCTACTAGGTGGGGGGCCCTAGTGGAAAGGCAGGCAAGGGCCGGATTAAGTACCTTCATCTTGGAGGCTGGCTGGATGAGCTCCGTGATGCAGACTTTGTCCTGCTGAAGCCGCCTCTTGACCAGCTTGGAGCAGCAGATGTTGACAGAGCTGAGGACGTGCCAGGAGTTATACTCCACGAAGGAGCGGCTGTCAATGACCAAGGTGCCCTCGGCCCCGTTCCTCAGGAGGCTGGCCAGCTTCTTAGCATCCATCACTTTGCGTGGGAGTCTGTCCCCGGCCATAACGGGCCAATCCCCTCCGCGGTGACTGGGAGGAAGGGAGGGAAGGCCACGGGCAGGGAAGCCAGCACAGATCTCCCAGAGGAGAGAGGGAATGGGATACAGCGCGAGCAGGGCAGCACCTGTCCTGATCTTGCCACGCCGCTAAAGCCCAGGATGCCAAGTCATCGTGCCGAACCTGTTGAGGAGAGGGGAAACCCAGAGTCAGGTGTTATGACAGCACGGGCAGCCCTGGGAATTCACCTGGAAACAAGTTTCCAAGAGCCAAATCCTATCTCAGCCACATGGGCCAACGGCTGAGTCCAATGGGGTTACTCTTGATTTACACCAGGGTAGCCACGGAGAGAACCTGGCGTGGATGGTGGCACTTTCTACATGGAATGTCAAGGAACATTCACCTGTCAGATCAGCCAGCTGGGCAGAAAGGTGAAAATGGAGACTGCAGAATGGAGCCAAGAGTGCTGGTCTTCTAGGTCTCTGCAATACCTGCTGCACTCCCTCGCTACCTGAGTGTATCCCTCCACAGGGCCCGTTCCCTCTCACAGCCTGCCCTACTACCACACAACAGCTTCTCCCCTCACAAACACACAGAACTTCCGCCTCAATCCCTCTCTCCCTCCCCTCCCCCCTTCGTCCCCCCCAGGCCCCAGAAACCCAGTTGAGGGTACGGAAGGAGGCAGCTAAAAGGAGCAGGATTCAGCATATTGGGGGGGCAGTTTCGTTAAACACTGTAACCAGAATCTTTCCGCTCTCCCGATCACCGCTAGCCCGGCGGTGGTCCCGCCTGACTCTGCCCGGGCCAGCTCACTGAAGCACATTGTCAGAGGCAGGGCCCGTGTGAAGGGCAGCAGCCGTGGGGCCCCGACCACCGTGAGATTAACAAAGAAGTTAGAGGGACGTGGACCGGTAAAGCCCAGCTCATGACCCCCTCGTCCCCACCCTGTAGCTGGCTGCAAGGGGGTGCTGGGTTCACAGCAAGTGCTCTCCCTTCCTCCAAGGAAATGAAGTTATTCAGCCCAGCAGCCTAGCTCTCATCAGGAGCACCCCTGCAGTGACCAGCCAGCATAAGCTGAAGGCCAGCACACAGCATGAGCAGCTTTTGCATTACCTAAGCCCTGGGGCCCCAGGGTTGGAAGAAGCAGCAGCCCAGCAAAACTTTAACACAAAGTTAACTGGGGAGATCAAGGGGGTTTGAACCCAGCACTTGTGCCAGAGTGATTAGCTATTCTGGGTGCCTTAAAAGGGGCCTTCTTTTCCGAGGGTGGGCACTCAACACCTGCTGAAAAATGGGGCCCTTTCAGGTGTCTAAACTCTGTGCACCCACAAATCACTAGCAGCTTCTGAAAATATTGGACTCTGAACATTATTCCTGGCTCTGATGCGCTGTGTAACCTTGGGCAGGTCACTTAGCTGCTCTGTGCTTCAGTTTCCCCATTTGCGAAATGGGAATACTACTTCACTCTCCCCCAGGGGTGTCTTGGAGAGGGGCTCATTAGTGTTAGTGACGTGCTCAGAGATCCTCCATGGAAGCTTCCGTAGAACTGCTAAGTGCTCTACAAAGCCCAGAACTCAGCATCTGGGAGCATTCTGCTCACATCTGCAGGATGTCTGCCTGGCAGGCACAGGGGAAAGGTTCAGGCCTCTTCAGTTTTAATGCCCCGCATCACTGTAGGACACAAGAAGAGCCATTCAGAAATAGTAACCAGGTTATTTCAGCGCAGACCACATTGTATAGAAAACCCACAGGCCGTACCAGGGCAGCTCAATGTGTCTGAGCTGAGAAAAGTAAACACCACTTCTAGAGGGGCCAGTTCAGGGCAATGTCAGGCCCACTGACTTTCTTGGAGCCAGGATTTGTCGCAGAGACAGTAGCGGGAATCTCAATCACGCAAAGGATGCCGGTTGTTCTCAGCCGTTTCCATATTCTGATCCCCCTCCCCACTGGAAATCCATAGAACATCAGACTATTCACATTTTTCCACACATAGCATTACTCCTATAGAAGAGCCTTTCAAATGACAACTGGTACGTGAGTCCAGACACACAAAGAGAAGCATGTAGACTTCCAATCTAAGTCCCAGCAGTGAAATGGTTAACTCTGCCGTCATTTTAATGGTAATAACCAGCTTTGATGTCAACTCCCACTCAAAGCCAAAAGGAGGGGGAAAAAATCACTCTTCCGCTGCTGCTGCTATTTCAGTCTTTATTGTTTATTTGTATCATGTTAGCTGCAGCATCCAGTGGTCCCAAGCGAGAACAGGGCCCCATCATGCGAGGCACTGTACTAAAAACATATGGTGAGAGAGCATCTCTGCCCCAAGGAGCTTTCCATCTCAGTAGACAGGACAAAGGCTCAATACCACATCCATTTATATGGTGAAGGCCCTTCCTCAGCCAGGGGGAGTGAGAGAGAAATCCAGCTCTTTAAAAGGTAAGTGATTCTAGAGAACACAGTGAACATCCAGAAGGACATAAATCCTTGGAATATGGGTTTTTTTCCGGCATCTGAAGGCTTCTGTTAACCCTGCTGATGAGCAACCCTACAATAATAAACCCCCTCTTCTAGGCACAGAAAGATCCACACCCCAAAGCACTAGGATCTATACCCCCAAACCTCCAGTGCCAAGATTCATGCTCCCAGTCTCGGGACACAATAGAAACGATACACCAAAAAAAACCACCCACACACACACTACCACCCATCGCCATATTAAATTTAGCTTAAAACCCACCAGGAAATGATGATTATGGCCCCCTTACAGCACAGAAAGCTTCTCACAGCTTTGTGCTATCGTCCCCTGTACCACTGTGCGCTGGTATCGCTTTATATCTCAGCACAAGGATTCCAAACAGAGCTCAGCTACCCCTTCCCGTGGTCAGCTCACAATCCCTCCCCACCACGGCTATTCAAACACTCGTATTTTTTTTTTCTAGGGCGGGTTTCAAAAATTGAAACAGTTCTAATTAAGAGGCCTGGGGGAGGGGGAGGAGGGAAGGCTGGCTCCTGCTGTGATATGACACACCTCATTATGCAGTAACAGCCTCGCTGGAGACCCCCCGCTGCACTTGGGCTATAGAGCATGGGCAATCAGAAAGGATGCAAATTAGCCAGCTTTTGCTAGGTTTCTCTCCCTCTCTCTGTTCCTGTCCCCTCTCCCTTCTCCATCAGGGAAAGCAAGCTGCCAATTCCCCTCCTGATTCCTCAAACGCCAGCCAGAAAAAATAGGAATTGGAAGAGAGAGGCAGACAAAGAGGTGGAGATAAGGTTCAGCAGACAGAGGGATAAGTATGAAACACTGGAGTGGGATGGAAGGGTGATCCAACAGAGACGGGAAAGGGGGAGAAGGCTAGCTTATTATCCAGGGAGATAATAGGATCCATTCCCCTCACTCTCCAGACTGCGAACAAGGGGTGGCTTTGGGGTTTTCAAACACAATCAGAGGGGCCTGGGGAAGATAACAGCCCCTTTATCTCCTAATTGCTCCAAGAAAAGCCTGTTTGGAAGAGATTGTGCCTGGTCAGTTCTGACAGGCGAGCAAGTGTTTAGATGGACAAAGCCAGAGACGGTGGGGAACATGACGCAGGGAAAGGCAGCCAGGCCCAACCTATAACCCCCACTGCCCCAGAGAGGACTCTGGTGTACACAGCGACGTATTATCGCCTAGGCCAACAAGGCCTACGCCTAGGGCGGCAAATTTGCTCTTGCCCCCTCCCCAACTCCGCCCCTTCCCGCCTCCTCCCCCAGGCACGCCGCGGCGCGCTTCCCTCCTTCCACTTCCCTCCCAGGCTTGCCGCGCTGGGAGGGAGGGAGAAGCGAGTTGCAGCGCGCTCAGAGGAGGCAGAGCAGAGGTGAGCTAGGGCCCGCGGGCGTGGGGAGTAACGGGGGGCCGGGAACCGCTCCCCAGCCCGCCCCAGCTCACCTCTGCTCCACCACCGCCGCCATCCCCCGAGCACGCTGCAACTCCCTTTCTCCCCCCTCCCTCCCAGGCTTGCCGCGCGAAAGCGCTGGGAGGAGAAGCGAGTAGCGGCGCGTTCGGGGGATAGCGGAGGTGAGCTGGGGGGCACGGGGAGTAACTCTTGGGGGGGGGCAGGGAACCACTCCCTGCCCCAGCTCACCCCTGCTCCACTGCTGCCATCCCCCGAGCGCGCCACAACTCCCCTTCTCCCCCCTCCCTCCCCGGCTTGCCGCGGGGGAACGGAGGTGAGCTGGCGGGGGGGGGGGGGCAATTTTTTGACGGCCTAGGGGCGGCAAATTTGTTAATCCGCCCCTGGGTGTACACAGGTGTGTGCTCTCCCCACACTCCAGCTCTTCCAAAACAAAGGCTGCAAGGACAGCCCAACAGCTCAGTCCAGACAATCCACCATCCCTTGACACCTAGAGAGTTGTTTATTCTAGTGCACTCCCATCCCAGCCGGCATCATGGGTGGCAGAGCGGTCTATTGGATAAGGTAGCACTACACTGGGCCATGGGACTCAGGAGAGCTGGGTTCTTTTCAGGGCTCCACCTGTGTGACCTGAAGCAAGTCATCTCACCTCTCTGTGCCTCCTTCTCCCCCCTCCACTCTTTGTCTTTGACTGTAAGCTCTTTGGGGCAGGGACTCTCTCTCTCTACGTGTTTGTAGGGTGCCTAGCACAACGAGGTCACAATCTCAGCTGTAGTCTCTGGGTGCTAAGAAATACAAAAAATTAAATTATGCCAGGTTGTGCCGACAAGGTGCCAAACAGAGACACTGGCACGATCCTATATCATGTATTCCCTGTCTCCCCACAGAAACGGACACCAGGAAGCTATCCACTCGGGCAGGCATCAGGGCAGCATCCTCTTTCAAGTGAGGTTCTGCTCTGGAGAGAGACTATGCAGAAGTACTGTAGATCTGCTTCCTGTATGAATTCAGAATCACATCTGCTGACTTCATTGGACTACAGCAAATTTTGACAGCTTTATTTATTTTATTGCGGATAGCCCTGCAGTGTCGGTATTGCTATGGGAGAGTGAGCTAAAGTCTGGTCCTGCTGGAACATCAGACTAAGTTCCATTTGCAGAATCTTTATTGCTGGTGATGCAGGAACCAGAAAATGCTGCATCTCTTCACTAGTCTCCCCCCTTCCCCGCAAGCTTCCCACCATTGCTACCACCTGGTTCAGCTGTACGGATGGTAACAACAGCAGTAGTGCTAGCACAGACATAAGCTCCTGGCACTAGTTATTAACATTACAGAAACACCTAGGAACCCTGATCAGCAATCAAGGCCCCATCGTGCTAGGCACTGTACACACAAAACAGAGTTCCTGCCCTGCCAACCAGGAAGTAGCAGAAGGGGCGGTCAGTGCTTTTACCACTACGCTGTGCAGCCACAGTGAGAGCGTGTCTCGGTGACACGGTGGTAAAAACACCAATGGCTGCTATCTGCTCTATGTTATTGCTCCCACCTTGCCAAAGCCAGTGGGGCTACACTGTCCAGCGGGGACAGCAATCGCAGGAAATTGTGAGGGAGGCATGCAGGGAAAGCTAGTGGAGCCAAGGCCAACAGAGCCCAGCTTGACTCTCACATCACAGGCTGGGCTTGGCTTGCAGGGCTGGCAGCAAGAAGAGAAACATTTTTACTTGTAAACGAAGGATATTTGGTCTACAGTCACTGAAAGACACTGAGCCGGACACCCTGCAGTGATGTGGTTTAGAGTCTCTCTTAAGAGTACAAACAAACTTTAACATGAAGTTAACTGGGAGATACCAGGAGAGGAGAAATAAGGGAAGTGTCTTCTTCCTTCTTGCCAACTGGGTCAAAGTGAAGGAGCAGGAATGGCTGGTGGATGCTGCTGAGCAAGGTCCAGAGAGGTCTCCCATTACCTCACCCCCATGACAAGAGACCACAAGCTCTAAAGGAGGGGAAAAGGTTAACCTGAAACCTAAATTGGGGTTTCAGAAACAAAGCTGTGTCCCTCTCTTATCAGTCTATTAAAGCTGCCTTAATCTTCTTGAGCATTCCTGAAGAACATTACCATAATCCTTTAATCCCACGTCTCCCTGAAGTGCCTGTAATGAGGAGAAGGGCCACAGGCTTAGCTGAATGGGGACAGCAAAGCAGGAGGCGCCATACTGCCGCTCAGGGACAGAAAGACAGCTTCATGTGTGCCTTACGCTCCCCACGCACCCCCCATCTCAAGACAATGGGGCAGACTCATCACTGGCATGCAACTCCATTGAAATACACATCAGCGGAATCACGCAGGGGTCAGCACCAAGGGTTTAATCACACACAGCAGAGTGTGTCCTGCAAAGCAAGCCCAAAGTGGGGGCCAAACATTTCTAGGCAATAACTTAGAAACACTCAGCTCCCTGGGCCTGAATTGTGCTGCCCTGAGCCCTGGGTGCTCATTTGCTCAGGTGCACAAGTGGCTATATCCGGTGGGGAAAAATGGAGAATCAGGCCCAGGGTTTTCGGCTGCCCATTCAGGTCTCCAACTCCCCCATCAGCCCTCATATCCCCTCATTACCTTAGGGCTCAGACTGCTTCTTTTTCCTGCCGCTGGTGCAGGACCCCCCAGAGAACACCTTTCACAAATTACAGGTGGTCTCTTCAGGGAGACACCTAGCCAGGAAGCCTCAAGATGAGAGCTGTGGGAAATCTTGAAGAATGCCAGAGAAGGTGGTACCTGGCCTTCAGAACGTGGAGTTGGGTGAGGATCTCCAGCCAACAGGCAGCCATCTGTCCTCATCCTTCTCCCTCCCCATAAAGGGCCCTCAGGCATGTCCCCGAGGAGGGGCAACGCATGGGCAGCTGCATTCAGACAGTATTGGCCCCCACACCAACATCCAAATCAGATTATTCCCCCACAATTGGAGTAATTAACATCTCACATACCCCTGCGTATAATATAGCACAGCACCCGTTCTGCACCCACAGTCCTACACACTTAGAGAAGCCATGCAAAGGTTCATGCGCCCTAGATACGCACCTGTTTTGGCAGGCTCGGCAAGCACATAGGAAGCTCTGGAGAAGAACAGAGCCAGAATTCATCCCTGTGCTGTTGCAGAGACAGAACTCAGCCTCTCAGGTCCGCTCTATCTTGCACTGTGGCTGCAATTAGACACCAATGGGCCACTGCAACAGCACACACACACAAAAAACCACTCGGTATAGCAACATCCTGGCCACTCCTGCCCTCAATACTTCACTCCCGCTGGCTGCCTCAGAATGCTCCCTGCACTAGGCCTCCTACTGGGGACATGTGCCTAGGAAGGGTGCTGAGCTGGCTCCTGAAGAGGGTCTCACACTGGGGGATGTTAATGAGGGGACCTCTGCAGATGTGCTGGTGTAGCAACCATTAACCAGGCCCCAGGTAGCCAGTTTCAGGTCACCGAATTGCTTTGCGCTAGCACTTGTTTTCTCCGTGATGGCTTTTCCCTTTAGTACACTGGGGTCTAACTCAGGAACTGCCCCTCTTGCTACCTTTGGCAAGTCAACCACACTGCAAGAAGTAGTGGGTTCAACATTGTTCGTGCCCCAGCCTGTTTCTGGCCCTTTTGTTTCTGCTCTCCCCATCCACTCCTGCTCCCTTCCCTGGTGTTTTCTGCTCCCCTTTGTTGTTCCTGTAAGTCCTAAATATAGATGGGAGCAGCCAAGGCTCAGGGAAAGGGAAACAATCTCAAAGAAGGTTAACTATACCCTCGCAAGGCCAACGACTAGCTCGTGTTTCTCCCTCTATTTTCTCTTCCCCCTTCCCAGCCAGTAGCAAGCAGAAGGGCCATCTATGGAAAGGGCTCATCCACACGCTGCTTTCTACCAGAGATCTCCCTTGCCGGAGAACCATATTGAAATGCCAGAGACTGTTGACAACCATGGGCCCAACTGTACTCCCATCAAAAGCAAAACTCACATTGACTTTGATAGGGGCAGGATCAAGCCTAAACATTGGACATGACTTTAAAGTAGTTAGCTCGGGCAGAAGCAGAAACAGCAGATAACTCCAGCCTGGATGTAGTGCTGGAGAGAATACTGGAGAATATACTATAGGGGACAGTCCTGCACTGGGTGGACTAGACAGAAAACAAGTGATGGAGCAAATAGTTTTCCCCATCAAACACGGTCAGTGCACATCTGGACACAAGGAAGCAAAGGGGCAAGGAGAATACCACCTAGCTCTTTTCATCCATGACCTCAAAGTGCTTTACAATGAGAGGAAAGCATCATTATATCCCCGTTGGGAAAACTGAAGCACCGAGAGCTGAAGCGATTTGCCTATCACACAGTGACAGAACTCAGGTCTTTTCACCCTCTGACCAGTGCCGTGCCTACCCACTGGGCTACGCAGCCTCTCAAGGTGCGCACAGGGCAGGTGTTGACAGAACTTGTCAGTAATTCTTGGCTCAGCCGTCAGGGACGGCAGGAGATTATCTGCCGGAAGGATTGCTGAGAAAGTAACTGTCAGCTTATGGCCTGAAACACTGGCAGGAGCGTTTAAGCTTCAGAGCTCTCCAGGTGCTTATTAAGATGTAAATTCTGGCACCGTTGCCAAGAATCTCCTCTCCCCCCCATCCCTCCTAGTACTTAGGCACTTAGCAAACCCCTCTGCCAGCTCACACTACCTGAGGGATCCCTAAATCATGGGACTATTACTAATTATTAGTATTTTGCAGCAGCAATCAGAGACATGGGGCTCATTAACAAGTTAGCACCTCTGGTTTCCACAGCAACCATGTAGCTGCCAGGCAACAGCTGCGTCTCAAGCCCCATGGAGACATTAACTGGGTTTCTCTGCAGTAAAGGCACCTAGCAAGCAGCAGGAGCCTTGGCCCGGTCTTAACTGCACTGGCACTGCCTGGGTGACTCCAACCAGCCTCAAAATCTGCTTGGGTAGGGGGGAGGGAGGGAGAGAGGAATGCCCTGACTCAGATTTGAACTCACAGAGAGGACTACAGGCTGCTTCCACCCCCTTTGTCACAGATCAGCCGAAAGCCTTTGCCCATCTGCAATTCCCCTTTTTGCTACTGAGGCTAAACACGTACAACCTAGGTTAAATGGCAGTTGTGGCTTCTGAGAACGACACCCAAATGCCCAGCCAGGATGGGGTATGTTAGGACTATGGGGTGGTGATGGGAGGAGGCAGCATCAAGTACCACTGCTAGGATGGCCCTTGGAGATTTGTCAGCAGCCAACTTGGGATGCCCTTTAAAAAGAGATTCAACATCACTTAAATGACTCTCCCCTTCTGAGGGGAGATTCCCTGTAATTAACATATCCCGGGTGAGGATCCTCGTTAGCGGAACCTTGAAACACTGTCACCAAGATCTGTCAGCTCAGGGACAAAAATCAACTTAGCCTCTTCAAAGGAAAGGTGGGTAATGAAAACAAATGGCCATTAAAAACCCACAGATGATATTTTACTTTCCCAACAAGATAAAATGACTTGCCTCTAGGTTGCGTAAGGGATGGATCCCTCAAAAAAAAAGAAGCCTGATGGCAGGGAATTGCCTTTCCACCTCAAGCGTTAGGATAACTACAAGAGAGCAAATCCCCATACAGGGATAGGTAGGTACTACAGTGGGACCTAGAGACCCCAGCCCAGCTCAGGGCCTCATAGTGCTAAACACTGTACAATATATATAGCAAGAGCTTACAATCAAAATAGATCAGATCAGACAATCTGCCCAAGGTCACACAGCAGATCAGAGAGAGATCTGAGAAAAGAAGCCATGTCTCACAGTCCAATGCCCTATCTAACCTTGGAGAGGATTCTCCCAGGAGAGACCGACGGGCAGAGGAACCAATACAGAAAGGAGAAACCACCACGCTATCTCTCACTTGAGACTATCTTTCACTTGGTCCTTTGTACTGCCTGACCTCCTCCACCTTAAGACCAAGGCCAAGCACAAGTTGTAGTGCTCTCACTGCAGCACACCAGGTGTGCAAACAAATCTCAGAACACCTTAAGAAGTTTGGAAGGGGAGCTTCCATTTTTGGCTCAGCATGGCAGCTCAGTGGCAGTCGGCATACCTCTTGAACGTACACAGGCCCAGGTGCTTGCTGGATCTCTTCCCCTCCCCCGTTTCCCCATGCTGCTGCATTTCTTCTTGCTTTATAGTTTAATTCCCACCCCCAAGTCTTATAATGGTTTCTTTCTGGTGTTTTAATGCTGGCAGGGACGCATGGTGGGCTTTACATATGCCACTCTCTGCTGCAAATGGATCATGGACCATCTAGATCTGTACTTCTAAGGTTTGAATTGTGCACCAAGAACCACCAAATGGGCAACACACATTAGCATTCTTGGACGTTGGGTTTTCTGTAAGAGTCTCATTGAACCCCTAAGTCCAAAGGCACAAGAGTATTTCTGGTCATCGGATGTTACATGCACTAAGGAGTTCGAATCTGCTCAGTGTGATGAATAGTGCATCAAGCACCACAAAGAAGTGGCGGCAGAGAAGCCTGTCAAAAACTCTGGCACATACTTGCATAGGCGCAGGCTTTTGGTCTGAGACTGGGGTTTTTATGGACTACCTCAAGACTTGCCTCAAGCACCTCAAGATCAGCTGAGCTGCAGACTGTCAAAATCTTGAACCACTGAGCAGACAAGGAGAGCAATGGGAGAAGGAGGATGAGCCCTCTCCAGACAGGCTATAAGAACATGTTCCATGTGTGCCCCTTAGTGGCCAATGTGGAGTACACATTGAAATCAGAAGGGTACGGGATCAGGCGCTGCAGGGAGAACAGGGTATTTAGTGGGGGCCTAGATAACATGCCCCCTGCAACGTGGGGCCATAAAAGAAGCCATGATCTTGCACTGTCTAGAATGGGAAAAGCCCTTCGTGTGAACAGGACACTCACGTTTAAAACACGTGACAGCAGAGACCCTAGGGTTTGCCATGACCATGTTTTAACCACAATTGTCCTTGCCCACGCTCAGGGCAAAGCTTCCTAGAACATTGTGCTAGTTACCATGTTTTCTAACACAAGGCTCTCCCCACACTCAGAACAGTGAAGTCCCATGTCTCAGAGCTAAAAGCACTTCCTACTCCAACCCACTACTCACACACCTTCGCTGGGGTGAGGGAATGGGCTACACTGCAGTATTTGTCCTGTGCCTGTACATATCATTGTGAGGGACAAAGGTAATTCAGACTTACACTTCGGCACTTCTACTATACTGGCGCCCTAATGCTTGATATTTGACAAGCTCCCTGTATCTCCTTTGGGTACTCATGGGTGACAAGCCCCCTGCATCTCCTTTGGGTACCCACATGTTATCAGAGGTGGCAATATCAGGGTTCATCTTGGAGGGTTTCAGTGGCTTGATCACCATTCCGCAATAGGAATGGTTTGATGTATTGTGGTGAGACTGGCCTATTTCCCTTTGTCGGGGGCCCTGGACACCCTAAACGTATACCGGATAAATGTTCAGCCTCCTGGGAAAAGAATAGCACAATGTTCTGTTCATAGCTGTTCCTAAGAATATTCCCCACCATGTTTATGTACGAGAGGTAATGATGCACAGGTCTGAGCTGCAGGAGTCGAAGATGGAAGCTCTTCAGGGTTGGGTGATGTAGGTGAGTAAGTGCCTCAGCATTTCACCACTAAAGAACAATCACAGGTGAAATGAGTTTGTGGGTCTCAACCAAGTCCCAAATGTACGTTGTCTAAATTAGAGCTATTCAGAATGAGTGACAGACAGTCACTGGTGAACCTGGGAACTGGAAAAAACAGAGGGGAGTGCAGCAGGTTAAGACAGAAGTGCAATGATACATGTAGCCCATTTGCACTGTACAGCGTCATTAGTTCCTCACATTTATGAGGAAAAAGATAAAAATTGAATCCACTGTTTAGCAGAAACAATAGTTTAGAAACTGTGTAAAACCTTTCAGGGAGCAAGGTTGTTAATGACACCCATTGCAAACAGTGGCATATGAATGGACTCCAGCTTAGGTTCTCTGCTAGTATAAGTCAGCACAGAAGTCAAGGGAGTGTCACCATTTTACATCATCTGAGGATCTGGTCCTCCATTTCTAGGCATCCTAAAATCCAGAAATCAAGCTCAACTCCAAAAAAGATGCTACACTAATCTTCCATGGGATCGCGGATCCACAAGTCTAGTCACATGTAAGACGTTTGGCTCTGTTTACATCCTGCCCAAATCCTTGTAGACCAAAAGGAAGTTTACCCCAATGCAGGGGAACAATCTAGTACTTGTCAATTGACGCTCTGCCCTCCTGTCAGAACCACAAAAGGAAGCCACGACTCCTAGATTTCGAGTGGCTCACCTAGATCTAGAAGAATACACCCGGTAGGACGAGGAACATCTGGTATGCAGCGATATCCTGCTCTCACCTTTTTGCTTAGGGCTTGTGATGTATTATAGGGTGGTTTTGTTTAGTCACTCTGAAATCACAGAGGTCAAACCAAGTGACTTCTCATCTCTTCCATCCCTCCTGTACATCCCAGACCCAATTTATGGGCAGTGGCCACACAGAGTCAGGACTTGCTGTCATCACGCTGGCTCTCTTTCCTGAATAAGAAATCTCATTGTTTGCCCCACTGAAAGGGGGCTGGATATTGCACACTTTCCAGCACAGACCATCTCCTGAGGAGCCAGTAGTGTAATAGCTGGCAAAATGTGTTTCATTCATTAACCAGTTCACCTGCAAAACAGGGAGGGGGCTACACACCTCTATTCTCCCCTCCCAATTCCAGGGGGTGTTTACTTTTCAAGGCACACATGATTTTGCCATATTGTTTCAGACAACATAGTGTGCAATAGAAGAGTGACCTGATTCTACATAATGATCCGGCCAGTTCCAACATCAATGCTTCAGCGGGTGTAATGAAAAGCATTTTCGAAGTTTTGTCCTTTAGGACCCGTTGCTGCCGCCCCAATAAGATCAGTTCTCTCTCCTCCCCACTTCTCTACCAGAGTCCTTCTGGATTTAGCCGTAGCTCAAGCCCACCTTTGTGTCAATTACTGCCTGGGAAAGGATTGCCCTGGCACCAGGCACATGGAAATTGAGAAAGAAAACAAAGGCAGCCAAAATAAAAAGATACGTATTGCAAAGACACATGAAATGACACGTGTCATTGTTTAATGAGCGAACAGAATACGCACCTCCACCCGTATTTAGTGGTACAGCACAACTGCTTTGTGAGAATGTACATTCAGTGAGGTTCTGCAAAATCTGCAACCAGATGCAGCCATGTAAATGGATGGATTAGTTTTGTGGGGTATTCAGTGTAACTTAGGATTCGGTGGTTATTCTGCCCTTTTCCTGCCTTCCACCCAACAATTTATAACAATTTGTCGGAGACTTTTTGGGCCTAAACAGGTCGACACCGGAGTCCCAAGCTCCTTTTGACCATTTGCCTGTGCTGCTGCATTCCACCAGGATCGGCACAGCATATGCTGAACAGCAGGCAACAAGTAAATAAGAACTCAGTCCATTTTGGCAGTACTGAGAGATTGTGCTCGAGTTCTGGGTCTCAGCCAAGGTGGACTGGCAGAGCTGTGGGAGGCTACTGTATAGGACTCAATAGTGGTCCCGCTGAAGTCAATGGAAACAAGACCAAGTCCACAGCACGTGCCTGAACTTTGCTAGGCATTAGCCAGGCTAGTGCAACCCTCTTCTCGCAATCTCGGTGGGGAAAGTTGAACAAAGAAAAACTAGCGAAGTGTTTTTGGTTTTCGTGTACGTATAATTTTCATACATTAGTTTAGTGGCCTGAAGTCAGCAGTGCTGGCACCATCTCTGAACCATCTCTTGACCCAAAAGCTTGAGGGTTCAGCATGCGGACAACTGTATTCCAAGGAGGGCTGCTGGCCAAGACAGATGATGTTGGAATAGATACACACTCCAGCTACAACTCAAAGAAAACAAGTCATATTAATAAGGAGTTCAGAAACAAGGGCTGCTCAAATCCAGCCCATCCACTGATGTTTCCTCCATTGGTTTTTATTTATTAGACTGCTCTGGAGACTGATAGACCCTCTTCACTTCAGCTGTAAAGTGTCAGAGCTATCTAACAGGGTTTGGAAGTCAATGGGAGTTGAGCAGCTTATGAAATCACAGCCTTACATGCATTTTTGTTTCACTCGCCTTGACACAGGGGCCGCAAGCGCTTGGATAAGCAGATTGAAAGCTTGGTATAGTTTCACCATAATTTCTGCCAGAGCCTCTGTAACCTCAGTTGAAATATAATTTGCTAATTTTTTGCAGCAGCAATATTCCTCAAAGAATTAGTTTTTTTAAGATTTATTATAAACGGTGGATGTAGGCATGCCACAACCCTACTAGCCAGATGACTCACACTGCTAGCCAGAGGCTAACAGGAAAGATGTGGTAAGGTCACCAGCAAGGCTCAGGGGCAAGTGCTGGGAAGGAGGGCGGATGTCAAGAGTTCCAGTAGGGCGCTCTTATTGGATCAGACCAGTGGTTTATCTAATCCAGTACTCTATCACTGGCACTGGCCAAGACCAGATGCTTCTGGGGAGGGTAGAAGAAATGCTGCAGCAGGCAATTGTGGAATAATCTGTTCCTACAGTAAAGTTGCCTTCAAAGCTCCAGCTGGAGATTGCCTTAGGCCCTAATATGAGAGTTTATAGTCTTTCCACAACTTTAGCAACTTCCTTTTTACTTTTAGAACTCAGGATGTAAATCCCTTGAGCTCGTTACATGGAAACGGAGAGAATTCCTCCTGCCAATTACTGTTACAGGACCCCAAAGTGAACAAAAGGTCTCAGCCCCAAGGAATGGATAGGTTTATTTTAGATGAGACAACGAGTGAAGACAGACAGACACACACACACTAAGGTGGGGAAAGATGAGTTACAATCAGAGCCCAGCATCCCTAGGTTAGGCATGTGCACATTATATGGCCACGTACGTATGAGTTGGGTATGACATAAACTTCTCCCGGTATGTAACCTGGAGGACACGAATACATAGCAAGGATGTGAGCGAGGAGAGGCTGGTGGCTTGGCAAACGGGAACCATCCGGGCATTTTATGCCTGGGGAGCACTTGAAAGAAGACATGCAATGGGAGTGGGAACAGGAAACAAAGAGGGTGTCAAGGAAATGCTTCCAGCACCAGCCCGGTGACTAATACACTACAGCTACACTATGGACCTTACAGTGGCACAGCTGTACTGTTGCCGCTGCGTCGTTGTAAGGGCTCCTGTGTAGCAGCTCTGTGCCGGCGGGAGCCGCTCTCCCGCTGACATAGCACTGTGCACACCGGCGCTTTTGTTGGTGTAACTTATGTCCGTCAGGGGAGTGTTTTTTCCACACCCCTGACCGACAGAAGTGCTAGGGTAGATAAAGCCTATGTTACTTATTTCAGACCCAATTTCACTTCCATGCAACACAACCCTAGTATTAACCCTAACATCATCTCTTGCTGTTTATTTTTGTAAGACTGTTGACATAACGGGGCAAGATTTTCAGAAGTGACTAGTGGTTCTGGACCCCCTACCCCAATTTGGGGTACTTTCATAGGACCCGAGTTTGAAAGGATGGGTACTCAAACTTTCTGAAATATCAGGCCCCTTCAAGGCATCTCAAGTTGGGCACCCAGAGCCTCTGGCCACTTTTGACAATTGTGACTCACAAATGCAAAGTCTTGAAAGCGAGACTGTAGAAAACTTCACACGCGGTAAAGAAGGGAGCCTCACATTAGTTCAGACTTCTTCTCTTAGGGCTTGTCTAGGCAGGAAAGTTGTTCTTATTCTGCTATAGCCATGCTGATCAATTTCTCCAGGTAGACAAGTCCTTATGTTTGGTTTATGTCCCTCTCATCCACAGGGGGCTTTGAGGTTTGAATGCCTGAGAACCCTCATTGGCAACACTTTTCACAGGAGGTGAACTCCTATATGCAGCTCCTGGAGCAGAAAGGGATAAGCTGTTGGCCCTTGTAAAATTGTATGTTAAATAAAAGAATTGGTGGCAAAACTGTGAGCTTCAGCTATGGCTCAATAATGCCCCCCATGCTCTATAATGGCTTTGCTAGCCAGGTTTAAACAAAAAAGCCAATGTTTCAATATAGGTTACATCAGTGTTTTTCAACCTTTTTTGGGGCAAAGGCACACTTGTTTCATGAAAAAAATCACGAGGCACACCACCATTAGAAAATGTTAAAAAATTTAACTCTGTGCCTATATTGACTATATATAAAGTAATTCTCTTGAATAGGAATCAAATAAACACAAAGAAAGTATTTTATAATTACTTTATTATGAAATAGTAAGTAAACAGAAATATGAAAAATTATAAAATACTTTATTCAGTGCGCAACCTGGGCCTGTTTGGCTGAACACAAAGCTGATATTCTGGCTGGAATCGAAGAAAGACACACACGTAGCTCTTCGTCAACAGCTCTCAGTCTCTCTCTGTATTTAGTTTTTATAGCAATCATGCTTGAAAAGCTCATCTCACACAGATATGTAGTGGAAAATGGGTTCCGACATTCAAGCATAGTTTAATATTTTTTTCCCACGGCACACCACGCAACATCTCGCGGCACACTAGTGTGCCGCGGAACAGTGGTTGAAAAACACTGGGTTACATTGCACTCCAGCCAAACTAGTGTCTAATGTGGTTCGAGCATGTGGACAGGCCAAAGCCATGTTAGAAGAGCACTCAGAAAAGCATTCTGGTTTCCGTGACCATTAGTACGATAATGTTTACTATGCTGGGGTGCTATGTTATTACAATACAATTGTGCCTGAGCATCTGGTCTCGCCTGCATGCATGGGACTGCCCCATATTACAACTATGTTACGCAACCCAACCGCAACTCTAGCTCTCTCCACCCATGGAGGAACAAGCTGTGTTAGGACAGAGTCGTGATGTTATCATATTATCACACAGTGCCTTGGTACACTGTCTTTTGCAATGTAGATGCTCTGTAAGCCTGTGGTTTTCAGCCTTTTTTCATTTGAGGTCCCCTAAAAAACTGCAAATGGAGGGACCCCTTTAGAAATCTTAGACATAGCCTGCGGACCCCCGAGGGATCTGAGATCTACAGGTTGAAAACCACTGTTCTAAGACAAGTTACTACCACATTCCTAAATACATGGCACTTCCCAGGCGTGCCTGAGAAAATCTCTAAGGAAGAGCTAATTTAGCTTCTTATCAAATGAATTATCTTGGCCTGTTCACCTCCCTTCCCCACCCCCCCTTGATTAGGTCAGGCATCTCTTCCCACTTTGCATCAGGCTTGACAGGTGCATCTTAGAAGAAATTCCGAGCTTGAAAAACAGGTTTTAAAACCCAGCAGCCATTAGAATGCAAAAAGCATTTTCAAGCAGTGCATACTCTTCCCTGCCAGGACCCCAATATTAAAGGCAATCACTACAAAGGTTTTGCACTCAGCAGTTTCAAAGCCAATACTACACCTGGGCATTTCGTGTGTAGCATTTTGCTAAACAGAAAGGAAGCGAGAGAGCCTCTCATTGCTGTTGATTCCTGCTATCACCTTTTACAGTTGCCACTGAACTCACAGCTCAGGATAGAATCAGGGGGTAGCCCTGTTAGTCTGTATCTACAAAAACAACAAGGAGTCTGGTGGCACCTTAAAGACTAACAGATTTATTTGGGCATAAGCTTTCGTGAGTAAAAACCTCACTTCTTCGGATGGTCAGGATAAAAGATCTACGAAGGCTTTAGACTATTTTCATCCACCACCGCCCCACCTCTCTCCAGCATAAGCCATTATTTACTAGCTCCCTTCCTCAATCACCTCCTCCTTCTCCTTCTCAATAGGTTTCAGTTTCCAATAGCTGTTCAAATACAATAGTGATAGGTGCCCTAGGAGTGGACGTCATCAATCAAAGGCACCGAGAGCCAGAATACAACTGTCTTTTTCCAAGTTTCATTCAGGATCTTTAGTTCATTACACATCTGCTACTTTATCACATGCACCTTAGCACAGCCCACTCACCACTTTTGGAGCCAGACTTCAATGGTGCTACCCAGCTTTACAGCAGCTGAGGATCTGACTCAAAAGGGCCTTCTAAAAAACCCAGCGGGTGCCCCCTATAACCATTCCGTATGTGTATATTAGTCTGTTGATTGGGGGGGGGGAAATGAGGTGGAACATCGCTCCTTCCCACTCATACCAAGGGAAGCTTCTTCAGTTTGCGGGGAAGAATACGTTCAGTCTCCCAGGGGTTGGTTGGTTTGTTTTTTAAATCTAGGACTCTCCAATTTACCGAGAGGTAGTTTGGCAATAAGGGAGATAGATGACTAAGAAGTCTCACCCTAATTCCTATTGTATTTTATCATCAGTAGCTGTGTGGGGTGTCCAAAGGGAGATTATAAACTCTCTCAAGGCAGGCACCAAGCATTATTTGCCTGCAGTGTACCTAGCACCCTTTGTTGGGTGCTATGTAAATAAACATTAAGGGCCATATTTTCTAGTGTGCTCAGCACCTAGCGGCTCCCTTTGCTGAGTGCTTTTGAAAAAGCTGGCTACTTCTGTACATACCTACAGCCTTGTGCAGGCTAGGATTTAAAGGCATGCTGTTAGAGATTGACTAGAGTTAGTTAGCAGGTTAGCAAAGACAAAGCAATCTAAGGGCACATCTTCACTAGCAACGTTAGTGGCTTGTGTAGTCGCAGCATAGCAAAAAAACCACCTCCACGAGGGGTTTAGCTCCCAGCGCTGGGGCACGGTCTACACTGACACTTTACAGCGCTGAAACGTGCAGCGCTCGGGGAGGTGGGGGGTGTTTTTTCACACCCCTGAGCGAGAAAGTTGCAGCGCTGTAAAGTGTCAGTGTAGACAAGCCCGTCAGATGTGATAAGTGCAGCAAGTTAAAGCCTAGCAGCATTCAGTGTTGGCGTCTTGGAACAAATCTGGTGGAGAGTTCAGACTACACTTTACAAACATTAGCCACCTTGAGTTAACTCCAAGTCAAAATTCATGTGTAGACTGAAGCCAGGTGTACACTAGACAGTTTTACCAATATAGGTTACATCTGTAGGGGAGTGAAAAAATAATCACCCCCTCAACCAGCATAACCATGCCAGCAAAAGCCTTAGTGTAGATGCAGTTACACTGGGGAAAAAAAAAATCCTATCAATTACTTGTATTGATGTAGTACCTGTACTAACACAGCACACACAAAAACAGTCCCTGCTCCGAAGGCTTTCAGGCTAGGTTTGCCAGTACAGCCTATTTTATTCAGGGAACTGGTATAACCCATACCAGCAAAAGAACTCCTTTGCTGGTATAAGCTACATGTGCACTAGAAGGGCTACAGCTGTAACAGCAAACCCTTTCTGGTGTTGACAAGGCCAAGCTTTTAAGTGGGAGCTACTGGGTACTGAGTTTATGGGCAGGGTTTGGTTTAATGTGTAGACAGCCATGCCCCCAAGGCTTTTGCCTTATATGAAAGTAATTAAGGCTAAAATAAGACAATTGACACAATCTCATTGCAGCAGTGACCTCACCTGTTATTCAGCTGCAAAAGTGTATCAGACGGCCAATCCAAATCTTTAGCATTCTGAATTTAAGACCTCACTGGTTTTATACACTTAACAAAGCCTCATTCAGTCATCATTCTATCTACGTGCCCGAAACCTCTTCACTGGTGACAACTTTGCAGTGCATTTCTGATTGTAAGCTCTTTGGGACGGGGAACATCTTATTTTTGTCCTGTATGTTCACGCCCCCTAGGACAATGGGGCCGAGATCCCACTTAGGGCCTTTATTATTTGTATTGCAGTAGGGCCTAAACATGCATCATCATCTGCAGCCAGCAAATCCAAACGTCCTTAAACAGAAAACAGGTCTGCAGCACCTCCTTCCTTACAACAAAAACCACAGATTACAGCCCTGCATCTCCCCTAATGTAGGCTGAAGCACTGACGTCAGCTTTTAAGTACTGACCAAGCATTTATTTTTTTAAGGGATTTATTAACCAATAAGCAAAAAAAGCCCCAAGAATCTTTCATCTAAACTCTTCGGAACATTTCAGCTCTCAGTGCTGAATCACTGCACAAACACCACCATGGTTGCAGGCTGATGCTCCATCCGTGCTCATGTGGGGGAATCATTTTAAGTAGCAAGCTTAACTCCTTGCTCGCTAGCAGCTCCCTTCGAGCAATGGCAGGGAAGCACTGCGAAACCCTCCTGCTGCACACACGCCCGTTTTCTTGGGTTCCCTGAAGCACCAAGGATATAAGGCGACACACCATTGGGAAACCACAGGGCTGTTAACACCAGCAGCCTCCCAAACGCTGAGCCTGAGCCCAGGACGGAGAATACTGGTAAGACACTGCCTGCAAAGCCCAGCCACATTGGAGCCCGGCTATTTCCCAGATCTTCTGTAAAACCCCACGGCATTAGAATAGCAAACCGCAAACATATGTTCCCCCACGCTGCAGCCGCCCCCGCCTCCCGTACACACACACACACGCTTTTAGCTCACGCGGGAGGATCATGTCATTTTATTTGCACCCAGCATGATCAGGATTTTGTTTAAACTCCTATCTAAATAAGCATGCAGTTCCCTGTCAGCAGCTCCCTGCATGATATCACCCAGCACGGGATTTGGTTTTTATTTTTTTGTTTTGTGTACGTACGCAAGGTGAGTTTCCAGTCCGTTTTGCAAAATAACAAATGTTTTTTAAAACGTCTATCGGCTCTGGGTAATAACACAACACACTCACAATTACATCTCCCCAACCATTCCCTCCAACGCATGCCTTGTAATCACCAATTCATGCACCACTTACTGCATCTTCCTGATCCTACCCCCGCATATAAATACAAACGCACAGCATATCTGTGTGTGTGTGTGTGTTGCATTATATATAATTGGTGTCAGGATCAGGAAGATGCAGTACGCATCTATATAAAAAATACACCTCTACATCAGAATTTTCTCCCCAGCTCCAACCCCCTAGGATCTATTGCAGAAATCTGCAGGGTCACTCAAATACAAAGCATGATTAGAAACCCTAGGCCACCCCCGTCTTCTTCCCTTACAACATTATAAACACTTACCCTCCCGTATTTCCTCTGCAGCCGGGGGAATCAGAGCTCCTGAGGTTCTCCAGCTGATTGCAAATTTCTGCACATTCGTCAGGATAATTAAACGCAATTACAGGATGATCAAATGAGAAGCCCTGCAAGGCTGGTGCCAGTGCTGATGATGCAAGTTCTAGCCCCTTGCAAACACATACAGGCACCCACACTGAAATGTAGTCATAATACTAGCCCAGTAAGTGAGGGGCAGGCATGTCCCTGCACAGAGGGGGTGGTGGGGGTGGATGGCACAGATAAGCATTAACAGGGCTGAAGGGATCCAGGAAGACAGAAGGTTGCACTTTAGAACTAAAAATGAACTGAGGATGAGGTCATGCCTTGAAAAAAAAGCACCTGACGTCACCCCCAGCCAATCAGAGAGGGAGGCTCAGGGGCAGGGTGACGTCAGCCTCTGATCCTGGAGCTTTGGGTGCAGATTAAAGGGAGACAGGCAGGCAGAGCTGCAGTTTAAAAGGGGTAATGGTCTAGTTTCCTCCCCCCTTTTTATTTATTCCCTCCCAGCGTGTAAGCTCTTAAAAGGGAAATGCACTGTCTTACCATCTACTGAAGGAGATGGGAGAGCGGTGCAGGAAGTTCTAGGCAGCGGTGTAAAGCAAGCCACTCATGCTAAATCAAGTTGGCATTTATTGTTAGAAGGGAAGGGTGTGCAGGCTTGTGTCATCAGCACACAGATATGCCCTGCTGTTCACAAAGAGGAACTGGGAAACATTTTCCAATGCCAAAGGGAGGGGAGAATATTATTGACTAAACCTTCCATGCAGCAGCCTTACGTTTTCAAATCAGATTTCATTTTGGAACGATGCACCTAGTGTCCTCCTATAGGATTTTACCCTTAAAAAAAAAAATCCCACCACCCTGGAGCCTTCCTTTTTGCATGCAGGGAGTGACCCAAAGCTGCCTGCTCAGTTTATGGTGCTCTGGGAGGAAAGAAAAAGTATAGCTAAATGATAAGCCCTTAAAATAGCAAAGGAAAGGGGAGCAAGGAGCCCCCCCAAGTCCCTGCTTTGTGGGTGGAATGTAATTTAGAAGCTGAGATTATCCATCTCTTTCTGTACAGGAATTCCAGGCTTCTGCCTCCTGGAGTTTCCCTAAAACAAAGGCCTGATCGTTTGTTTTTTTGTTTTTTTTTTAAGTTTCCTTTACAATCTTCTTTATTTCCCGTAGGGCAGGGTTGTTTTTCTCCTTGGCATTTATTTTTATTGCCCACTAAACAGATCAGCCACACGCAGTAGGGAGCTATAAGGTTTCATTCTTTCGGTGGTGCTGCTATAACACTAGCGTGTCTGTTGGATCGCTCACTATGGGATGGGGACTCCCTTCAGCTCAGGTACCCTGCTCTCCGACCCACCATGGTTCAGCCTTGGGAACACTGGGCAGTGTTAAAAAGACAAGAGGACAATTTGGTGTTTGCTTCCCCACCCCCCAACTCCCCTTCTTTACAGCATTTCTGTCCCCCACAGCTCAGAGGCTTTCCCCTACATCAAGCATCATGCTGGCTGAGCAGAGGGTGGTATTTCCATCTCACCCTAAACACAGGATCGTAAGGTGACCAGACAGCAAGTGTGAAAAATCGGAATAGGGTGGGGGGTAATAGGAGTCTATGTAAGAAAAAAAACCCCAAAATTGGGACTGTCCCTATAAAATCGGGACTTCTGGTCACCCTACAGGATAGCTCCGATCACTCCCCCATCTGCAGCTGTGGGAAATTTCCAGTAAGCACCTTCATCTTCCTCCCATGCTGCTCCAAATGCACAGGAGAGACTCTCTGCAAAGCCACTATGTTGCCTCCTTTAAATCTCTCCTGTACTGCATGCCTAAAACACACACTGCAGTGGCTGGGCAGCTGGGGTGCTGTGACCACATTATGATCGGTGTAATGTCTCATCTACCTTCTACTTCCCCTATTTATTTGATCCACTTGCTATTTGGGGGCAGGGACTGTTTTTTTCCTCATATGTGTGCAATAGTACCTAGACAATGAGGCTTTGTTCCCTAATTGGGACCTCTAGGTACTACCATATAGAATGAAAATTCATCAGAGAGATTGGTCCAAGCTGCAAAGTTCAGGTTTGGATCTGAACTCCCCCAAAATCTGGAGATATGCCCATACAAACCTCTAATTACAAGCACTGAAGACTCTAGACCAACGTCCCAGGCCTGGCCAAGCTGTGCTTGTTGTCGGAATTAGTGTTGAGAAGGGAAGGTGGCTCTCAATTACAGCTATTTGAGAATTTTCCAACAGAACAGTCTCTCCAAAAAGACCAATTTGATAAAATTGAAACATTTTGTTTCAACTTGATTGCTTTGACTTTTCCATTTTATAATTTATAACATAAGAAGAGTTAAATAAATAAAGTTGAAAGAAATGTTTTGATAAGTTTGACATGTTTTGCAGTGTTTTGTTTTGTAAATATTTCTGAGATTGACAAATTTGGGACAAAACCAAAATTCAAAATCTCAGATTTTCCCACAGGACAGAAATTCAATTTTTTGATCAATTCTACTCTTGTTATCTTTCTGCTTTGCTGATCTTGGATCTGAACCACCACCTAGATTAATTTAGAGCAGCCCCCTGGCTGCTCTAAATTATATCACTTAGAAAAAGTCCCATATGAATTACTAAAGTGAAGCATGTGCTGGCCATGACCTCTGCCACCATCAGCCATGCTACTGACCAACTCAGGAATGGGCAGGAGGGGTGCAGGGGCAGAGATACAATCCCCAGCTGCCTTGTTTGTGTGAATAAGAGGGAGCTCAGGGCAGGATCTGACCCTGTGGCCCAAATTCTGCCTTCAGTTACACTGGTGCAACTTCCATGGAAGTCCATCAGCCCCATTCAAGCGAGGGCAGGATTGGGCCCTGTGTGATTCAGGGGCAAATTACATACAGAAAGTAAGTCATGGCATAAAAATAGTAAATAGTGAATGCACCACACAGGAGCCATGAAACCAGCATCTGAGGGGAACAGACTCTGGGGCCTGTTGTCATTTGACTGCATCAATTTAGAAGGGAGGGGGAAAGAGAAAATGAAGGCAAGGCTGGGAGAGAGATGAGATTCAAGATATCCGTTCCCAAGGCCCTCTGTGAGGGCCCACCAAACCCAAAAGCCAGCCCTCAGAGTCAGCACACATTTGGGCCCCTTGGAGAGCTAACATCATCATATGATGTTGCGGGGTGGGGGAGGGGTCATGCTGGAAGGCCCCACCCCCATGCCACCCTAGTGGGCACAGAACCACCAGCCAGCCAAGAGATCTGCAAAAATAGCAGTCATTTCCTTTGTGCCGTTGGATGTGGCCTGACAGCCTCCAGCTTAAAGAGGGATTACATTTTAAAAGCTGAGGTTTTGCTAATACTTATGAAAGCAAGGAAAGATTCCCTCCCCTTCCCTGCCTCCTTACGAGGACAGAGAAGGATTTTTTTTTTTTTTTAAACTTTCTCCTCTCCAAACATGTACACATCAGCTGGCCAAATCAGGATTTCAAGCTATTACAGTTACTTAGATTGCAGGGGATCGTCTTTTGTTTATACATTTGTACAGTACCTAGCAGGCCTGGCCTTTAGGTGCTTCCATGATGCAAACAACCACCACCAGCAGCTGGGAAGGACTTAGGTCCCCCTAAGTTCCCCTTTACAGCCACAGGAAATTGATCATGGGAGATACATCCAGGGCACTTGGGCAGAGAAACCATCACTGGGAGTAGCAGGGGCAAAGTTATTGAGGAAAGTTCATTTTATATGCACCTAAGATGCAGAACTGTGCTAGTTACAGCTTTGGTTACACCAGGGATTGGACTGGATTACAACCATCACAGGCCAGACCATTGTAGTCACACTTCTGGTATGAACCCCTAGCACCAATAGGCAGAGCTGCTATTAAGGTGCAAATCATAGCTTACAACAGTCCTGACTGTCTGCTCGAGGGGGTTGCGCTGGCGTAGTTGTACTGGTAGCTAAAATCCCCAGTATAGCCAGCGCCCTCATTTCAAATGGAATTTATATAATATTCTCTCTCCCCTTTGGCCTAGCCTCAGTCTTGTAGCACATTCCAGCAGCAAAGTGATGGGGTTTAATTCTGTACTGCCTTGCAATTATGAAGGCAGCCCTTTATACCTGGTCAAAGGGCACGCAGCACACTGCAGCTCGAACGTTTCAAACCAACAATGGCTTTCTCTCGTCAATGAAAATTCATGAAGGTTTTTTAGGTTGTTCTCAGAAAATTTAAACCAAATGAGTTTGTCATAAAATGGTTCAGGTTTCATCCCCCCCCCCCCCCCCCCCGCAACCTTTTTTCCTTCTTCCACACCTTTTTCCAGTGGTAAATTCAAAACAAAACAAAACAAAAAAAGGAAGTGGGGGCAGAGGAAGGAAGAACAATCTGAAAATGTTTGAAATCAAAGATTTTAGATTAAAAAAGTGTGAACAATTCAAATAGATGAAAAGTCATTGACTTTTGAAATTGGATGAAGATGATTTCAAAAATGTTATAGAAAAAAATTAAACTTGATTTCCAATCAGTTCTAGCAAGACGCTGTCCAGCTCAGAATTCTCCGTACAGCTGGCTGAGATGAGGACATCATGGCAGGCACTGTGTTCTGAACCAGAGTTTCGTGAGCTGGGGATGAGGATGCTGAACATCCTATTTGCAGTGGCAGGTGACTTCTGGTCAGAAAACAAGGACTAGGGAGATGGTAATAAAAGTCCAATGGGGCAAGGGGTCCTAGGGGATTGTGGGAAGGCATTGCAGGCCTAGTGGCCCTCTGTTGTGGTACTGGCTTGCTGCATCTGCACTGGACATAGTGAGAGGGAATAACTCATTGTCTTCCCTCTGCCTCCAGATGTGTTAGCTCGCTCAGGTGATGCAACCCCTGCACATAAATGACTGGTGAGCATGTCTGGAGGGGGGTCAGAGTAACAGGGACACTCATGCTTCAGCTCATGCTAAATCGCTAGTGAGGACAAACCCTTGGGAGACGAGATAAGCCTAGTGCTGGGGCTCAGTTGGTGCTAGCCGGGGGTGGAGTAGAATAGACCAATCACAGATACTTTTACCAAATCTTCATGCCAATGCTCTGCACTAGCATGCCTGGCCACTGCTCTACCAGTGCCAGAGCAATGGCGGGGATTAGCTCATTAGTGGCAATACAGCTGTCACACAAGGCAGTGGAGAATGAGGTCCACGATCCCATCCACTTCACCGCAGCAAAAAAACCCCAAACCAAACCAAAACAAAACAAAAAAAACCCCTTGGGAGAGTCCAATACAGACGATTCACAGACATTAACCTGTTCTCAAGACATCTGAGGTAACAGACAGACGATGACAGGGGCTTGCAAAACCTGGTCAATCGAGTTGAGGCTTTGACAGCCTAGAGCTGAACCTCCCGTGTTCAGGAGATTTGGACCCATACAGGGTCGGGCTTAGGGAAAATGGCGTCCTGAGCGAATTTGTATTTTGGTGCTTCTGGCCCCTGTGGGTGTGGCATCCCCCCATTTCCCCTGGCCCCCGTGGGCTCCTCAGCTGGCATTGCTGCTCGCTCCCCACCTTCAACACTGCTCCTCCGCGCCCCCCTAGGGGGTTGTGAGGGAGGGGAGCGAGGAGCAGTGTCAGGGCTCCCTGCATCCAGATGACTTTCCCTACCTGGGATTAGGGTTGCCAACCCTCCCAGTTTTGCCAGGAGTCTCCCGGAATCTGACTCAATATCCCAGAGGCTACTGAAGCCAAGCTGGGAGATTTTAGGCACTAAAAGTCCGGCGGTGCAGCGGGGCTAAGGCAGACTCCCTGCCTGCCCTTGCCCTACACCGCTCCTGGAAGCGGCCAGCACATCCCTGCGGCTCCTGGGAGGGAGCCTGGGGACTCCGTGCGCTGCCCCCACCCCCAGCGCCAACTCCACAGCTCCCATTGGCCGGGAACTGCGGCCAATGGGAGCTGTGGGGGCAGTGCCTGCAGGCAGAGGCAGCATGTGGAGTCCCACCCCCAACCCCCCCACAGGGGCCGCAGGGACATGCCAGCTGCTTCCGGGAGTGGCGCAGGGAGGCAGGGAGCCTGCCTTAGCCCAGCTGTGCCGCTGACTAGGAGCCGCCTGAGGTAAGTGCCTCCCGGCCAGAGCCCTCGCCCCCTCCCACACCCCAACCCCAGCCCTGAGCCCCCTCCTGCACCCAAACTCCCTCCCAGAGCTTGCACCCTACAGCCACTCCTGCACCCCACCCCCCTGCCCAGGCTCAGCCCAGAGCCCTCACCCACTCCCGCACCTCAACCCCCTGCCCCAGCCTGGTAAAAGTGACTGAGAGTGAGGGAGAGTGAGCGATGGAGGGAGGGGGGCAGGGCCTTGGAGAAGGGGCGGGGCAAGCGTGTTTGGGTTTGTGTGATTAGACAGTTGGCAACCCTACCTGGGCTGTGTAAGGGGAGGACAGGAGAGCAGCAGCCCATGTGGGGGAAATGACTTGGATGCTCCGAGCACTTGTTGTTGATCCTTGCCCCCCCCCCCCCTTACAGCTCCTAAGGGGGCACAGAGGAACGTTGGGAGGGTGAGCAGTATCTGTATGTCACCACTCGCACCTCCCCCCGCATGTTCCTCCTCCGGGAGGAAGCAGAGAGAAATCTGGATGCATAGGCGTTAACTTTCCCCAGCGCCAGTGGGTGCTCGTGCCCCCCCATCCCCGGCCCCGCCCCCATTCTAACCCCTTCCCCAAATCCCTGCCCCGCCCCCGCCTCTTCCCCAAGCACGCCACGTTTCCCCTCCTCCCCCCCAGCCGTGCGAAACAGCTGTTTTGCAGCGCAAGTGCTGGGAGCTAGGGGGAAAAGCAGGCACGCGGCGCGCTCAGGGGGGGAGGAGGAGGTGGAGGTGAGCTGGGCGGGGAGCTGCCGGTAGGTGCAGGGCACCCACCAATTTTTCCCCGTGGGTGCTCCAGCCCCAGAGCACCCACGGAGTTGGCGCCTATGTCTGGATGCCTCTCTACACGGCACTACCCCGCCACCTGGGAGCAGTTTTTGACTCTACACCAGCAGCGTGCACCTCTGCACTGCCGCACGGTGCCCCCTCGACCATGGCACCCCGGGCAGTCGCCCAGGTGGCCCATCCCTAAGGCTGGCCCTGGACCTATGGCTCTGACTTGGGCATGTTACAGGAGAGTGACTCTGTAATAGTTACTATTTGTATTACATTAGTACCTAAGGTCCTAACTGCAGCAGGGCCCTGTTGCACTCGACACTGTGCATACACACTTTAGACCCCTCTTGTCTCTTGCTATCTAAATAGCCAAGTTTTAGTATGGGGAACGGAAGCAGAGAGAGAATAAGTGACATTGCTGAGTACCCACAAGAATGAGGGAGCAGTGACATGAGTTGATCCCAGAACTCTCAAATCCTTGTCTATTATCTTAATCACAATGCCAACCTCACTCCATTTCCCCCAGCATACTCATATGGAGATTGTTCAAAACAGTTTACTAGCTGGATTGTTTGTTATTTGAGAGCAGGGGCAGGGTTTTGTTTCAGACAGACACAAACACACAACTCCCCCCCAAAAAACAAACACCCCCCCACCTTACTTTTCCATTCCCCCCCCCCCCCCATTTTTCCTCTTGCCCGAATTTCAGGCATGTCTGAATATTGACTACATGTGAACTGTATGTCTGGAATACAGGTTACGCACTTCTATGTGTGATCCTTTTCTTCCAATGATTCCATACATTTTATCAACTTAATCTCAGTTCAAATGTACAACTTGAAATCTGGGTCACCTATTATTTGTACATTTAGTAAAAACCTCAACCTGATCATTTGGAAAGCTAGGGAGAGAAAGCTGGTTTGCCAGGAATTCCTCATCCATTTAAAGGAATTACTTCTCAACCTGAACCGTGGTTACCCTGAGCTACGGAGGAGTGGCCCCAGTTGCAGCCAGCGGTGTAACTGCACCAGTGCAAGGGCTTAGAATTGTCAGGCAGAGCCATTGTCTACATCAGCTTGAAACCAGCACTATTTGGGGCTTATTGCACTGTACTTTAGCTACACTAGTTTGTGCCACTGCAGCTATACTAGGGCTGAAAGCAGGGTAAACAAAGTTAAAGAAAGTTCCATCGGTTCCCCTGAAGTTGTTCTTTAGTCTTCACTGTGCTCTGAAGTCTCCGGCCTTGCACCACTTCAGTCAATAGGGAGTGTTGCCATTGACTTGAATGGATGTAATGTAGAGTCCTAGAAGAGCAGGCCAGTCCAGCATGGGGAGGGGTCAGCGTAAGCAGTGCTCTGGGTTCCCTATTACTGTAGCTCAGTGAATGCTAGCTCACATGGCAGATCAGCTAGGAATGGCCCCACTGGAGTGCAGTTCCCTTTAGGGCTGCCTGGCAACCTTTAAGGGCCCACATCAAAGCTCATTGAAGTCAGGGGAAAGACCTTCCTTGACTACAATGGACTTTGCCTCAGGCCCTAAAAGAGCATTAACTGACCCCCTGTTTACCTGGAGGTGTTCAGTGTACTTCAGGCTACAGATACATGGGGCTCACTCTTTTCCAGCCTAGCAGCAGGCCTTGGAATGGAATCACAAGGCTACATAAGAGCTTCACCATGCCGGAATCAAGTGGCAAGCCACCCCCCCCATTGCAAAGCAACCGTCACGCTGAAAGAGAATGTGCCACACAGCTGATCTGCAGAATGCCGGTCCAAAACCTTTGTATTCAACACAGAGGCACCACTCTAACCCAATGGCAGTAATTAGCTTGCTAGAGTGTCCATGCTAGCCTCATCTTTCAAGGGTACCTAGCCCTAGCTTAAGGGCCAGTTGTCAGTTTGGTAGCTTTGCCTGAGAAAGTTAGAGATCAGAGGAGTGATTTGTTTCCCCTGTAAATAAAGGCCACCTGAGAACATTTTTACCTGTTAAATAAGTTGGGGAAGGGGAAAAGACCCTGAAACCTTAGGATCCCCATGCCCAAGTCATAATATAGGATTCTCCCTGCTCACTGTTGCAGAGCAAAGCAAATCCTTCCTCCCTCCACTCACCAGGGTCTCTGCCCATGTACAAGTTGGGGGTGGGGAAGCTTCTCTCTCACCCCCCCAAAAGAGCAATCAGTTTAACCATATGCATGTCTGAGAATGGCTTTAAATCTCCCCGCCCATTTGCACCCCTGGGTGAACCTCAATAGCCAAGTTATTGGCCTTTTTTCCCCTCGAATCCCAGGTTTGTCATTTTCAGTGCTGAAAGCGTCTGCCACCCTCCAGCCTGTCCCGTCTCTGCTCTGCGTTCTCCAAGACAGCCACGGAAATGCAGCACGGTGCCTTGGTCCTCAGCACATACTGATGAATTTGCAAAACGCCACTAAAATGGATATGAAATCTCACCCCACATTGCCCAGGCATAGGCAGAAGCAGCTTCTGCCAATTCTTTTATTGTTGCTTGCTGCAACGCTTGCACTGATTTCCAATTATTAGTTTTACAGTCTCACTGAGAGGCCCCAACTAAGATAAGGGCCCAGTGCTAGGAGTTGTACAGACCTCTGAAGAAAGAGCCCCTGCCCCAGGCAACCTACAGTCTCATCTGACAAGACAAAGTGGGGGGAGGAAAAACTGAGGTGAAGTGACTTAACCAAGGTCACACAACAGGTAAGTGGCAGAGCCAAGAATAGAATCCAGGGCTCCTGTATCCCAGGCCCCAGCCCTGCCTATCCAACCACACGGCCTCTAAGTGCTGCCGCCTAAGTGTCTCGCAGAACATCCTTCACTGAGCAATGGCGGAGCTGAGGAATGTTGTGTTTTAGTGAGAGGCAGTAGGGTTACGATGCTGGGGGATGGTCATGTTGTTTATTTACTACCCAGAAAACAGGAATTGGATGCACAAGTTATGTTACCATGGCAGGCCAGCCTCAACTTGTGCAGAGTTCAGGACGTTGAGGGTTAAGTCAGCTGCTGCCCCTCCCTTGACTCACCAAGCTTTGCCCTGGCACTACAGCACACATGCCACCTCTGACCAGCTCCAGGGTAGGCACTGCCCTCCTCCTACGGGACCTAGATGTGACAGGCCGATGGGCCAGATTCACAGACTGTGTCAGTTGACTCCAACCACGCTCAACCAGTTTATATTAGCTGAGAGAATTTGGCCCAGGGTCTGAAGCTGGCTTGACAGCATTTGCAGCAACAGTGGCATCATCAAGCACTGAGCACTTGAGGGAGGAGGAAGGCAGAGAGCCAGCAGGAAAATGGCCAAGCCAAGCGTTGCATAACAGCGGTATGTGTATTTGTGCACATGCCTGACATACCCCGTGCTCTAGTTGGCCTTGGAGACTGCAGTCCCCTCCTGCCCCAGCACGGAAGGGGTTAATCTGTAACTCCACAAACTGTCCTAGTGGGTGCATGACGACATCAATACGTACATGTATGTGTTCAGTACAAACATGTGAAGTCAGTGTCTTTGGAAGGGGCTGCAGTTGTCACATATTAGCCAACTCCTGGATGTTTGCACAACACGAGAACCGCCCCATTCCAATAGCTGCCAGTTACACAAGCCTTTCCCTCAGCCAACAAGCTTTCCCTGTTCTCTGGCTCAGGGCATGTGTTTTCCCTGCACACAGAGGTGCCGGAACAAGAGAAGGAATCACACGTGAACAGCACAAGGGTGTGTGGGCTCCTCGGAGTAATGTAAACAACCATGCAAAGGATGTTAAATGCTGGAGGCTGGGGCAATACTCTGAGTCTGTGCCAGGTAAGCAAAAATCAATGTCACGTTCTTCCCTGAGCTCCTCAAGACTGGCGGCCTTTCAAGGTGTGTGCAGAAACCCAGAGCAGGTTCTGTTCCTCGTGTGCACATTGAACAGGCTGAGGGGGCCCTCTGTCTGTTTGACAGAGAACAGCTGTCTGGTTGGTGCGTCTCCACTGGTGACAAGCCCACACTGGAGTTCTAACCTCATCCTCCCCCCAAGACAGTCTCTGCAGAGAAACGTGCAGGTCATTCTATGGCACCATACAGCCAGTGAGAGTGGGGTAGGAACTCAGTGGAAATCAACTGACAGTAGAAAACACTCCACTGAAAACAGGAACGGAACATCATTTTTAACTGGTGGAACTGGCCAAAGTTTCTCAGCCAAAGTTTCTCAAAGGTGCCTCCGTCTGCTCCCCCTTCCAGCTAATTTCAGAACCATGTGTAGAAAAAACCCAAAAGCCTTTCAAAGGTTTGAAATTCTGGGTCTCTCCCTATTATCTGTGCCACTGAATGCAATAGAGGCCATGTCTTCACTGCCAGATAAGGGAAGTTTTTACAGAGAGATCACTAACTTGAGTCAGCTCTTACCTCGATGCAGGTAGTTGAGATAAACCCCAGGTGGAGGGAGCATACTTGACTAGCTACATCAAGGTAAGAACTACCTGTGTCTTGTCTCCTCTAGGATTTTACAGCAAAATAGTCAAGTTGCATTATCTATCTTGCTGTAAAACACACGCCTTTTTTGGCAGTGAAGACATAGCCAGAGTGGGCTTGTCTTCACTAGGAAAAAAAGTATGTTTAACTCATGTTAAAATCCTAGCAAGGACAAGGCGAAAATTCTGTAGCTCTCACAAGAGTTAGCAGGTTAAGATAAACTAAAAATGCTTTGATTTTTAGCAGTGTTGTAGCCGTGTCGGTCCTAGGATATTAGAGACAAGGTGGGTGAGGTAATATCTTTTATTGGACCAACTTCTGTTGGTGAGGGTATATCTACACTACGAAATTAGGTCGAATTTTTAGAAGCCGGTTTTATAGAAATCGGTTTTATACAGTCGATTGTGTGTGTCCCCACATAAAATGCTCTAAGTGCATTAAGTTGGCGGACCACGTCCACAGTACCGAGGCTAGCGTCGACTTCCGGAGCGTTGCACTGTGGGTAGCTATCCCACAGTTCCCGCAGTCTTCGCCGCCCATTGGAATTCTGGGTTGAGATCCCAATGCCTGATGATGCAAAAACAGTGTCACGGGGGGTTCTGGGTACATGTCGTCAGGCCCCTCACCCTCTGTCAGAGCAACGGCAGACAATCGATTCACACCTTTTTACCTGGGTTACCTGTGCAGACAACATACCACGGCAAGCATGGAGCCTGCTCAGCTCAGCTCACCGTCACCATATGTCATCTGGCTGCCAGCAGACGTGGTACTGCATTGCTACACAGCAGCAGCTAATTGCCTTTTGGCAGTAGACGGTGCAGTATGAGTGGTAGCCGTCATCGGCTATCTGGGTGCTGGCAGACGTGGGGCTGCATTGCTATACAGCAGCAGCTCCTTGCCTTTTGGCAGTAGATGGTGTATTACAACTGGTATCCATCGTCGTCGTATTCCTCAGTGAGTTCGGTCAGAGGCACCTGGGCAGACATGTTTTGTCTCCAGGAGACTCAGTCCTGCCGGCAGTCCTATTGAACCGTCTTGACGATGATGGCTAGCAGTCGTAATACAGCATCTTCTGCCAAGCACCCAGAAGATGCCGATGGCTATCAGTCATGCTGCACCGTCTGCTACCAGCCTAAGATGTAAAAGATAGATGGACCAGATTTGTTCTGTATTCATTTGCTTCCCCCTCCCTCCGTGAAATCAATGGCCTGCTAAACCCAGGGTTTTGAGTTCAATCTTTGGGGGGGGGGGCATTCTGTGTGACAGTTGTTTGTGTTTCTCCCTGATGCACAGCCACCTTTGTTGATTTTAATTCCCTGTAAGCTATGTCATCACCGCCCTCCCCGCGGCGCTCCGGCCGGCCGGGGAGAGCGTGGCCCCGGCCGGGCTCGCCGCCCTCCCCCAGGCACTCCGGCCGGCCGGGGAGAGCGGGGCCGCGGCAGGGCTCGCCGCCCTCCCCCCGGTGCTCCGGCTGGCCGGGGAGAGCGGGGCCGCCCTCCCCCAGCGCTCCGGCCTGCTGGGGAAAGTGGGGCCGCGGCCGGGCTCTCCGCCCTCCTCCCGGCGCGCCAGCTGGCCAGGGAGAGCGGGGCCGCGGCCGGGCTCTCCGCCCTCCTCCCGGCGCGCCGGCCAGCCGGGGAGAGCGGGGCCCCAGCCGGGCTCGCCGCCCTCCCCTGCCGCGCTCCCCACCGGGCGGCCGGGGGCGGCAGGAAGCTTTTTTGCCTAGGGCAGCAAAGAAGCCAGAGCCGGCCCTGCCTGGCGTGGTAAAGTGTCTTACCATGGCGGACGGGATAAGGCAGCCCTCCCCAGAAACCTTTTGCAAAGGCTTTGGGAGTACAGGAAGGAGAGCTTTCTGGAGATGTCCCTGGAGGATTTCCGCTCCATCCCCATACACGTTAACAGACTTTTCCAGTAGCTGTACTGGCCGTGATTGCCAGGGCAAATTAATCATTAATCATTAAACACGCTTGCTTTTAAACCATGTGTAATATTTACAAAGGTACACTCACCAGAGGTCCCTTGTGTGCCCTCAGGGTCTGGGAACACGCCTTGGGTGAGTTCGGGGGTTACTGGTTCCAGGTCCAGGGTGATAAACATATCCTGGCTTTTGGGGAAACCGGTTTCTCCGCTTCCTTGCTGTGAGCTATCTTCATTGTCTTCATCATCATCTTCCTCGTACCCCGAACCCGCTTCCCTGTTGCGTGATTCTCCATTGATGGAGTCAAAGCACACGGTTGGGGTAATGGTGGCTGCACCCCCTAGGATGGTATGCAGCTCCGCGTAGAAGCAGCATGTTTGCGGCTCTGCCCCGGACCTTCCATTTGCCTCTCTGGCTTTGTGGTAGGCTTGTCTTAGCTCCTTAATTTTCACGCGGCACTGCTGTGCGTCCTTGTTATGGCCTCTGTCCTTCATGGCCTTTGAGACTTTTTCTAATATTTTGCCATTTCGTTTACTGCTACGGAGTTCAGCTAGCACTGATTCGTCTCCCCATATGGCGAGCAGATCCCGTACCTCCCGTTCGGTCCATGCTGGAGCTCTTTTGCGATCCTGGGACTCCATCATGGTTACCTGTGCTGATGAGCTCTGCATGGTCACCTGTGCTCTCCATGCTGGGCAAACAGGAAATGAAATTCAAAAGTTCGCGGGGCTTTTCCTGTCTACCTGGTCAGTGCATCTGAGTTGAGAGTGCGGTCCAGAGCGGTGACAGTGAAGCACTGTGGGATAGCTCCCGGAGGCCAATAACGTCGAATTCCGTCCACACTACCCCAAATCCGACCCCCCAAAGGCCGATTTCAGCGCTAATCCCCTCGTCAGAGGTGGAGTAAAGAAACCGGTTTAAAGGGCCCTTTAAGTCGAAAAAAAGGGCTTTGTCGTGTGGACGTGTCCAGGCTTAATTTGATTTAACACTGCTAAATTCGACCTAAACTCGTAGTGTAGACCAGGCCTGAGAGAGACAAGCTTTCAAGACACACAGAGCTCTTCTTCAGGTCTGTGGAGCTCAAAAGCTTGTCTCTTTCACCAACAGAAGTTGGTGCAATAAAACTTATTACCTCACCCGCCTTGTTTTTGCTAGGTGTTTAACACCAGTTAGCTAACTTGAATTAAGACCACACCTTGATTTCCTAGTGAATACACAGCCAATGAATGATTCCAAGGGTTGGCTGTCTGTTTTGTTTCCTGCCCCACTTTTGGAGAATTTTTAGAGAAAGCGTTGAAAAGTTTTGAGTGGCAAAAGGGAAAAGGGAAAGATAAAAACCCCAGAGACTCAACCCTTGGAATCATTCGTTCTGTTGCATTCAGTGGCAAAAAAAGATGAAACAATTCTGAAATTTAAAAACATTTTGTGCAAACAAACAGAAGTTGAAAAAAGATGTTTGGTTGACTTTTTTTGTTGTGAAAAAAGGAATTTCCAACCAGTTCTAATAACTGGGTAGCAATTTTCATCTGTACAAAACAAATTATAAGGCTTATTCATATTATTTATAAGGGTAGCACCTAGAGGCCTCAGCAGACATCAGACCCAACTATGCTAGGCATTGTGTAAACACATTGTAAAAGGGAGTCCCTGCCCCAAAGTTACTATCTAAGCTGACAACGGGGGAAAGAAGCACAGAGGGGTGAAGTAACTTGCCCATTAACATAGCAGGTTAATGACAGAACCTGGAAGAGAACCCAGGACCCTGGGTCTAAGGCCCTGTCTACTACCACACTGCCTTTTAAGCACAAGGACTTGAATTATTATTTCTTTCAATGCATAGACTTTCCCTCCCCCTCTGCCTTAGTTTTGGGCATGTTGATACAGTTTAAGATATAATAGCCACACAGTTCCACTCCAGTCATAATGGGAATCTCCTGCAGCAGGCCTGGTAAGAGAGAGAAAGAGCAAATCTGGGAAGGTTAGCCAATCTAGGCTCTGGCAGACCAAGGGTTAGAAGCAAGTTCCAAAGGCAAGATGGCTTCATTGAGAAGGCCTTGTTAGCAGACCTCTCATTTAAATTGAAGGGAACCAGCTTGAGCACCTCCACTGAGAGGTGGGGGCTTAGCCACCTCTACCTCACACTTAGACCACTGATGAAGCCCCATAAACAGCTTTGGAGAGCAACCTCCCTTCTTTACTTCTCTTAACAGCACACTCAGGCAGTGTAGTGCTGCCAGTTTAAGGGGCATGACCTTCATTTAGGGTCCCCCCAGACAGGGACATAGGGCGAATGCAAAACACACAAATTCTACGCTGAGGGGTCCTTTGCATTAACACCACATCACTTTTCTCACTAAAGATATGGCCCTGTGAGCAGAGATGCTGGAATCCACAACGGACACATGTATGCCTATGTCATGTAGCTGTTCCAGGGCAGATAATCTGAGCTCCAGATCTCCCTAGTGGCACACTTTCCACCAGAGATCTGTGTGTAGCAAGTCCTTTCCGACCCTCACACATCTGTGTATAGGGCAGCCAGGACCCTAGAGGCCTATGCACTACTTCCCTCCCACTTAAACCCCATTATGAAGGCTGAAGGGATACATAGGTCTTGTTCTGGCCCTCTGTGCCAATGTCACCCCTTGAACATAAGTTGGTCACACAGCAAAGGTACCCGGTTAGGCTGTGGTATGGCCAGAGCCTCATGCCTCTCAACACACCAGCTGGAGATCCAAAGCTGAGGATGGAGCGGGGCATGCTGCACATCCAAAATGAAGGTGACAGAATTGCTCCTACAGAGGCATTTTGCCTGACCCAGTACTCTACAACCAGAAGAAGCGATGGTTCAGCTCTTACTGTCCTGGCCTGAGAAACCTGGGCTCAGTTCTGTGCTCTTGGGAAAGTCACTTTGGCCCAGATCTTCAATGGCATTTAGGTGCCTAAATACTTTTGAGGATTTGGGCATATGCTCTCTGTGCCTCAGTTCCCCATCTGTAAAATGGGGATCAAAAGCACTTGCCTATAGCACAGGCATGTTGTGAGGATAAATACAGTAAGAATTATGAAGTGCTCAGATACTATGCTAATGGGGAGCACATAAGTACCCTGGATAGAATGACTCAAGTTACTATTACGAATGAGATGTCCTCAAACCACTCCGGCTTTAAGAGCCACAGTCTGTTCCATCAGCCATAAATCACCTACAGAGTTATAATGGGTTCTACTTTTCTGTCATCAGGTGTGTCTTGGCCTCACTTTCCCCTCTGATCCGCATTCTTCCTCTCGAGGCAAGGGCAGTTTGGGTCTTTTAGACTTTGGCTTTCTGGATAAAGCAAAACTTCCCTCCTTCTACAGAAGTCCAAAACAATTCAAAATGGTCCTTTGCCCTCACTGTGCTCAACAATTGCAAACCAGTGCAATTGCTCCAGCTATCAGTAATAAAAGTATGGGAGAAGCAGCTCCTGTCTACCTGGGCACTAGGTTTCTCATTCATTTTTTTTTTTTTTTTTTTTTTTTTGTGGTAAACAGACATTTGAGGCACTGTTGGAGGAGAGCATAACTAGGCTCAGGTACCACATGAGGCACAAGGGCAAAGTCTGAGGCCTTTCAACCCATCAGGAAGTGGCCCTAGGACTATGTCTATACTGGGGATTTGTCCAGATTCCAGCAACTGATGGACAACATCACACCCATGCAGATGCATGGAGTAGACAAGGAAAGCTGTGATTTTCACTGGTGAATCTTACTCACAGTCTATATTAGGCCTAGTAACCCACACCTTAGTGTGGCTTATTGTGCATTTAGAACAGAATAAAATGAAAAAAAAAATATGGCTGCAGCATTGCTATAGTCAGTAGTTCACTATGAATCCCACATGCACCCCAGTAAACATCATCCCCTTCCCCCAAATAGCACTCCCATGAGCAATTACACCAGACAAGGATTGTTCCTGAAACAACAACAAAAACTAGAATTTGAGGGAAGAAGTCATGTGCAACAGAATAGGTAGCATCAAATGGTGAAAGAAAACATTGAATAACTTGGTGGATAGCAGGTGGTCCCTTAGTTCTTCTTTGTAGTGTGAAGTGAGTCAAGCGACCCTACCAAAGGTAGCTGCAGGAAGAGGCAGTAGGGGCAGCCGTCCTGCTGGTTGTTAGGATGTGTCAGTGAATTCTGCCCAGTCTATTAGTAGTGAGGTCTCAGCTGTGTGTTCTTGGGAGTTTGGTGCAGGGCTGGAACATCACAAAAGGCCCAACTGGGAAATTAGAACACCACTTTGGGCAATCAGTGTGGCAAGAGCACATTGTGACTGAAGTAACAGGGCCTTGCCTGCCCCTGGCAAGCCTGTATATAAGATAGGCCAGGCAGGTGAGGTAATGTCTTTGATTGGACCAATTTCTGTGGATGAGAGACAAGCTTTCAAGCCACACAGAGCTCTTCCTCAGGTCTGGGAGAGGTGCTCACTTCTCAGGCACTTCCCTCGGGGCACAAGTAGGGTGACCAGACAGCAAGTGTGAAAAATCAGGATGTGGGGGCGGGGGGAGCCTATATAAGAAAAGGAGCCTATATAAGAAAAAAACCCAAAAAATCAGGACTGTCCCTATAAAATCAGGACATCTGGTCACCCTAGGCACAAGTCATTTACTCAAACACAGACCAGTCCCCCTGCTCACCATGTGCTATAGCTCCCAGACGATTTTCCCCCTGACTTCTCTCAGTGCTGTAAGGAAGGCACCAACTTCAGCCCAGCCCAGCCCAGCCCACCTGCTTTCTGAAACTTCTCTTCAACTGACCTACTTGCTAAGGTGCTGGCTTTTGTAATCATTCCATCCCTTCTCAGCTGGGTCGATAATTGACCAGGGTTGGCTGGCCCCTGGCTTCCCCACCCCCTTGCCTGGACATTAAAGGGTCGACCACCCTGTTACACCAGAGTTATAATTAATGCTAACAAAAATGTTGGAAGGGATAGTAATTAAACCTAATTTTTCTGGACTAAAGGTAATCCAGAACTATTAGAGATCAGGAGTCACAGATTTCAAGGCCAGAAGGGACCATTGTGATTATCTCACCTGATCGCTAGGGTAAGACCTAAACTGGGCAGAAGGTTATTCTAGATCTGCCTACTTTGTGATTCTTACACTTTCCTCTGTAGCATCTGTCGGAGCGAGGATACTGGCGTGGCTGGAGCCTGGACCTCAGGTCTGAACCAGGCTGGCAAATCCTTTGTATGGAAAACACCAAATGCAGTGTGGATGTTACTGGAAACAAATAACAAATCTAATGACTATTATTACTACTACTACTAATCCATCCTCTCAGTCCCCAACAGTTTATGCATAGAGAAAAGACGTGAAGCCAGTTCAATATTCCCTGTTGTTCCTTAAACACCATCCATTGTCTTTCAGATGAGACGATCCATCACAGAAAGAGATGATCATAACTCATTTGCTGCACTTGTTAAATGGAAGGAAAAGCTTGGTTTGGGTTAGTTCCAATGTTGTGTCAGCTCTTATTTTATCTGAACTGTTTCATTCATTCCCTATACAAAGAATGCCTGCCACCCGGTGTTGAAAGCCCAGACCTAAAGATGAAGACAGCTGTGGAGGTAGCACTATGACTGCAAGAGTTCATAGACTGTAATGCAATGTGATTTCTGAATGGAAAGCATCCTGCAGTACAATCTGTGGCACTACAAATCCCAAATCATAACAGCACATATCTACTAGCAGTGTTCCTCCTTCCATTCAATCCCACAGTTACCTACATTCCGGACCAACTTGGTGTCTCCTCACTTTTGTTGTGGCAAATGGATTACATCAGAATGCAAAGCTCTGAGGTTATAGTCATTTATATTAAAGGAAGGGATTCATGCAGGACACAGCCGTCAGTGTCCTGCATGAATGATTTATTTATGCCCCTCATTTTGGATCTTTGTCACACACTGCATCCTATGTTTGGGCCTTGGCAGGCAGAGGGGTATGACTTGTGGGGGTATAGTTCTGCCCTGACTGGATAAAGAATGTTGGGTTAGAACATTGGGTCCAGCTGAGCTGAGCTGCAGGACTCCAGGAGGAGAGTAAAGGTGATGTTCCTCCACCTCTCTGCTCTCCTGACCGTAGGCACAGATGAGGGGGGCCAGTTCATACCCTGGCTTAAGCTGGAACAGCTTCAGGGCTGCTTTCATTTACACTGGCTGGGAACAGCCCACTAGATTGCAGCCCAGGATAGCTAGAGTGCAAGTCACTCTCGCCACACTCCCAGCTGATCCCTGTCATGCCCTCGGAATGCTCCCTACTTCAAGGACGCCAGAAACAGGTGACTACATTAGACAGGATAAAAAGGATGAAGGCTATAAACCCTCAGGCTTTGCTTCAGGGAATGAGCCAACTAGGAAATGGCAGAGGTCAGGAAGCAACATCAGCTCTGGGCAGCTTGTTCCATAACTCTTCACTACAGGGATTCTTACACCTTCCTCTGAGGGACCTTGTGCTGCCTTGTGCTGGCAGAGACCAGAGCTGTGTGAATAAGGACTTGTCTACATGTGAAATGTGACCGTGGCAACGCTGTACTGGTGTCGTATTTCAGTGTAGATGCCACCTATGCCGACAGGAGGAATACTCCCATTGGTGTAGGTAATCCCCCTCCCTGAGAGGAGGTAGCTAGCACTCTCTACACCCAGGGTTAGGTGGGCTTAATACACTGCTCAGGAGAGTGAATTTTTCACACCCCTGAGAGATGTAGTTAAGCCGACTTAATTTTCTAGTGCAGCGGTTCTCAAACGGTGGGTCGGGACCCCTGGGGTTACCAGGGCTGGCTCAGACTTGTTGGGGCCAGGGCCAAAGCTAAAGCCTGAGCCCCAGCGCCCGGGACCGAAACCAAAGCCCAAGGGCTTCAGGGGCTCAGGTTACAGGCCCCCTGCCTGGGGCTGAAGCCCTTGGGCTTCAGCTTTGCCCCCACCCCCTGCCTGGGATGGTGGGGCTCAGGCTTTGGCCCTGCCACCCGGGGCAGCTGAGCTCAGGCTTCAATCCCCCCTCCTGGGGCCGTGTAGTAACTTTTGTTGTCAGAAGGGGATAGCAGTGCAATGAAGTTGGAGAACCCCTGTTCTAGTGTAAACCGAGCCTAACACATTTTTCAGTTTTGCGGTCTGTTTTGAATATTGTTTTAAAAAAGCATTTTGGGTTGACTGGAGACAAGACAATTTTTTGGCAAACCAAAAAGTAAAAAAAGAAAAAAAAATCATATTGGGCCCAATGCAACATTTTGTTCGACCCAAAGTGAAATGTCTTGTTTTGTTTTTGAGCTTTTTTTAAAGGGTTTAAAATAAAATAAAAAAACATCTGAAGTAAATTTGAACACAAAAAGCCATTTCAAATAGAAAAAAATCAAACGGTTTGTTTAGAAAATGTTGAAATGAAACGCGCTGTCGTTTTCAGATTTCTTTTTGGTGTGTGAAACAATTTGGCAGATTTGACAGGAATCAGTGAAATGTTTTGGTTCACCTCAATCTGCATTTTTTTGGTCCAAAAAGGTTTTGGGTTGAAAAAGTTCACCAAGTTCTATCAGAGACAGGATAACAGTGTCGCTGGACCTGTGGTCTAATCCAGTATTATCAATTTCTTCTTGTCAAGCAGGAAGGTAGATGGCTCAGGTTACTAATGGACTTCCATCTCTAGGTCACCCATTCAAATGCTGCCCAGGCTAGAGTTGAGGCATATTGGCAGGGCATTAGAGAGAAGTTGGAAAAGCTGAGCTGTAACTAGACTTTATTTTCCAGTTTGGTCAATCTGGTGCCTTTAAGAGTGATACAGTCACTTTAGCCCAGAACCCTGAATTGTCTGAGAAGAAGCTGCGTGGAAGGCGCTCTGGTGTGATCGTTCATGCAAAGGCTATGGGTAAACTTACTGGATTCTACCAGAATGCATTTTATAGCAATTGCACACGGCATTGTTATGAGCATAACAGAGCACTCTTGCTGAGGAAGGCTAATGAAAGTGAAGTCTAATTAAGTTTTCAGAGAGGTACCCTTTCATGGTCTATTGGTTTGGCCATTTAGGTCTTAATAGCACAGTGCCGGCATTGTGGTGATGTGATTGAACAATTAGTGAAGAAAGACCCATCCCATTAGTGGCTTGGGCACCTATCATGCAGGCGTGAATTCGTGTTGTACCTTGATTTCCTGCTCCTGGGGATGATGAGTCTGACCCAGATGCTCATGGGTCCTTTAGTTCCCAGCTTGAATCAGCATCTTGTCTCCATTAGGGATTTTTGCACTGGTAGAATGTACAGTAGTTAGAATGTTAAAGCTGGCTCTGCTTGTTAAAACATCAGCTCTCTCCAAGGCTGGGGCTGTGCCATGGGCATATACACAATTGCCGTGGCAGCTGCTGGTAAAGGAACACCCCTCCTGCATCCTACCACCAGTCCATGGGGGTTTATCACGTGGGTCCCCTCCACCGGCCACTGCATGAGGCAGAGGAGACAGGACTGAGCCGCGGCTGCATTGAGTGGGAGCCTTGCAGGCTGCCTCTCCCCAGCAGCGCATGTCCCAGTCTGAAGTTTGAAGAGCTGGTACTGGGGGGCAGCCTGGAACTGGGAACCCCATCCTGAGCCCCCCTGGGGAAACTCACTCCAATTCCACACTGGCTAGGGGAGACTGGAAACAAACAAGGGAGATATTGGAACACAGGAATTTCTATATTGGATCAGACCCAAAGTCCATCTAGTCCAGTAGCCTGTCTCAGACAGTGGTCAGTACCAGATACTTTGGAGGAAGGTGTAAGAGCCCTGCAGTAGGCAGATCTGAGATAATCCCCCCGCCCCCCCCCCCCCACCACCACCACGACACACACACGCTTTCTCAATTCAGGGATCTAATAGTTCTCAACATAGAGGATCCATTCCCACCCAGGGAACCCACTCTCCATCCAGCCAATCACTGCATGCCCACAGGATAATTCACCTGCCAGCTCCACTATAGGCAGAGGCAGCAAGACACCTGCCTGCCTCTGCTGCTGCTGTGTGGAACAGCTGCTAGACAGAGATGCCACTCAGTGGGGTTCGTGTTCCTATGACACGCTGGGTGGGCAGGGGTCAAAAGGGATGGGCGGTGGAAGGATTGAAGGGTTCGAGAGGTGGATGATTTTCAGTGGAAAGCACATTTTACCCAGAGAATGTAACATTTCCAGCTGAGCGAGGTGGAATGTTCTTAAGGGAGCTCCTTTGTTAAACTCTCAACAGCATATCACCATCACTGGTATGACAACACGTTCCAGTCCATGTACTCCAGAGCAGCGTGTCCTCACTGGGATGGTGATGAACTTCACATGTGCCTGGTCAGGGGCTTTAGAAGCCCCCAGATTTCTCCTAGTTCCTGTCACCTCTTTCCTCCTCTCCCCCAACTCCAGTCCCTACATTTTGTTAATACACAAGGTGGAAATTCTTACATCAGCTGGGTTCTAACTGGCACCATCCCCTTCCATGCCTGCCACTCTGGTTGCTGCTTGTGTATCAGTCCCCTATTGCACTGCTTGTGGAGCTCCTCCCTGCCTGTTATTTAACTTTCTTTCACGTCGTTAAGTGAGGTGGCCCATTACTCCAGGCCTATCCATGTAGACAGCAAAGGTAGGGGATTATGGCTGTAGAGGCAGGTTATAGTGTCCAATAGGAGTTTTAATTCTCTTCTCTGCCCCTCATTGGCTTAATATGGGACCAAAGGGGGAAAACCCCCTAATCTGTGGCAATCTGTGAAATTAACCAGAATGGCATTGGATGGGCAGAGGTATTATTATCTTTATTGAAAGTTTACAGAAATACAGTAGGAGTCGGTATACAGGATATATGCAAGTTCTCCAAAGGTTGCCTACGTTCTCGGCATTTGCAGGAGATTCCATGGAGGAGTTTTGTTTTGTTTTAATTCTTTGGGGTTTATCGGGCGGCTTCAGGATTCTCTACTATGAACTCTCAAGGATAAAGCTCTCTGGGGACGGGGAATGGTAAACTAGTCTGGCCTTCAAATGAAATTCAATGAATAAATGTATAAAAAGAGGAAAAGAACAAAATATACAGGGGAGTGAGGGGAAGAGAGAGAGAGAGAGGACGTGGTAGCAGCCTGAACACATCTGATATGTCCTGAATCTGCCCTGCTTTACTTCTCAGTTTTATCTCGCAGTAGCAGGCATTTTTCCTCCCTCTCTTGAGCTCTAAATCAGTGCACATGCTTCCCGGTAGATCTGGAGTTCAGCTCTCCCAATAGGGCTATTTGCTGTTTTCCATCTAAAACACAGCTCAGCGCTTGGGCTGCTTATGTAACTTTAATCAGCGGATCGTCGATGACACAATGTTCTCTCTGACTCCTCAACCGCCACTATGGTTGCAGCATCTAGCTACACAGCTATTGGCTCATGTTGTGGTTAGTTCTAAGCTTTGCATATTGTCATCACCCACTTTTGTTTATCATGAAAATAAATATTTTTCTGTAAAAAATGTAAAAGTAATTTCTTTTTCTACAGAAGTTCAAATACCAGTCAGGGTTGGGAGTTGCTTGGTGGGTTTTACTTTGTATTTATTTTTTGCAATCAAGATGGATTGTTGTTTCATGTCCTTGCTGGAGGAAATTCGATGGACACTTCTGGCACTGAGGCATTTCGGCAGCGGCTGCTGGCCTTGCTCTAATAGTCAGTGAGCGGGTAGCGCAGGAAGATGAAGACAAGGATGATGCAGAAAGTGGCGAGTGCCGAGCTGGTGATGTTAAAAAGCCGGGCTGTCTTGGCATCTTCAACAGCTCCGTTCAGGTCATTGAGGAGTTTCTTATCCCGGACCTGAGACAAAAAGAATTTGGAGAGACATTAAAAAAAAAAAAAAGACAAGCAAACTAACCAGCTTAAAGTGATATAAGCAGGGGTTAGTGCGTGTGGACACTTTGTACCTGTTTCTACTGCATTCCAAAGTTGGGTGTAATTCCTGGCACTATCGTGCATTCAGGTATGGATGCTGGGTGCACTATAGGGTGAATTCTAGCACTAGTGCATGCTTCCTATTGTATTCCGAAGGTGGGAGTGTGAATCCCAACACTAGTGAATACTTCCTATTGTATTCCGAAGGTGGGAGTGTGAATCCCAACACTAGTGAATGCTTCCTATTGTATTCCGAAGGTGGGAGTGTGAATCCCAACACTAATGTGCTGGGGTTTGGGTCCCACTGCCTTTAGAGTGGGAACGCTGGCACTTGTTCCATTGTGAATGTGCTTTCTACTGCATTCAGAGACTGGGAGTGTGAAATCTGGCATTGGCTCCTACTGCAGTTAGAGACCATGCACAATCCTACAGCATATTAATATGGCTAGGTTAACGCACTCTTTTGGCAGGTCCTATGCAGTTTACGCCTACCAATGCTGCAACTGACAGTTTTCAGCTGTAATGTCATGGTCTTATATGCACGCTATTTCAGAGGCCGTGACTTTAAACGTGTCCATGTTGGGGGAGGACAGGATGGCTCTGAAGATTGGTAATGACCTTGTACACTCATGAGTTTGACAACAGTCCACGCTGATAGTGACCGAATGGTGTTATCACTCAGCAGCTGGTCAGTAGTTTACAATATATCAAATATGCTGGTGTTCTCAGTCCAGTTCGTAGCAGATGCATGTCCACACCACAAAACCACCATCAGAACTGACACTGATTAGACCCTGGCCAACAGTCTCAGCAAACAGGATAGGGACAGAATGGGCCTGGAGATTTACCTCTTCACTCCCAGAGGTGGTCAGAGTGGGGCAGCAGGGGAATGCTGTCCTTGTTGTACCTATTTCGGGGATGGAGGATTTCAGCCTCCAGTGGCTGCTGCTTCCATCAGACCCTAAATTTGCTCTCAGAAATGTGAACACGTTTATGGTGCTCCTGTCTGAACACTAGATGTCGCTGGCAAGCCACGTAAACCGCTGAGCCTGCACCACAGTCCTACCTAGAAAGAATCGAATGCTTTTTATCGACCAAGAGTTTTCCAAAAATACACCAGGATTGATTTAAGTCACTTTTCAGTGATTTGCTCTGTAACTCTGGCAGCACTTACAAGCCGACGCTGGCCTGGGAGCTTGACATGACTCACTGGACACAGGGCGGTAACGGCCGCCTCAGTCCCAGCAAATTGCTGTGTGATTCCAGCTCACGGAGGCCTGAAGCTCATTCCAGACCTTGGAGTAACGTCCCATGCATTCTAATATGTGGATTCTTCCACTCTGTTGCCCTGGAGGGGAGGGTCCTTTGCGAACACACTCCCTGCTTTTATAATGCTTCACACTGGCCTCTGGGAAGGAGTCTTTCGCTGACATAAGGGGGCATGCGAGACCCTACTGCGGCGGTCAGTCAAACACGTGGCACATGTATGTTAAGTATCTGTACCTCACTCCCCCACCCCCCATGGTGCATCTAGACCTGGAGAGCGTCTAGTGACACGACCAGACTGTCACACGCACCCAGCAGCAACAACTGAGAACAACAGCAGCCAGATGGAGAATGGTGCAGCCAGAGCTGGGAAGTGAGCCACTCTCTCATGGGGCCTGTTGCTCTCCCTGCAGAGCAGAGTAAGCACAAGAAAGCTCCTCCTTTTCTGTGCAGGGCCCTATGCAAAATCAGCAGGGGGAGGGGGGCTTCAGACAGACAAGCCCAAGCCGCTGCACAGCTGAGGTCTGGGGATGGAGGAGTTCGGAGGTTAAGAGTACAAGTTTCATTATCTTGGGCGGAAGGGAGTAGGTGTGGGAATCAAGCCCCAAACACCATGTAGTGAGCACCAGAGCCCACCATGGATACAATCCTAATCTGTTGGCAAAGCTGCCAGCAGGGATCTCCCATTACGAAAGGGAGCTGGGCAGACGCATGCTCTGTATCCCACGGGGTCAGCCCCACTCACCAGAATGGAAATCATTCAAGGAAGGTCCTAGGCAGAGCTACACTCCTGAGAGGCCGAGGGAGAGAGGGGACAAGTATTCATTGCGTGAGACAAACTCCTCCAGGGACACTTCTACTCCTCCACCTCCCTCCTACTGGCCTCCTCTCACCATTCTTCTCTATTTCTCTCCAGGCCTCTCTCTCCTTCCCCTTCTGCCTCACCCCCCTTTCCCCATTCAGATGCTTCCCACTGGTCTCCTCTCCCTCCCCTCCCTTTTCCCATTTTTTCGTTCCTCCTTTTCTTCCTGCCCTCTGTCTCTACCCCCCAGCTTCTAACTTCTCTCCTTCACTCAGCTCCCATCTCCCCCCTCGTCCGGAGCCGCCCTTTCCTCTCTTCCCCACCCTTGGTTCTTCCCTGCCTTCGCTCCTTCCGCTCCAGTTCTTGCACCACTGAGCACTTTCACAGAGAGTCCCATGACTGCACAGATTGCTGCTCTCCTTCCTCCTCTGCCCTCCTCCCAGCTCACAAGATCTGCTTCTTCTCCCTTGTCAATTTCTGTGCTCCCAGCCCCTCTGTACCAGGAACGCCCTCCTGGACCCCTCTTCCCAGCACCTTCCCTCCTCCACTTCATCCTCAGCCCCGGATCTTACCAGCTTGCACATGTGTTCCAAGTGAGAAAATCCATCAAGGACTCTCTTCTGCCACCTTCCCCAACCCTTCCACCACCCACCCCACACTCTCCTCCTTCACCCTTGTTTCTGACTCTGATGTCTAACCCTCAGCGTGCCTCTGCTCACTCAGCCTGTCCTCCTGTCCCCATCTAGTCCTCTCCACCCTGGTTCCGTCTCCGATTCCCTCCCTTATCACTCTCCCCTCTGCCTCCTTCCCCCGGCATATTATTGATTCTACAGTCCCAGCTGCTTCTCTAATGTCCACCTTCTCCTGAAAACTCCTCCAGCGTGCCCCATGCTCTTCCCCTCTCCTTGATTCCCTCCGCTCTGACTTGTGCCCTCTCTGCTCCACCAAAAATGTCCTGACGGGTGGCATAATATGACCTACCTCCTCCTAGCAAATTCACAGGGAGTCTTCTCTAGCCATACTTTGCTTGAGCTCACTACCGCCTTCAAAATATCTGAGCTTTCTTTTGCCCTCCGCTTTCTCCCCAAGTTCTCTTCTGACTTCTTTGATGGCTGCCTTGGCCTCCCCTTTGTTGGCACTTCATCCTCTCCTCTCCCTCTCTCTGTTGGACTCCTTCAGGGTTCCGTCCTTGGTCCCCTCCTCTTTTCCCATATGCTCCTGTGGCATCAGCTAGCACCTCTATTCAAATGATTCATTGTTATTCATTATCATTTATATTGTGGTAAAGCCTAGAGGCTCCAACCAACGGTCAGGGCCCCACTGGGATGGGCATTGTATTCACATATAACAAAAAGCCAATCTCTGCCCCCAATTGTTTACAGTCTGAGTAAGCTTCCTACAGCTTTCTGTCCTGGCTTCTCCTCTTCTGTCTGGGCTCCCATCTCCAATGCCCACTCGGCCATCACCCCTGGTAGCACAAACTCAATCCCCCTAAGAGCAGATGGACATTTCCTCTCCTTCCCTTCTCTGTCACCAGTAAGGAGTTGCCCATCCTCCCTGTATCCCGGCCTCACCACCGTCTATCTCGATACTCACATGACCATTACTATGATACTTCAGTACCCCACAAACATTAAAGCATGTGTCCTCACAACCCCTCTGGAAGGCAGAAGAACAGCATCTCCCTTTCACACAGGAGGCACAGAGATGCTAAGTGACTTGCCCAAGGCCACAGAGGAAGGCTGGGTGGTAGAGACAGGAATTAAACTCAGAGCTCGTCTGTCCCAGTCCAGTTCCTAGGGTTCAAAAAAGAACTAGATAAATTCATGGAGGATAGGTCCATCAATGGGTATTAGCCAGGATGGACAGGGATGGTGTCCCTAGCCTCTGTTTGCCAGAAGCTGGGAATGAGCGACAGGGGATGGATCACTTGATGATTACCTGTTCTGTTCATTCCCTCTGGGGCACTTGGCATTGGCCACTGTCGGAAGACAGGATATTGGGCTAGATGGACCCTTGGTCTGATCCAGTAGGGCCATTCTTATATTCTTAATCACAAGTCCATCCCTTCTCCATGTCACTTTGCGAGTGATAACAGCAATTCTAGAAGGGATTATACCACAGGACTTAAACCAACCTCTAATCATTGGAGATTCAGAGGAAATTATCCCACATCTGCCTGCTGCGAGGTCTCTATTCCTTCCTTTGAAGCATCTGGTGGCTAGCATGGTTAGAGACGGGATACTGCACTAGATGGGCCTTAGATCTGATCCAGTATGGCAATTCCTACGTTTCTCTCGCCTTCCTCCCCACACCTCCATAGACAGCCTTTAAATCCAGTCTTGCACTTTAACTTCACCAGATCCAGGTTCTCCTCTCCAACCCCACTAATGGAACTTGTACCTGCCTTGGCCAACTTTCCCCCGGACAACTGTCACTGCCTTCCCAGGCAGCTGCTCACCTCTCTCCCTTCAGCATATCCAGAATGCCAGCACTAGAGTCATCTTCCTCTCCTGCTGTTCTGTCCACACCACCATCTGTCCCTTTCCACTCCTGTTAGGCTTCCTGTCTCATAGTTCATCTGCTCCAAGCTCCAGTATCTCTGATCTCATTTTCTCCTACTGCCCAACTTTCTCCTATGTGCCTCCCAATCCTCCCTCCTCATCTCTCCCCTTTGTCTCTTTCTTGCACCTTCATGTGTTCTGGACTTGGAAGTCTCTTGTCTACTTGTTTGCTCAGTGTCCACTATCTTCTCCTTTCAACCCTCCCTTTCTTCCAGGGATCTTTCCTGCCTTGGTTTCCTCAGCAACGCTCTCGCCACAAACTCCTTTGTCCCCCTCAGATCCTCAGGAGCAGGGGACAGGTCACATTGTACGGCTGTCACGTACTGTGTTAGTGTACCATGCAGACACATGCATTTTAATAATAATAATTCTGATATGACTGTATCTAATGCTGCTTGGGCTTTGCTATCCAACCTGCTGCTGGTTGCATGTAGGCTGTGTGCACTGGCTGGGGGGCCTGTAGACCCATCTGCTCCAAATAGTACACCAATTTCTGCTTCACTGCACACAAATAACTTCCCATGTTGGAAGAGGGTGGAGAGTCTCGGATTGCTCTACAAATTGGTTGTAAGCCCTCCAGCTTGTGAGCACCTCTGGTACAGTCTCTCCTCACGGACTAGCACTAGGATCTTGTCTCATTGGCTCGCTCTGTCACTGGACTGCTTGGGAAGCAGCTGGATTTATTTTAATTCCTGAAAGTTGTTGGTCTTCTAAGACAGTGTTTCTCAACTACCAATCCCTGAGATCTTCGGGGCTGGCGCTGGTCCCTGAGATCTCCCCAACACAGTTTAGGAAGGCAGCAAGCCGGTCCCTGGTATCAAAAAGGTTGAGAAACACTAAGAGAACAGCCTGAGAGGCTGATGTCTTTTCTCATGGAGTCATTAGTACCATACGCCTGCCTGAGAACTCAGGAGATGCAACCTCCCTCATTCCACAGAATCACGGGAGCTAGACCTCTTCGGCCATTCTAATCCCTTTTCCTCAAATGCAAAGATGCAACATTGACACCCTCATCCGCTTACACTCTAAATAGACAAGACTGACAAAAGGTAGGAGGGGACACAGAGAAAGGAAGTGCCCAAAATCACCCACCTAGGGCACAGCCAGGAATAAGACCTAGGTTTTCTGATTCTCAGCCTTGTACCTATCCACTACACTTCACTGCCTCTCTATGGTTAGATGTGCACTAAAACCTGATCTCCACTGGAAAGGAAAGGCTCCACAAAGTAAGCTCTTTATCAGACACAGGTGTAGCTGCACCACTGTTATTCTATCCATTTTCCTTTCCACTTTAAACTGCCATTGGTAGAGTTGGAGCAGTAAAAGGTACAATCAATATGGCTCCAGCACATACATTACTCATATGCAGAACTTATGTTCATTTAAAATGGAAAACAGGCTATATAAATGCAAGGATCTCAGATGCCCTGTAGCTCCCACACGCTTGGTGTGATGCATCTTTTGGCAGTAGCATAGGATCACCTGATGGAACACACACATGGGAAGATTTTTTTAAAATCAGTAAAACCCTGGAACTATGGGTGGACACAAAAAGGAGTCTAGGTTCCTCATTTTCCTGATGTCCATATATGCATCCTGACATTAGACTTCCAGAATAAAAACTGACTGTGATCCCAGCCTCTCTGATCTACTGCCTTTTTGTGTAATTGGTACATTGAAGGATTTGGCTTTCCCCAAAGGTCTCTTGTGATAAAACTGCTGGTGATTGATCTCTTAACAGTAAGTGCTGATGCATCATTTATTAGTGCTTAGAGCCGGGAAATAGGAGAGAGGGGGGAAGCAAGCTGAATAGCCTGTGCAAAAGTCAAGGCCACAAAATTTGCTTCTGGCAAAACAAAAACAAAACAAAAAATCATCTTCCTAGCCAAGTTTATCAGGTGGTGTTGGCATCTGTGCTGTACTAATGCTAGTGCTGACATGGGCTTTCAAATCTCTCTGCACCCACGTCTAATCATTCCCTCCACCCTCCTCCAAATACACACATCCATTCACAACTAGGCACAGTTTTTCCTTTCCATCTCGCTGATCCTAGAGACCAAGGAGTGCTGGGGCCAAACCCTCAGCTGGTGTAAACTGATGCAGCTTCGTTGCAGTCAACAAAGCTATTCCAATGTACACCAGCTGAGGATCTGGCCCACTATGTGTTAGAAAGAGGGAGTATAAGTAAAGACCAGATGTGCAGATACAAAGCTTATATCAAATACTTGGCTTGTATGTTGTAGCCTGTGCCCAGTCTCCACTTGGTATGTTTCTCTGACTGAGAATGTAAGCTCTTTGGTGCAGGGGCCAATGTGTGCCTAGAGCATCTAGCACATTTTGGTGCTATTGCAGTCTAACAATCTACACACAGCGAGAGATCTATAGAGCTCTCTAGCCACACGCATCCTGGGAGGCATGAAGACAAAGAAAGAACAGAAGTAAGTGTATTATTTCTGAAACATTTTTAAAGGCAATATTAAAGCACACTAAAGGCCCTGATTCAGCAAGGTACTTAAACACGTGCTTAGCTTTCAGCACAAGTGGTCCTAATGAAGCCGATGGGACTCTGTGTTTTTGTTATTTAAAACAATGTTTTTTAGGGTTTTTAAAATGTTTACATTATGTGAAGTAAGTTTAAAGAACAAAATCCAGGGACCCTAAAGCTGCACCCTAGGCAGGAAATCACAAGCTGTGGTTCCCAGTGAAGAAACACCTTGGTTTTATTCATAATAGCAGCCCTGGTCCCGCAGCCTCATGGACTCCACTGGGTCTCTACTCAGCATGGTGCTCCTTGAAGGAGTGGGGCCTAAATCTGCACGTCTAAACTTTGCTTCAGGGGACAAGAAGAAGGTCTAACTAACAGGACATTTTTCCCAGTTATTTTCCTCATTCCAGTCTTTTCTTACCTTATGGGAAAGCCCTACAAAATGTAACAGAGATAGAGATGAAACCAATAGGGCTCTGTAGAAATGACTCTAACGTCCTATAGCAACTAATAAAGAGTGGAGGTCTTTTATGCACTTGTGTGTACACAGACACACACATACACTCACCACGAAAGCTTATGCTCCAATATGTCTGTTAGTCTATAAGGTACCACAGGACTCTTTGTTGCTTTTTACACACACACACACACACACACACACACACACACACACACACACACACACACACACACACACACACACACACACACACACACTCTCTCTCTCTCTCTCTCTCTCTCTCTCTCTCTCTCTCTCTCTCTAGCAGGGATATCATTCTCTATAAAACTCTATAGGATGGTTAAGACTATAGAAATGACCACATTTTCTCTTCCATTCTATAGGCCTTTCCCAGGGGAGTTCTTTTGCTACATCCAGATATTCCCCCATTTTCTCTCTTATGCGGCTCTCCCCATCATGGCCTGAAATATCGTGGTCACTATCTCCTTGCCATTCCCTGACTCTGTCATGGATCTCTGAGGAACGTTATGTTTGCCGTTTTTATTCTGCCAAAGAACTGAAGCTAGTCGAGATGGGAAAGACCTGCTGGGCCGTCTAGTCCAGTGTTTCTCAATGACTGGTCCGTGGACTGGTGCCAGTCCCCAATATCTCCCTGACACAGTTTAGGAAGGCAGCAAGCTGATCCTTGATATCAAAAAGGTTGAGAAACCGTGGTCTAGTCCATCCCCTGCCAGAGCAGGACTGTACCCTACAGCTAATTCACCCTGTCTGGTTCAGTTTAGTTGTATATTTCTCAAGTGATGGGAACTACCCCACTTCCAACAGGAGACTGTTCCACAGACTGATAGACAGTGCTGTCTCCTGATCTTCAGCTTATATTTTCCTTTTCCTGAGTTCAGCCTAACTCTCCTAGTCATTCCCCCCCCACCCCCCTCATCAATGGTTCCCTTGTGGGGGAGAAGCGTCCATGTTATTAAAGCAAATTTAAGCTAATAAACACATGAGGGGGGGGCAGGGGAGAGGGGAAAAGCCTATTCCTTGTCCTATACTGGTGTGCCCATCCCACGGAGTGTTACGGGGTAAGCAAAACTTCCATACCATCCTTGTTTGATGTTGGCAGTGGCCCTAAATGTCCTTGGGACAGCCCTGGCAATGGTAATGCTCAGCACTTGTATAGTCCTTTATATTCAATGCACTTTACAAACAGCAGTGAGTTAAGCCTCCTGACACCCTGCAAGGAAGGTGAGTGAGCATTCTCACCCCTATTTCGTGGATGGGGAAACTGAGGCACAGAGAAGGTAAGGGACTTCCCAAGGTCACCCAGCGAGTGGCAATCAGAGTCCCTGTGCTCAGTGGTCTAGGCCACACTGACTCTGCTATAACAGAACCCCAGGGCCTAGCTGGTTCAGAAACAGCCTCCTTGTATTCTTGTGGAAGTCACAGTCACTGGAGTTAGATGGGGTTAATTGATCTGTTTCTGTGATGAAATCCCTCTGTACACTGGCCTTCCTGTAAACGCTGCCTGCCAAAACACATCCACTAGATTCCTGTCCCCGAGGCCACCCAAACGATGACACATTCAGGGCCACCCAGGAGCCTGGTCTCATTTACATATATAATTATCTAATTGCTTTTATGAAAAAACAAAACCCAACAACAACAAAACCCCTCCAAACCCTCAGACCCTCTCTTCCTTGACAGATGATTAGAAACTGCTTGCTGGCTGAGTTCACCAGCAATGAAATCCTGCAGCCAGCTGGTCTGTTCTCATCTGGCACTTACAGGGAATAATTCCGGAAGGTTTCATGGACTCAAAGGATAGCGTTACCTTAGGATAGTGTTACCTTACAGACACGCAGAGGTCTGGAGCCCTCAGAGAAGAGTAGCAGACTGGGGCAACTGGCCTCTTAGAATCAGACTCTGACTCCATTTCGAGGGTGATCTAGCAAACAGAGAGCAGGACACAGGCTGCAGGATACAGGCTGGACACCCCTGAACTACTCAGGTCCCATTCTCCCTGGGCTGCACTCTGCACGCTGGCTCCCAGTTCATTCATGCATCTATTTCCATTCCTCCCTTATGAAGCCCTCCATGGTCTTCCATCACCTTAGTTAGCAGACCTCGTTTTCACATTCCTGGCAGGTCTCCAAGGCTGGCCTTATGGTTTAGGGGACCCTGGGGAGAATCAGGCCATGAGCTGCTTTCCTCACTGCTGCTTTAGCCAGAGCCAGGGAAGGAAACAAGTTGCTTCATGCCTTTCTGGTCCCACTGCTAGAAGAGGAGGGGCTGGGCTCGGAGTGGCAGAACTTGTAGAGGATGGGATGGGGGGGACAAAAGAGCTGGGGCACAAGTGGCTGCTTGGTGTGTTTGTGCTTAAAGCCAGTCCCACCGATCTCCCGGGTCCTCCAGTTTGCACAGTTGCTCTTTTCCCTCCTTCTCTTTGGAGCCCTCACTATCCCCATACTCCAGGAAACACTCACTAAGGACCTGATCCAAAGCCTGCTGAAATCAATGGAAGGACTCCCAGCTGAGTCCAGATTTAATCAGCCCCCTAAGGAGTTCTTGAAAGACTGACTTCCTTTTCCAGTATTGGGCCGGATCTTTGACTTTGCATAAATCACCAGAGCTCCCCTGCAGTCAGTGGAGTCACTGATTTACATGATTTGAGGATCTGGCCCAGTGCCTCTAGCTAAACTACCATATGTAGAGCCTCAGCATGCTGGTACCAGACTGATGTGAGAGGCTTTGGTGCGTGGAACACAGGACTGCCAGCCAGGATTTCCAAGATTCTATTCCCAGCTCTCAGATGGACTTCTTCTGGGACCATCACCAAGTCACCTCAGTGCTCTGTGCCTCAGTGTTCCTGTCTGCAAGATGGGGATAATACTTGTCCCCCCGCAGCCTCCCCCCCCCCCCCCCGCAGAAACGTTGCCAGGCTGAATTAAGTTTGATTTGCAAAGTACTGGGAGGATGTAAAGAGCTTCTTATCATCATCATACACCTGGGAGCCCCCAATAGCCTATCGGCATTCAGGATTCCGCACCACCAGTTGAAGCCCTCTCCTATGGCGATGGGGGTTGCCCCACGCAGGTCTCCAGATGCTGAGGGATTCTGGCTACCTGGGGAGGAAGTTGTTTGTCCTCCTGGTAGTAAATTCAACTGTTCTAGTTCTCAGAATTACGCTATAACCAAGCCCGCAGACGAGTGAGAATTATAAATCTCCAGTCACAACAAAAGCCAATTCAGAGCCATCGTCACTGATTCCTCTTATCTCTCTATCTAGATTCTTCTGTGGTGCCCATCACCTTGGTATCTAGATGCCATGGATAACCACAACACTCACAAAACAACATTTCCATTCCCAAGATCTCCCCTGACAATGTGTATTAACATGACAGGGCCCGATCCTCCACAGGGGTAAACTGGCATTGCTCTGTTGACTTCAACAGCCACGGCCCCGATTTACCCCAGCTGTGGCTCTGGCTCAGTGTGTTCCCCACAGGGTGGCTTGCAATCAGTACTTACTTTCAAAGAATAGGCCAAAGCGATGAAGCCGAGACAGCAGAAGTTGAGGTATACGAAGTTGAAGATGGACCAGAGATAGTAATCGTTCACCTCGGTGGTGTCTGGGTAGATTTCAATCACCGTCGTGGGATTAGTCATTGTCTTCTTCTCGACAGAGTGTTTGCACTGGACAGCTGGCCGCAGGCTGTCCCCTTTGCAGCTCTTGTTCTCCATGTAGCAAACAGCCGAAGAGGGAGATAGGGCAGGCGAAGCTTGCGGGATGGCAGGAGGCTTGGGAATGCCAGCAAAGCACCCCTGCTGGGGGGGTCTCTGAATCCAGAACGCTCCGTCAAAGGGACACGGCGGGCCCAAGGGGGGTTCCTGTGTTCTCTCCGTGGTGGCTGCTGCAAATTTACCAGACTGTATCCTGGCAAAGTGAAATCCCCTGTGAAAGATTGGGGGTGGGGAGGGGAGACGGAGAATGACGGGGATGGAATAAAGCAGGGGGGATCGAGGGGGCGAAACGGAGGAGAGGAAGAAGAGAGAAAGGAGAGGCAGAGGGATAGAGGAGAGATTGGGGAGAAGAGAGAGGGAGTAGGTAGAGGGGAGGGAGGAGAGCAGGGTAGAGGAGGGGGAGGAGACAGAGAATAGTATTTACACTCATGTACCACAAAGGAGCATTCTCCTGCACACTGAGCAGTCTGTAATGTATGCAGCAGTGGAACAGTTCCTGCTCTCCATGCAGCTGGCTGTCCCAGCTCCCGCAGCATGCTCTGTCTCCCCCCCGCCCCTTCGCAGAATAGCTGGAGAGTTCGAGGCGCTTCTGACATCTGTCACCCTCTTCCTCTGCTCCCACCGTCCCACATTATCGCTGCCAAAAGCCTTTGCAGCGGGAGCGCCCCAGCAATAACGCATGTGGCTGTTTCCTCACTTGGCCACCCACCCTCCCCCACATAAGCTGGAATGGGAGACAGCGGCTGCTTTCGTTTCTTTAAAAGAAAGAAAGAAAGAAAGAACAACACATCCGAAGAAGGGGGAGGGGAGGTTCCAAAGGAGAGTTTCCAAACAGGCGCCGTTCCAGCGTTACCCTCCCCCCTGCCCTGTCCATCCATCAGGGCCCTGCTGCTCTCTGTCCCATTCCAGGATCGAAGCTGGTTGCTGGGGGGAGGTTAAATGATTGTCAATCCAGCCGGCTGTGCAGCTGCGGCAGCGCAGCCCTGGCTTCTCTCTCTCTCTTTCTCTCTCTCTCCCTCTGTTTTTTTTCTTTTTTTTTTTTTTGCTGAGTCCTCATCTCCCTGGAATTCCTGATGTAACTGAATTTCCCATTTCCTTTCACCTGTCAGCAGTTTTTCCTGCATGGCCAACCCCGAGGCGAGAGGCGGAAGAAGGGGCGAGGACAGAGGAGGGTGAGGGGGAGCTGGGAAGAGGCTGTCTCCTGCTCCCCACCCTTCCCACTCCATTAGCTGTGTAATTAGCAGGAACCATCTGCCTCTAGCCACCCGGCTGTCCATCCATCCGTCTCCTCGGAAAGGCGCAAGAGGAGAGAGCAAGGGATACTCACAAGGAGGAACGCAGGGAGTTGCTGCATCTCCAGCTCAGCACTGCCTCCGGCTCTGCTTTCTTAATAACTGGAGTTGGTGAAGGAGAGAAAGCAGGGGGTGGACAGTGGGGGAGGAAGAGGTCAACTAGCATCCCCCTGAAACAAACAGTTCAAGGTGCACATGCTCATTACAGCCTTTGGGCAGGAGAGCTCCACTTAATCTCAGTCACCGATGCTCTTTTCTCATGCCCTCCCAGCCCACGAGCATGACCTTCTGGTTCATGTTTCCTTGCACCTACCTGCCAGGAAGGCACATCTCACAGGCGCACGGCTCAAGGGCGTGGGCATCGGTGCACGCGCTCGCCGGGAAGATCACCTCAGACAGATACCATCCACCACCTCCATCGAGATATTTAAGGAGAGATTTCGATGCAGCCTTAACTATGGAGTCGCTGCCGAGGCCTTGGTAACCTAGACCAAACATACACACGCCGTACAGGGCTGTCTGGTCAACCAAACACTGGGAGCACAAGTCTAATGCGGGGAGGGTGTTCAGCGGCGTTTGCGCTCCGGTCATGGGGAATGGATAGAAATTGGATAGATTCTGCATGCAGGGAGAGAGACACATGCACACACAATCAAAACAAGAGAGAAGCATCCCCAGGCCAACAGCGGCTGGAAGCACACAGGAAGCAGTGAGTTCAGCTGCAGAGAGGAGGAGATGGATGGACGTCATTAAGGATGGGAAAAGCCAGGAAGGGTTGGGATCTGGGTCCGGTTCTCTGCGCGTCCCTATTGTTGGCAGGGGTTGAATTAAATGGTTCCCATCTCTGCTTTCTACCTATCCCAAAAGCTACATTGAAACAACCCGGCTCACCCAACTTCACAACCTAACGACCTCACTTTGTGGGGTGGCCAATGCAGCAAGGTCACAGCTTTCAGATTGTCCCAGAGGGTACAAGCATAAAGGTGGTGCCCGAAGGCCACTAAAGGTGCTCTGCAGTAGTGGACTAGTCATGGTGAAGACAGGCATGGAATTGCATCCAGTCTTCTTTGGCTGGAAGGCTGGTGGCTGCTATTTGTGGCACTGGGTGGGGCAGGGAAAGCAGTAAAAACGAGTGGATGCTCGTGTTGAAATGGTAATTAAAGACAGAACTGTAAGACACATGAGTGGCCACGTTATGAGAGTGGTTCACCAGTGCGGCTTCTGAGGTAAAGTTCTCCTTAGGATAACATAATGGCTAACAGAGAGAAAACAAAGAGAAGGAATAGTCTATTTTCAAGATGGTGAAAAATTAACAGTAGGGAGCCACAATGTTCCATGTAAGGATTCATGCCTTTAATATTATCATTTACGATCTGGAAAAGGGAATGAACCATAAGATGGCAAAATATTGCAGTGACACGCAACTATTTAGGTAAGTCAAGACGAGAGACGGTGCGTAGGACCTAGAAAGCGAGGTGAATGGGCAGATCATTATCACTATTGATCAATGTAATGTAATTTGCAGTGTTGTAACTATGTTGGTCCCATGATTCTTCAGGTCTGAAGAAGAGCTCCGTGTAAGCTCAAAAGCTTGTCTTTCACCGACAGAAGTTGGTCCAATATTCCCTCACCCACTTTGTCTCTCAATGCAACGTAATGTATATAGAAAGGGATACTCTGTACATAGAAAGGGATACTCTGAAGTACTCATACACATTGCTGGGTTCTAAATTAACTTTACATCTGGAAAAATACCTGTGGGTAACTGGACAGTTGAATCAAAACCTCTGCTTAACGTAGAGTGGAAACAAAACGTTGTGATGTAGAAGGAAAGGAGTGGAAAATAATATTGAAAATATTGTTATGTTGAAAGGTGCTAACGGCTGCCGCCATGCGAGTCTCAGGCTTTGTCTACTCTAGCACTTTTGTCGGCAAAACTTTTGTCGGTCAGGGGGCTGAAAAAAACCACACACCCCTGCCCAACATAAGCTTCACCGACAAAAGCACCGGTGTGGACAGTGCTATGTCAGCAGGAGATGTTCTCCCGCCAACATAGCTACTGCCGCTTGTTGGGGGTGGTTTAAATTATGCCGGCAGGAGAGCTCTCTCCCATCGGCATAGAGTGGCTACACAGGAGACCTTACAGCGGCAGAACTGCAGAGGTACAGCTGATCTGAGGCCTTGGCTACACTTGCCGATGTACAGCGCTGTGAGTTAAACCTGACTTCGTGCAGCTGAGTCAGGAAAGCGGTGCACTCTGTCCACACTGACAGCTGCCCAGCGCACTGTCGTGCCCACATTTGCGGCAATTGCAGCGCTGTTGGGAGCGGTGCATTATGGTCAGCTATCCCACAGAGCACCTCTTCCCATTCTGGTGCCGTGGGTTGTGGGAAGGGGGCGTGGGTGCGGGGGATTCTGGGTCCTGTCCCAATGCCCCGTGATGCATCGCTTCGCATCCCAGAAATCCCTTTGTTTCCGTCCACCTTTGGCGCCATCTTTCAACGGTTTCAGAGTGCAGCGCGATCTGTCTGCGGGAAATGGAGTCTGAACTGCTGAGGCGTATGCTGACGAGTCTCGCCAGCACGTCACGTTTGGCTGTCGAACTATTCCTTAAGATCCAAAGTGACAGTGAGAGTGAGGGTGAGGAGTCCGACGATGCTATCGAGCTGCGTAACGCGTACGATACGAAATTGCTTGTGGCATTCACGGACATGCTCAGCACCGTGGAACGCCGTTTTTGGGCTCGGGAAACAAGCACTGAGTGGTGGGATCACATCGTCATGGAAGTCTGGGATGACGAGCAGTGGCTGCAGAACTTTCGGATGAGAAAAGCCACTTTCATGGGACTGTGTGAGGAGCTCGCCCCCACCCTGCGGCGCAAGGACACGAGATTGAGAGCTGCCCTGCCAGTGGAGAAGCGGGTGGCTATTGCAATCTGGAAGCTGGCAACTCCAGACAGCTACCGGTCGGTCGCAAACCAGTTTGGAGTGGGAAAGTCGACCGTTGGAATCGTGTTGATGCAAGTTTGCAAGGCCATTAATCGCATCCTACTCAGAAGAACCGTGACTCTGGGTAACGTGGAGGAAATAGTGGATGGCTTTGCACAAATGGGGTTCCCTAACTGTGGAGGGGCGATAGATGGGACGCACATTCCTATTCTGGCACCACCCCACCTAGGATCCGAGTACGTTAATCGGAAGGGGTATTTCTCTATGGTTCTCCAGGCGCTTGTGGATCACCGTGGGCGTTTCATTGACATTAACACAGGCTGGCCCGGAAAGGTGCATGACGCACGCATCTTTCGGAACACTTGGCTGTTCAGGAAGATGCAGGCCGGGACTTTTTTCCCAGAGCGGAAGATCATGGTAGGGGAAGTTGAAATGCCCATTGTGATCCTTGGAGATCCCGCTTACCCGTTAATGCCGTGGCTCATGAAACCCTACACAGGGAGACTTGACAGCAGCAAGGAACGGTTCAACTACAGGCTGAGCCGGTGCCGAATGACTGTGGAGTGTGCCTTTGGCCATTTAAAGGGCCGCTGGCTATCTCTGTATGGGAAGCTGGACTTGGCTGAAAACAGCATCCCCGCGGTTATATCTGCGTGCTGTGCCCTCCATAATATTTGTGAAGGGAAGGGTGAAAGCTTCACTCAGGCATGGACCTCCGAGGTTCAACACCTGGAGGCTGAATTTGCACAGCCAGAGAGCAGGGCTATTACAGGGGCCCAGCGCGGGGCTGCAAGGATTAGGGATGCTTTGAGGGAGCAATTTGAGGCTGAAAACCAGCAGTGATATCTGGTGCCCTGCACAGGAGTGAAGTGCAGTAGTTCCAATCTTTAGGAATCAGTGTCTGCTTAGCAGACAAGCAGACTTGCAGTGCCTGTTTAGTTCCTGGGCTAAGGAGTCTTTTACTTTATGCAATAATAAAGAATGTTTTCAAAGCCAAAGAATCCATTTATTGAAAAAGAAAAAAAATTATTTATTGAAAAGAAACAAAGGGGTGGAGTGGGGAACGGTACAATCACAGATTCGCGTATGTCCTGTCTGGTGTGCTGTGCAGTGAGTGCTGCACTTCAGGATAGCTATACTGCATGGTGATGGGGGTTGAGTGCAGAGGGTAAGGGTCGTGGTTTTCAGGGCTGGGTGGTGAAGATACTGGTGTTGGAGGCAGCGGGTGGCGTGAAGAACACGGAAGTTGGGGAAAGTGGGTTGGAGGTGACAGTGGGGCACAACGGAAAGAGTTTTGGGACAAGGGCTGGGGGGGGGGTGGCGTTTGCGTTTGCGGTACTGCTCCTCTTTCTGCATGGCTACCAGCTCCTGGATAGCATCTGCTTGGCGCTCCAGGATGCTTATGAGCCTATCAGTGCTTTGCTGCCGGTGCGCGGTGCTTTGCCGCCGGTGCGCTGCGTTTTCCTGGCAGATCCTGCTTTCTCTCTCCCTCCAGTCCTGTGCTTTCTCATTCTCTTGAATAGATTGCCGCATCACTTCTTGCAGCATGTCTTCTTTGCTTTTTCGCGGTCTCTTCCTGAGTCTTTGCAGTCTCTGAGCAGGTGATAAGAGGGACGGCTGAGGTCTCAAGGTTGATGCAGCTGTATAGGCAAAATGCAACATTTAACAGAGGCAGCATTGTTTATACCAGACAGAGTAATGATCCCCCCCGCACTTAAGGAGTAGAAAACACACAGGGTCTACACAATAGCATAATTTTCCAGTCCGAAACAGAGCACACATATCCCACGGGAGCCTCACAATGGTGAGTAAGGGGGACTGATTGTTTCAGGGCTGTACTGTCCTCTGGGTTTCTGTGCCTTGGGGAGAGCCAACAGCTTCAGGGGGCACCTATACTGAACACTGTCCCAACATTTTCCACAGGAGTTCGTCCTGGATGATATCTCGCTGCTGAGGGTGACCTGGGAAGCAAGGGAGGGTATTCTACTGCAATGTGGCTTCCGCCCTGGCCCATATGCAGCTTGCCTGTGTGCAGCAATGGTCCCCCCTCCCCTCGCGGCACAGTGGCGCGGACACGTTAGCCTGGCTGGGACAAGGACCACGGCGGCTCTCCCGATAAACCTGCGCAAACGCATTGCACACGTTCTGGATGAGACATTCCAGGAGATTACCGAGGCCGATTACCGCGATGTGATAAACCACATCAATGCACTATTCCGCATCTAGGCATGCATGCCTAACCCTCCTCTCCCAAAGAGCCCGCACCGAAAAAATTCCTTACCGGGAACCTGCTCTTCCGTTTGTCCTCCACCAAGTACCGGCCGCTGCGACTGGCTACCTTCCTCCTGGCTCGAGAAGAGCTCCTGGCTGCATGGCTCCAGGGATTCCGGGGTGTCTCCATCAGGCCCACCACCATCACTCCCGTTTTCCTCCTCCTCCTCCTCCTCCTCCTCTTCCTCCTCCCCCCCCACACCGGCTCTGAAGTGTCCATGGTGGTGCTCGGAGTGGAGGTGGGGTTAACCCCAAGTATCGCATCCAGCTCTTTGTAGAATCGGCAGGTCGCAGGGGGAGCACCCGAGCGGCCGTTTGCATCGCGGGCTTTGCGGTAGGCACTCCGCAGCTCATTCACTTTAATCCTGCACTGCAGGGGGTCCCAGTCATGGCCCCTTTCCATCATGTCCTTTGATACCTTCCCGAAGGTATCATAATTCCTACGGCTGGAGCGCAGCTGGGACTGGACAGCTTCCTCCCCCCAAACACTGATGAGGTCCAGCAACTCGCCATTGCTCCATGCTGGGGCTCGCTTGGCGCGTGGAGGCATGGTCACCTGGAAAGATTCGCTGATAGCACTCCACGCCACGCCTGGCTGAGCAAACAGGAAGGGGATTTTTAAAATTCCCGGGGAATGTAAAGGGTCGGTCACATGGTTGGTTACCTGAGGCCAGGGCAGTATAGTTTGAACTGATGACCAGAGTGGCTAGAACAGGCATTGTGGGATACTGCCGAATAATTCTGGAGGCCATTCACAGCGCATTGGGCGGCCACACTGGCGCCGCAGCGCTGCAGCAGCAGCGTTGCACTTGCACTCGCTATTCCTCTCGGAGAGGTGGAGTACATGCAGCGCTGCAACCACGGAGATACAGCGCTGCAAATGCCTTGCCAGTGTGGATGGGGAGTGAGTTACAGCGCTGGGGGCGGCTTTACATCGCTGCAACTCGCAAGTGTAGCCAAGGCCTCAGTAATCTCTCTAGTATAGCCATAGCCTTAGATCCAAAGGCAATAACAGACCTCATTAAAGCCAATGGGTGTGCCAAGTACTCTCAACAGAAGGATCAATCAAGCCACTTTATGTTCTAAAAACAACTGCAGACTATTGGGGGTGGAATCACCCAAGGCACTAGGCAAGTCAGAGCTAAGCCATGTGGACAGAGGTTTGCTCCTATTGTATTCAGGGGAACAGGACTTTTGTGCACACTCTTTGTAAATAAACAGGATTGCTCCATCGATACCTGAGTCCTATCATCAAATTCTCCCCCTAACAGACAAAACCCTGCCAAGTCCCAAATACTGGCTAACTGCTTGGGCCAAAGGGCAACAATATTATAGTGCCATTATATACATAAGTGGGATGTCCTCATTTTGAATACCGTGCTCAGTTCTGGTCAATCCATCTCAAAAAGTATAAATAGAAGGGAACGAAATACAGGCAAGGAAAATGATTTGACATATGGGAAGACTTCAGTAGGAGAAAATATTGGAAAGACTGGGATAGTTTAGAAGTATACAGAATAAATTGATCAAAGGAAATACTATGTACAATTAAACTGTGGAACTCACTGCCACAAGATTTTATTGAGGCAGGATTCATAAAAGGATTAGACATTTATATGGCTAATGAGAACATCTACAGACACATTAGAGAAAAATTATAAGGGATATAAATTGGTGAGGGTGACAAAGAAACTTCCCGTTTCATAATTGTCCTTTACAGCATTATTTGCACCTTACTATGAAGCAGCTGATACTTGCAACTGTTGGAGGCAGGATACTAGACTAGATGAACCACTGCTCTGATCTGGTGATGTAGTTCTTATGTTTCTATATGGACAGGGCCATCAGCTCATCTGCATTTGGAGTGCAACACACCAAAAATTACTCTATCACCCACTCACCCTGTGAAACCTGGAACTTGTTCTGAGGAACAAGTAAGGAAGTGAGGCAAGAAAACTGGAGAGAAACGATAGTGGTGTGGAGGGGGGGACTGGTGGAGAGACAGGACCAACAAGACTGCCTTAGAAGTCGAGGGGAGAGAACCGAAGGCATGGGGGCTGAAGGAGAGGGGAGAGGCTGGCACTGAGAAGGGAGAGTAGGAGAAAAAATAGTGGAGAAAAACCCCCACAGAAGGTGAAAAATGGACTGGGAAAGAGAGGCCAGATCCAAACATGTTAGAAAGCGAGGGAGAGAAAGATGGGCCTTTAATCAAAAATAATCAACTAAGGGAAATACGGGCACTGAGAAATACTGAATTAAAACCTGAGATGGAGAAGAAAACCTAACGAATAGGAAGAATAAAAGGAAAGAAGAGGAAAGAGCACAGCTAGGGAGACACGACCGCTTCTCCTTTCTAAATATCATGGTCTGTTTGCTTTATCCAATATTCTGGCCCAGTAGCCGGATACTGTTAGAAGCCGAGGCTGGTTCCCCCCAAAGAAGCGAGTCTGACGTGACGCTGAAGGTAAATCAGGGGAACCGGTTTATTTCTGTGAGACGCCTAGACAGAGAAAGGGCTGAGCTCTGCAAGACGGGGGGGGGGGGGGAACTTTGGAGCCCAGGCTCCACAGCCACAGCTGTCACCAAGCCTTCATCAGGCAGCCTGAACCCTCATGCTGCCTGGCAGGCAATGAGTTAGTGCAACACCTGAGAAGCACTGCCTGGAGGGGCACTATCAGGTGTTATCACAGCAAAGGAGCTCAGGCCCCGCCTTCCTGTGCGCTGGAGACAATGTTCCTACAGAGCAGCTGTTGATGAGGAAGGAGAATTCTGAAGTGCATGCAGCTATACCAGCCCAGAGATACCCTGGCTCGCTCCAGAGGGATGCTGGAGCTTGTTCCTGGTTGCAGACATTATCCAGACTGGACAGTGACCTGTCAATCTCCCCAGGGCTCAAATGGGTATAGGCTGTGGCAGGGGAGGGGGAGGAAGCGGCTCAAGGAAAGCCTCCATTCCCCCTTGAGCTCCTCACCACAGTGCTGCCTGCTGGCAAGGCTTGGAGACTACTGCTTTCTCCTGCCCCTGATGGCTGGGTGGGCACCTGTAGGAGAAGCACTGAGGGCAGATGAGGAGAGAGTCTCCCTGCTCTCAGTGCCAGCCTCCACCAGCAGGGAGGAGTGACTGCCGGGGAATCCCTAATCCCTGCTCAGTCCCTGCAGCCCTAACTGGGTGCATGAGAAAACAGCTGCAGCCGGAACACACACACAGGGGTAGCTGACAAAAAAATCCCCCAGGTAGCCATTTGCATTTTCTTATTTTCCAGATTCTAACAAAAGAGTAAGGCAAGAAATTCAGGCCCCACCCATGGGACTCAGCCCCATGGCCTGGGAAAGCCTGCCTTAGGGGATCGCTATGGCAGGCTACATGGCGCAGCTGTTTACGACACCAGCAAGAGAGAACGTTTACCTGGGTGTGGCTGGGAAGGTGTGCGGAGGAGTGGGGTGACACCGCCTGTTCAGATCTGACTCCATTCCTTTGCTATCCACCTTCCCGATTGTCTTTTGTGTAAAGGTGACAGCTGATCTGTGCTCTGAGATTTATGTGGAAAGCCACACAAGGAGAAAGCAGCAAGTGGCAGCCATGGACTATCAGGCCATATTTCCATTCAAAAGCAGGTACGGATGCCATCACAAACTATGGGAGCAGAGCCTGAGTCATGGGAGACCCTGAGCTGCAATCTCCTCTTCTGTCACTGCTGCAGCTCTCATTTCCTCCTTTCACTAATATAAAGGCCAGCGTGTTTCCCTCAGAGTTAGGTTTCCTTTAACAATCTATTGCTATCGCTATGGAACTAAAGGTTTACATTTTACAAGAGTCCCTAACGTGCCATCGTGTCAGAAGATGCTTAAAACTCCATAGGCTTTCTGGAACCACAGGTTCAATTGCCAGCAGCGTCGACTCATGCCTTCATCCCTCTTATAGCCTCCATAGGCCTGATTCTCAGTTACCCTGTCCCTGTGCTTAGGACAGGGCTGGAAGAGAAGGGGCATGGGCGGCTTTACACTGTATCCACACTCTCTCTCCTCTAGTGTTATTCTGGGGCCTACCTGGCCACCAGTGTAAGTCAGAGCAGCCTCAGGGCTGCTTGACTTACACTTCTACTTCCCAGGGCCTTCTATGGTCTTTGAGAAGCAGGGAATAGCCAGAAAGGGTGGTGCACCTTGGCCATTCCCCTTCCCTGCCCTCCACACTAAGAGCTGGGCATGGGGCAGCAGCAAAACTCTGATGCCAGGCCTGTCTCAGCTGGAGAAGCCCCCTGTACAGTGGGTATTCTCAGAGGGCTCTTCCCATCCCCTGTAAGGTCCCTTTATGCTGCCAGTGTGCACCTGAGAATGGGGTCCAATGGAGTTTACTACATACATGTGGCTCTTTTAGATGAGACTTTAAAAACCAAGGCCCTGTCTGCTCTGCCTAGGTACCACAGCACCACATACGCGTGCTCATTGGCCCTAGATTCCATGGCCAAAATATCACCCGCACCAGCTGGCTGCCACCATCCCACTCCAGAGGCGGGAACATTTCAATGATGCTGTATGTCCTGTAAACAAGGCCTGAGCCAAAGCCCACTGAAGCCAATGAGACTCTTTCCATTGATTTCAGTGGGTGCCAGACAGCCCCACAGCTTGCAAACCACTTTGGGATCTCTTCTTACTTATTATTAATTCATAATCTTTCAAGATGGCAAGTGCTGTATAATCTATCACACAGTATATTATCATGGTCACCGTACTGTTGAACAGAATGTTACATACTCAGTATTTCAAAGCATTAAAAAATCATGAGTCAAGCCTGAAAAAATTATGAAATTGGCTTAAAAAAGCACGAGGGTTTACTTTCATTTACATTTTTCATTCTTTTATTTGCCTCCTGGTTTCTGAGCCTTTAGGGGTCATATTTTCAAGCTTTTCTCTACAACCATAAAGGCTCAACATCTCCTTTTTTACAAATGAAAGCTGAGATTATAATTATTATTTGTATTCGTAGCGCGTAGGAGCCCTAGCCTAGGACCAGGACCCCCGTGTGCTAGGCGCCGTACAAACACAAAACAAAAAGACAATCCCTGCCCAAAGAGATTCTCTTGTTATCACTTGATATGGGGGAAGGCTTTAAAAAACCATCAAATACTGTGAGACTCATGACAGAATCAGGAGAGTTGGCAACAATAACTGAACTCTCCCTACTAGAACCAGAATAGCAACACTGAGAGAACATAAGAACGGCCATACTGGGTCGGACCAAAGGTCCATCTAGCCCAGTATTCTGTCTTCCGACAGCAGCCAATGCCAGGTGCCCCAGAGAGAATGAACAGAACAGGTAATCATCAAGTGATCCATCCCCTGTCACCCATTCCCAGCTTCTGGCAAACAGAGGCTAAGGACACCATCCTTGCCCTGCCCAAGAGAGTTATGTAGGACTGAACTGCTCAACTTTTCAGGGGAGGAAACACAGCAGCAACCCTATGGCGCCCCTTTCCTAACCCCACTCTTTGAAATTCTTGCTACTGAATTCTAAGCAAGCTGAACAATAATATTATTTGATGTTTGGAAGGGCAAGGCCTCCTCCCCCATGCTTTCTCTCTCCTGTCCTCTAGCTTTTAAGCTGCATTCCACTTCTCTTCCCCTCCCAAAGGAACCAAAAAATAAAATAAAAAAAAAATCAGAGGAAAAAGAAAACAACCAACCCCAAGACAAAAGTGCTTCATCATTTGTTTTTAGTAAAAAGAGTTTTAAAAAGCAAGAGATTGTCTTCTAGATACTGCCCTGAGTGTCTGAGAGTGTTGCCTGCAAGAACATGGGGTCAGATCTTCCATTCATTTACATGAGCTCTACACTGGTGTAATTGCATTGACTTCAGCTAATTCGTTGCTTAGTATTTAGTAATTCACTGCTTTGCAGCAGGGACAGCAAGAGGAGAATTGGACTCTTGGAGCGAGGGTATCATATCTACTGTTCTGTACATGTGGTGCGTACTGTTTATCTTCTCTGTGTTGGTGGAAAATTTTAATACAGATGAAGTTATCAACTAAGTCAAATGAATTTAGTTGTGGAGAGACAAAGCAGTAAGTGGAGGGAGATGGCAGAGGAAGGGCAAATGAATCAGGTTGTTAATGTTAAAAATTGCATTGCAAAAATTAATGAAATAATGTTGCAGTGCAGGACGCAAGTTGAGAGTGGTGGTGGACACTGAGCCACCTGGCCAGCAGGGGTAGAGAACCTTGCCCCAAATATAAATGAGGTGCAGAGTACTGGAGAATCAGTGTGTGCGCATTCTGGTGAGTTTCAGGGTGTTTTGATATGAGTATGGGAATGATCAGGGCCTCCCAGTGATGGTCTGCAGCTGTTGTTAAAGGTTGGCTCCTCTACAAGACCAAAACTGCACTAATCCCGCCCTCCTCCGCTGCCTTGCCACTGTGGCCCAATGCAATATGCCTTGGTGTTTAGTCACAAGGCAAGTTGCACACACGTTTTAAAGCATGAGCTCAGCATGCCACTGGCACAACACTACACCTGGGAGCACCCCAGTGGGGTGAGGAAACATCCAAAACCTCTGCTGGAGGCACCAGGTTGCACAACTTTCCCTTCCCTTCCCCTCCCGCAATGGACCCCATCTCCCTCTTACCTCTTGTCTCCGGAAGGCAGGCTGGAGTGCAAGCATGGGACAGACAGCGGCCCTCTGGCCCCTTCCAAGGTGATCCAAGGCCAGGCCTGTTCTTCTCCCCTACAGCTTTGTGAACCCTCCCCTCTGCTCTCCCCTTCCTGTCACTTTAATGGCCTGATTTTCAGATAGGGTGACCAGACAGCAAGTGTGAAAAATCGGGACAGGGAATGGGGGGTAATAGGAGCCAATAAAAGAAAAAGACCCAAAAATCAGGACTGTCCCTATAAAATCGGGACATCTGGTCACCCTATTTTCAGAGGGGCTGAAAATGGGATGTCAGTGGGAGCTCAGCACCTTTGAAAATCAGACCATTGTTGTGACTCCCCTTTCCTTCTCCCTCAGCCAGCTGTGCCCCCCTCTTCCTTTCCTGTCTTGGGTCACTCTTACCCTTCCTTCTCTGCCCTTTCCCACTTCCCTGAAGGGAGCTGAAACCCCTCTGGCTACTGGGGATGCAGAAAGCACTCAGAGCAGAGAGCAGTAAAGCCAGCAAGGGAACAGTAATGACTGCTAGCCTCTGGTGGCCACAGCAGTGAAAACAGCATCTCCTAGTGGCAATATGAGCAAACTGCGTGTGGGGAAAACCTGTGTTTTCAGGCCCAGCTGCCTGGAATAAACAGCAACAAGGAGGCGGTGGCACCTTAAAGACTAAGAGATTTATAAGGTGCCACCGGACTCCGCGTTGTTTTTGTGGATACAGACTAACACTGCTACCCCTTTGATACTGGAATAATAAACAGCGTGATCAGAGGACAGCTGAAAAAACCCAGTGGCCACTAGGGTGACCAGATGTCCCAATTTTATAGGGACAGTCCCGATTTTGGGGTCTTTTTCTTAAATAGGCTCCTATTACCCCATACCCTCTGTCCTGATTTTTCACACTTGCTGTCTGGTCACCCTAGTGGCCACGAAATGGAGCCTGTTAGCTCGTATGCACTGTGGCATCTAGGGGTAAAGATGAGCTGGGCAGAAAAAAGGGAAAAGGAGGAGCTGTGCTGCTTGGCTAGGTTGTTTTTTACTGACTCATCCTTTTTTATCAATTATTGTTATTTATTTGTGTTATGGGACTGCGTTGGCGTCCCAGGCCCAGGCCCGAATTGGGCTAGGCGCTGTACAAACAGACAGTCCGTACCTCAAAGTGTTTACAAGCTCTTTTGTAGCAAACCAGCTTGACAATCCCATTTCAAAAGTCAAACATCACTCCCTTTGTCACTAATTACACCAGAAATTATTAAAACCACACACCCACCCACCCAATCAAACAAATAAACCAACCCCCCATAAAAATAAAATAAATCTAATTCCCCATTTCCTTTACTGTGTGTTTATTTTTTGCATTTCTCGCCGCTTAGAGTCTGAAATGAATTTAGGCCCCGATTCTGCAACTAGATCCACACAAGCAGGCTCTGGTGCCTGTACTAATCCCCAACGGATCAGGGCTTTATAGGGTGACCAGAGGGCAAGTGTGAAAAATCAGGACGGGATGAGGGGTAATAGGTGCCTATATAAGAAAAAGCCCCCAAATTGGTACTGTCCCTATAAAATCGGGACATCTGGTCACCCTAGGGCTTTAGTCAGTTCCAACCTTGCTTATAGCTAGTTTTGTAATTTAGTTGTCATGCACTAGCCCAATGCAGCAGAGTTTGCGTTGCCATTGCCAACACTGCAGAGATGTTCTGAATCCAAACAAGAAATCAGGTTCATCAAAGGTTAAAAAGATCAGGAAACCATTTCTAGTAGCGTTAGGTTTTGTTTACAATTTTTTTTTTCAACTTAATTTTTGGGCCTATTCTTAAAGTACCTGCCAGACAGTCCCTTTTCAGGTGAGTTATTTTCTTCAACAAGGCCTAGCAATCCTAGTTCTCCCCTTAATGTTAACTAAGTAGAGGGTGACCAGTAGAAGAAAGCTCAAACCGAAACCATGGACCCAATAAGGCATGTTAACATCACTTCTGTCACTTGCTTCCATCTTTCCTCCAAAATGTAACTGCGTTGGCCCCAGTTCTGCATGTGTTCACCTGAGGAGCTCTTTGCAGGATTAGGGCTTTAAAAGTTCTTTGAGGCAGGTACCTTGCCCTCATATTTATATTAATAAACATTTGGCAATTGATTACATCTTTTTTCCTTGGCTGAGAATTGGGTATTTGATAGGTATTTATGGGGAAAAAGTTGATTTTGTGGTTAAGGCACACAGCCTTCCTGTGTGACCTTCACCAAGTCACAATCTCTTTGTACCTCAATTCCTCATCTGTAAAATGGGGATAATACTTCGCTTTGTCTGTCATGGCTGTTTAGATAGTAAAATCTTCAGGGCAGAGATTGACTCTTATTGTGTTTGTACAGCACCTAGCAGAGAGAGCTTCATTTTTGGTTGGGGTTTTTAGGTATTACCATAATACAAAAAGTAATAATATGGGAAAGAGGCTCAGAGCATAGGTTGGATTCTTTTATGAAGTTGAAAAAAATGAATCATGCTCTTCCTAGATCTGAATCCTTTAGTGTCATCCCCATTTCATACATCCTTCAACTGAGGCACAAAGACATTGGTGTGTGACGTATCCATAGGCATACAGTGCTTCATTGATAGAGCCAGGATTATAAACTTGGGCTCTGATCTGTGGCCATTGGGGGTGTATGTGTCTGTGTGGGTCTGCTTTATGCCATATCTCCAACACAAAGAGGTACTAACGCTGGTACAGCTGGTCACGAGAGGATTATCTTATGGTAGGTGGCTCCTTCATTGCGTAGTGCTTGTGTAATATTTGCTGCACTGCCCCCTTCCTGAGGACCACACAGTGGGAATGGCTGGGCATTCCCTTCCTCTTGACTGTTATGTGGACGAGAGGCTCAAGAACTGGATGATGGCAGTTCTGTTCCCAGCTCTACTACTGGCCTGGTGGGTGACCTTGAGCAAGGCCCATTGCCACTCTGTGCCTCAGTTTCCCCATCTGTAAAATGGAAATAACCACACTGCCTTCCTTTGCAAAGCACTGAGAGATCTACTTATGATAAAAGCTAGGAATTAGTGTTATAATGGTCATTAGGAGATTATGTAAATTAGAGCAGGCATTACATAGAGCAGAACGGTGCCTGCTGGGGTGGTTTCAGAGCTCCAATTGGGCTAGGTTGCACTGGGTCAGTGATAGGGGGTTGGCATATTGTTTTACAGAATCTCAACCTAACATTTTAATAATTTAAAAATACAGGACAGTATGCTTCTATCCCTAATGGCTGAGAGGTAAACCTTCTGTAACTGACACAGTTCTGCCTGCCTCTGTTTGCAGAGAGCCTGAACCAATAGGTCTGAGAGATGTGAACTGGCCCATGTATCTCAAAGGCATGTTACCTCAGATTACCAGTGAAGATAATGCAAATGTCAACAGTGTTAAATATTTCACTACTGCTTGAACCTATGTAAGAAAGGCGAGTAAGGAGCCCATTGCTATGCTCTGCACAATCTGCTCTGATTGACATTTCATAGCAGTGCCACAAGTGGAGCTATCACAGCTTCCTCTGCCCCACTCCTCACTCCCAATCTGACCTGTGGAACTAGAAGGCCAGAGGGGAAGAGCAAAGCCCAGGCGGGCCTCCGAGCACCATTCACAGGGAGCCACTCCTGAAGAGCCCAGTGGGACATTCAAACCCCAGTGTGGGGAGCCTACCCGAAGAAGCCCACCTGAGCATATTTTGAACATATGTACAATGTACTGTGAGCAGTGTTTCCTTTTCACATCTGAAGGAGGCGGAGCTTGGCTTGTGGGTGGAGCTTGGGAGACTATCTATCCCCTCTCCCCCCCCCCCCAATTTCAACCCTGAAGTGATTTTAAGTTCACCAGGTCCTCCACCCTTCCTGCTTTCCCCCCACCTCTTAATGTAATGCCTGACCTAAGTGAAGTGCTCACTACACCTTGGCAATTCCAAACTACTCAAAAGAAAACAGCCACAAGGTAAAGGGGAGAAAAGATGTTTTCATTTCAATTTTCTATAATAAAATGAGAGACAGTAATTCTGACAGCAAATCAGATTGCCCAGAAAAGAAAGTCAAACAGTATTTCAAGCTCTGTTAAGTGAAACAACAAGGGGAAGAGTCTGATTTCAGAAGCACCACAATCTTTGCATTGCAAATGTGTTACGTCAAATAAACCGCTCCCCCAGCCTGTCATGAGATGTGTCTTTTAGGGCATCACTATGGACCAAATTCTTCCCTAAGATATAAGCGTCCTGCATGTCTGACGACAGAAATTGACCCAGTGTTACCAGTGAGATGCTACAGAATGTACAATATAGGGCATTATATGTTTAACAGCAACTACTGTACAATGGCTCCTTCATAGAATGTCCTGTGCCTGTTTTGGAAGGGGTTAAAAATAGATCCTTAATAAAATCTAAGCTTCCAGTCAATTCCCTGCTAGAGTTTTACCTTCCACCAAATCTAAGTAATGGGCATCTAAGAAAAGTTCTACGTTTAAGTCACTGTATGGGATAAATTCTTCAGCTGAGAAAGGATTTAGCAAAACTTTAAAGAGCTCTGGGCACTTGATCAATTTGCAAATGGGACTCTCTGGAGGGCAGCTGAGTATCTGTCTTTGATGGTTTTTGGGAATACACCATTGTTCTCCAGCTAGGTCTTTAGGCTGTAACAGATGCCTTCAGCTTCCAGTCCGAGGCAGCAGCTGAAGAGTGGGCACAGACAGCAGGCCATGGAAGGAACAGCGTATTTATCACTCCTGGGGCTGTGCAGACCGATGCGTCTATTAGAGCTCCTACATTCACACCAGTCACAGCTGCCTCAGGCAGCCCCTTCCAGGGGCCTGAGTAAGAGTAATGATTGTAAGCATTAAGTACGCACAAACGAAACCCGGCCCAGTCTGAGCAGCAGAGGTTGTTATTAAAGCCTGAGTCAACGTTAGCAAACTCCTCACAGGTGCAATGGACTGGAAAAGGGTGGTGCTCAGCAGGCTGATGTGATGTGACTCGTTTTAGCTCATCTCCGCCCCATTCTCCCTGAACATCCCGATTAACTGGCAGCCCTTTTCTCTCCCCCGATGGCAGGCTCAATGTTGGCTTGGGCCTGGGGAAAAGTGTGTATGCTCCCTAGTGCGACTGGCTTCCTATATGCCCCCAGGCACATTACTGCTCTCACTGCCTGGCGAAATCCTGGCTCCACTAAAGTCAGTGGCAAAATTCCAATTGACTTCAGTGGGGTCAGGATTTCACGCATACACTACTCCCACTCCTCTCACCTTACTGCTACTGTTGGTGTTACGCTGGCTCACACCAGGGCAGGATCTGCAGCTTTGACTTTTCTTTTTCACCCTCCATGTTGTGCCATCGTTCGTGCTGCATTATACACTTGGGGGCCCAAGCCAAAGCCCACGGGAGTCTCTCTGTTCACTTCAGTGGGCTTTGGATCAAAGCCTTGATAACTCTACCAAGCTCACTCTCTCCCACTTCCTCAACACCCTACTTAAAAACCCATTTTATCCCCCTTCTGTCCACCAATCGCTACTTGCAGTCCCGCCCCTGGACTGCTGCCCCATGTTTGTCTTGTCTAAGGGCCCGACAGGGTGAAGTTTTGTATATGTAGTTGCTGGCTCTTGACTGGGAGAGTGTGGGTCTGTGCGCATGACCATTGACTGTAAGCTCTCCAGAGCAGGCAATGCGCCTCACTCTATATTTGTATAGCACAGTGTGCGTTTACCTGGTTTTGAATAAGAAAAGTAAGCTAGGGTTCGGAAAAGGGAGTGTAGAGGAGAGATGAATTGGCTTCCAAAGGCTCAGAGGTTTGGTAAAGAGAAGCATCTGGAACTTGAGATGCTTCCCCAAACCTCTTTGATCTGGAAGTCTTGCAAGTCTCCTGTCTGACTGCTAATAGTCTCTGGTTTGATCAGATCAAAAATACCACAAGTAAAATTTTCAAAAGCAGCTAAGTGACTTGAAAGCACCTAAACCCCATTGACTGTCAGTGGGACCTAGGGCTTCTAGGTAACTTAAATGCTTAAAAAAAAAAAAAAAAAAAAAAAAAAAAAAAAATTACCTCTCAGCTCAATAGCTCTTGACAAATTTTCCCACACCGTAGGACTTTAAGAAAAAAAACCCAACCAACCAAACTATTTCAAACCTAAGAAGTTTGGGTCATCTCTTATTTTATCTGAACTGGTTTGCTCAGCCTTAAGTGTAAAGATGGGCCGTTGTGGACATGAACTCAAAGACCATTATCAAATCCTACCACGGTCCCCTTCCCGTTTCTGCTCCCTGAGGGTTCTACTGTCATCCCTGCCCAGTGAGACATGTCAACAGAGATGGTCACACCACACCAAGTGCTCCCATTGTGCTGCCACGACACAAGAAACTCGGCTAATGTGTTTTGATCCTAAGCCTTCCCTTGTGTATTTTAAGGGATGGCTCATGCGGCCATCTCTCGCTCACCCTCCTCAGCTCCACAAGAGAAATCAGTCTCACAAGGAAGCACATTGAGAGCCACCAGACTAAGCTCCCCCACCCTGTCATTGGTTAGAGAAGAGGAATAAGGAGAAAGTTTTCTGCATGTACATATGTAACCCCCTCGTCCCCTCCCCGTATAACAGTGAATCTAATGACCATTACCAATGTGGGTTCTCCGCAGGAGGAGTGGAATCATCACATGGATCTCATGAGCTAGCTCTCCTATTTGCGCGACGGGTGCTTGGAGTCATGACTTCATTAGCTAATATTTAAAATGGAGCTGGAAGATCTAACAAGGCGGGGGCTGCTCTAGATTGAGTGATCCGCTAGAGCTCTCTGATTATCACTTATTCAAGAGACGGCAAAGGGTCATTAAGAGGGCACTAATATTGTTTCCTTTTTAATTTTAAATCTATTTCCATTTCTTTTATTTCCTCATTTGCTTCCTAATCCTGGGACTCACTCTCTACAGTGCGTGCGTGTGTGTGTATGGCAGGGGTGGTGGGGCAGGCGCTCAGACACACTTGGCAAAGCCAACAGAGTCATTATCACGGTCAAACACTGTGTAGTAGGGGCCAATGAACACGTCTCCCAGGATCCACAGTGGGCCCCCGGGAGGTGGGATGTCCAGGGCTGAAAATCCACTCAGGCAGATGCTCTCTCCCTGTACAGAAATCTACAGGAAAGAGTGAGAAGGTCAGTAGAAGGACGAGTCTTTCATCCCCTCCCCCGTCCTCCCACAAGCTCCGCTCTAGGGCACCAATTGGTGGAACTGACTCTACGTGGTATGAGGTATTAACCGTGATCATCCTCATCTGTCATGACAGGGACTGGCCCTGAGCGCTCCAAACCCAGTGGCAGATGGACTACAATAGTAGAAGAGGTACTGAAAGAGTCACATGATGTCCTGTCCATTATTGCTCACCCTGCCTCCCTAGTTTCATCCACTGCAGGAGCTGATGGCTTTACTCAGGCTACGTCTACACTTGCAGATGTAGAGCACCAGGAGTTAAACCAGCCCTCAGAGACAGCAGCAGCGAAAGCACTGCCGTGTGTTCACACTGTGCTCCTTGTGACTGTGGAGCATGTCCACATTAGCAGCTCTTGCAACGCCCCAGAAAGCAGTGCATTGTGGTAGCTATCCCAGTGTGCAAGTGGCTGCAGCGTTCTTTGGAAAGGGTTTGCAATGCCTAATGGGGCAGGCAGTGTCACATGATGCAGGTCTCCCAATCCCCTTGTTTCAGGGCATCCTAATAGATTGCCAGCTGCTTTTCAAATGGGGGGGGGGGGGGTAGAGGTGGAGTGTGACAGGGAGTGTGTTGTGTGTATGTGGGGGAAGAGACTGTTTTGGGGGGCAGAGTGTGTGTCAGCATGCTGTCTTGTAAGTTCAGACAGCGGCAGGGGGAAGGGGGAAAACCCCAACATCAGCCCCCATCCCCCGCCTCTCTCTCACACATGCACAAATGCCTGCCTCTGCAGCAGGAGCAATCCACAGTAATGGTTGCTTTATCCCAGAGCAGATAAGCATGCCGGCTGTAAGAAACGGAGCTTTGAAAGGGGATAGCCGCATGCCTGCAGCCGAGTTCAAAACAATGACGAGAGTGGCCACTTGACTTCAAGGGATTATGGGACGTTTCCAGAGGCCAATCACAGCACAGTAATGCAACAGTCATTCACACTGACACCCCAGCACTTCAGTCTGGGTGCAGAAAGCTCTATGCTTCTCGTGGAGGTGGATTACCAGGAGCACTCCAGCTGTGGAGTCCAGGCTCTCTAAGTGCCTTGCCAGTGTGGACACCTCAGGCGTTAGGGTGCCCAGGGCTGATTTAATGTGCTGTAACTTGCAAGTGTAGACAAGGCCTTAGCCATCTCCTACTACTGCAACAAACCAGTGGAGGTCTCCACTGCTCTCTACAGACCCAGCAGCTGAAATCTGCATGACAACATCCTGATTCTTCAGACTCATGTTTCTCCCTGAGTCTGGCACGCAGGGGTCCCATCTGGAACCGTAGTGCATGGAACCAATTCTGACCTTACACACACAGGTCTAACTCTCTGCAGAGTTACTCCTGATTTAGACCAGAGTGAGTGAGGTGAGAGTCAGACCCTGTGATTGAAGCTCTGGGCTGATCCTGCTCCACATATCCTGCTTTGGAGTCTTGCCTGCTCTCTTGACTAGAAGAGGTTATGACGTGGACTCAGATAGAACTGGCAAGCAGCTAACCTTGCAGCAGTGAACAGGCACTATCCTGGCAGGACTCACATGGGCATTGGGGTGAAACCCCTGCTCTACTGAGGTGGGAAGACTACCACTGACTTCCGAGGGGCCAGGATTTCACCACGACAGCCCTGCCTCCTACATCTAGGTGAGAAGAGCTAGCGTAGGAAAGGGAGCTGGGTAGAAGCTGCTCTGGACTCACCTTGAAGATGTACTGTTCTCCGGTGAGCTCATAGGGCTTTCCTCCTAGCATGAGAGTGACGACAGGAAGGGACGACACTTTATCGCAGGGGATCACATACTGAAAAGGAAGCAGCAGCACACTGAAGCACGAGACCCCATGGGCACAGAAAAGCTGCTGGTTGGCAGGCTTAAGGAAAAGGGGGTCGCTATGGGAGATGGTTAGGTCTCTCCTTCAGTGCTCAGACAACAGCCTTCTGCGGGTTAAGGGAAAAAAAAAAAAGGAAAGGAAAGGAGGCAGCCTATGGTAATTAGCATCCTCTAGCCTTAAATCGAATCCTAATAGGTTCTTTGCTGAGGCATGGGCCCCTTACGATCAGAAGGGCTCAGCGCAGTTCAGTGCACAGAGTTTCAGACAGCCAGTGGGAGGACTAGCTCAAGAGGCGGTGTGGTCCTGTGGGTAGCACGCTGGACTGAGAGTCAGAAGACCTCAGTTCTGCTCCCAGCTCTGCCACGGATCTGCGGTGAGAGACTTGTGGCAAGTCACTGCATCACCCTGCCGGGCTCTCCTCCCAACCTTTGTCTGTGGTGTCTCTAATTCCGATGAAATGGGAAACGGGAATATAATGACATTGGGCTCCTTTGAAACCCCCACACTCAGAGCTTTTTGGGGCACAGACTATTTTACTAAGTGCACATGTAGCGCCTATGCACAATGGGGCCCCTAGGAGCTGCTGAACTAATGAATAAAAGCACAAAATACTGGATGCAAAGCAGGAGCAGGGGCACAAATACACGGCTTCAAGTCCCTCAATCCCTTGGCCAGCCGGGCCCCAAGTTGCTCTCCACAGACCCAGTTTTGTCAGTGGGGCTTGTTACGGGCTATGCTGGGGTATGTAATGGGCAAGTGTTTGTTGCATTGAGAAATCTCCCCAGACATACAAGGGCTTGTAACACTATATTCTTACATCCTGCCTGGGACAGCTGGGCTTATGGGGGCTGGTTCTGTTCTAGCACCGGGGAAGACGCTTTCAACCGCTGTTTGGCAAGTCATATTACTGAGATTGTAAATGCTTTGGGGCAGGGGGTGTCTCTTCATTAGGCATTTGTACAGCCTCTAGCACAGTAGGGATAGGGCCTTCTAGCTGCTACTGCAATAGAAATAGATGGTGTTGAACAAAAAACCCTAGAGACTCTGGATAGGTGTAATACATCTAATTATAAATAAATCCTCTCAGTGGTGTTGATGGGGCCTGGAGAGAGCCAGGTCCAGAACGAATGTCACTACATTACAGGCACCCTTATCCCTGCAGAAGTTAATAAGGCTGAACCAAATAGTGCTCTATATACATTATTCTAAAACCCTACAGAACTTCTTAGAGGAGATCCCTCATAGGACATTTATTAACAGAATCCTAGACTGGGGACTTGATTCTCTATTAGGTTCTATAGGATGGTGAAAACACCCATGGAAAGATTCTCATTGTCTATTAAATCCTGTAGGACTTTTGTGCAAGTGCTTTCAAATGTGAATTTACCCCCCCGCCCCTTCCCCCACTGCTCCAGGGAGGGGATACAGGGTCTGAGCCAAAGCCTACTGAAGTCAATGGGATCAGGCCTTAATTCTTGTCCCAGCTGGCCAAGAAACAGCATGGGAGACTATTAAACTCCAGTCCATTTCCTCACTGGCTCCTTCGCTCTTAGTTTATCCAGAACTGGCACAATCACGGTTCAGGGGGCTGGGATTTCTCCATGACAACTTGCTCCTCCCACAGAAGCAGGTCAGTTTCCAAAGCAGGAGAGAGAATCCAAGCTCACTAGCTGCAGTTCAGGATAGGGAGGGGCAGCGTGTGTCCCTCCCTCTCCCAGGCTGCTGCCCTTAATTCTCTGTATGGGGCTGTAAAGCGTACAGCACCCGGCTCACCGTGCCAAAGAAACAGCAGGTCCCTGCCCCAAGGAGCTCGCAGTCTAGAGGCACAAGTGGGCGTGACGCAGGACAGACAAAGACTTAAGTGCTGATGGAACACTACCATTGGGTTTCAGGAGCCATGGGCGAGGAGAGGGAGGGGATTTGGGTCATATTAATCAGGAGGCTTTTCAGGAGAAGGAGAAAAGGAATCCCCCCCAAGAGAGGCTTGGGCAGAGCACAGAGAGTGGGAAGGGGCTGTAGGAGGAAAGACAGGCAGAGATGCAAGGAGGGACAGAAATAAGAAATCTGCAAAGTAAGGAGAAGCTTGATGTTAAGCTGTCTGAAGAGGGGAAGCCAGTGTAGAGATTTCAAGGGGTGGGGGCACCAGTCTTTTGGAATACTCGCCCCTCCCCAAGTTTCCAGTTCACCACCCAGTTTCTCTGCCGGGGTTTACCTGTCCTTTGATGAGCGGCTTAGCCCCGATGGCAGCCTGCAGCGCCTTCACCTCCTTCGTTGGCCCTGTAATGAGCGAGGTTCCTGTGTCCACAATAGCTTCACAGCCCCCTTTGCACAGGGTCAGGCCGTTGGCAACATCCAGTCTATGTGAAAAAGAAGATTCCCAGATAATAAAAGCCCTTTGTGAGTTGCAGTTCAGGTTGCAAATATGAATCAGTTACTTAAACAGGGGGGGAAAAAAACCTTAACAGAACAGTATAAAAATACTGGCAAACTGGAGTAGGGAATTAATAGTTAAAACTCCCAGAATATGCTGAAGTATGGAAATACCTAGGTCTTGATCCAGCAAAGCACTTGAGCAAATACCTCACTTTAAGTGAATAGTCCCATCAACTTCAATGAGAGCACTCATGTGATTGAGGTTATACATACTTTGCTGCAGCAGGGCCAGCAAATTTCTTTCATTTCTGCCTGGTATCCCACAGCTAGCTGACATGCTAAACCTGTTACCATGATGCGTTTCCCAGGATGATGACACATAAACCTGTATGCACTTTGGCACTTCCCCTGCAGATATCTGAATCTGTTTCCACAGTGGTTTATGCAGCAGTATGTACCACCATGGATGGCAAAGGGTTAAAAGGGTTGTGTAACATTTCCCACTTCAAAGGAAGTCTATTAGGGTCTGGTTTGGCCTTTGCTGATGTTAAGTATCACAATACTCTGCACTGTTTTAAAACCTTCCAGTCAAGGGTCTCAATGCACTTTGCAAACATTAAATAACTTGGGGATAATGATACTTGGGCCCATGTGCTAGGGAAGGGTGGGAGGCACTTGGAGATCCTTAGATGTTGTGAAAGTGAAATGAATTATATTAAAGAAATAGAATGAATTAAAGAATGCTGTATGTACCTTTAAGTAGAAATGAGAAATGCTGCAAGCCAGGGGGCAGGAAAGCAGACATTAACTGCTTAATGAATTGGCCCACTTAAGGGCAATTGGTGAAGCATTAGCCTTAGATCGATAAGAGTTAATAAGGAAGCAGGATAGGCCTATTGTGCCCTATGCAAATTTTACAATTTTGCTCTCTCTGTCCCTTTGTTTAGTTCGCACCCTTTTATCTGTATAAATAAGACTGTTTGAATCTTGCATGGGGGCTCACATTATCTGAATGTATTAGCAGAGCACTGTGCTAATAAAACAGAGTGGTCTGACAAACTAGGAGTCCTGAGTCTAACTTTGACAATTTGGAGGTTCCACCGAGATGGCAACCGTCTTCACTGGGGCTGTGTGATTCCTGACCGTTTTTGTAGGACAACCGTGGTAGCCGGCACCTGGGCATTTGGCCCGAGCGGTCCTCCTCCTGAATGGAAGGGCGCACGACCACAGTGAGGTCTACGCCATCAAACCTGTTGGTTCCCACTCTGTTCTGGTAGGGATCCCGGGATCTGACATCAGGAATCTGGTCAGGTAATTATTTCTGTGTTTTGTCCGGACTGAGGACTGTCCTGTCTCTGTGTCTATCCGTCCTCCTGTGGAGTGTTTGAGTCTGGGTGCCATCTCCATCCGGGGATCGGCCGACCAAGGGGTTCCTGTCCCCACGGTCTGCGTGAGTGAAATCTGCACAGTCACAGCCGCACCTCACCTTGGGTGAAACCCTTGGTGTGAAAGCAAGGGCGATTGAGGCAGTAGCCTGTGGGCTCCTTTTGTGTGTTGCACCGGGCATCGCTCTGACGAACCCGAATTTCCTTCTTGTGTGATTGGTGTGTGTAAAGTCCTCCTGTATTGGTAACCAGACGTCTAAGTCGGGACAGTTCCCTAAAGGAACGCCGGCTCAGTGTTAGGAAGGGTCCGGACTCCTGTAAATTTCTGGAAAAATGGTCTAGGCTAACTCAGGGAGATCCCAAAACTCAGTGGCCGCTGTTAGGATCTTGGGACAAGGACCGAGTGGACGTCTTAAAAGACAAACTCGGCCAACCTAAAACTAAATTGGCTAAAGGAGAGGTTAATTGTTTCATGCAGTGGTGGGAAGAGGCAAATCATAGGTGGACAGAATCAAAACTCGCCTCTCTCAAATATATTCAAATAATAAGTTAAAAGCTTTATTAAAAGCCTCCTCTCCCACCACCGGACTGAGCGCTCCCCTTCACCCTGTTCTCTGACAAAAAAAACAACCCTGGATCGATCCCAACCTCCTTCATACTCCCATCTCATTGTAAAGAGGATAAAAAGCCCCTTGTTCTGTTTCCCTTCATTGTCTGCCTCAGAAACTGATTCTTTAGTGTTCCACTACCAATTCAGCAAGGAGGGTGGGCTCCTCAACTCCCCTTCCTGGTCCCTTTCCTTAAACATTTCTTTCAAAATTGTGAAATGACCACAATATCACTCACAAAAACGGTTCATTGGAAAAAGCAGGATCGGGCCCAGACAAGCAGGCAAGCAACAGATAAAGAAACTGAAAAACAGGTTGGAAGCCCTAAGGGCATAGTGTCAGGAGTAAGTAAAAGCATGAACCCCTGGAACAATACTTAAAATGGTGAAATCTGAGTTGATAAAGGTGTCATTTTGGGAAATAAACAAGTGATTTAAGGAAAGAGTGAAAAGTTAACTCTACAGAGGCTGAAAAGAATTAAGCAGTTAAACCTTGTAAAAATGTTAAAAAGGACCTTGTTAAAAGAATTCTTGGTTTCTTTGCAGCCATTCTGAAGGAAAAATGGGCCCTTTTCCAAAAGAATGTCTGTAAATAATCCAGGTAAAGAGACTATCTGATTGAAATAATTTGACTATGGACAATTTAGTCAAATTTGCTAAAAGAACATGGGGGGGGGGGGGTTTCCTATTGGAACTTAACTGCCCCAAATGTATAAAGGTAATGTAATCTATGTACAGCTACGTAAAAACAAAGCAGTGTAAAAGGGATGTTAAGTAAAAGAAAATGTGAATGTATCCATCTGTCTGTGGGAATATGTGAGGTTTGTAAAACTCCTGTTTTGTAGGTTTAAGATAAATTGGTTTTGTTTTGTTTATAATGCCACTAAAAATCCATTTGACTCTAATTCAAAGTTGCAAAACTGACAGACCTTTTTGTCAGACACAGGTAATCAGTGTTGGTTGGCTTTGGGATTTGGTATTTAACCCTTAAGGGGTAACTTAATTCTTTACAAAATTTAAATCAAGTCATGGCTGCAGCAGGGCAGTCAAAAATCAGGAAAATAGGAAGAGATTCTGGATTCTTTGTGTTTGTTTGTTTGGTTGTTTGTTTGTTTTTTGTAACAAAATAGCAGATGAGAGCTGTAGTGAAAGAATAAGAAATTAACAGTGCCCTCTGAAGCAACAGCAGGGGTGAGGTGCACAAAACAAAAAGAAGCAATGTTAGAAACACTGAGCCTTAAAATGGCTCTGTGTAATCAGACTGTCACTTTGATAAGGGTACATAAAACTCTGTAAGAACAAAAGAAACAGTTACACCTTATATAAAAGGTAATAAGGCTAATGTTTTAAAAGTTAAAGTATAGAAGGAATGTGCAGACATGTGCAGTGTATATTATAGAGGGGGTAAAAGAAATACAAACGAAACATGCTACTTAATTAAAATCCTATTAGGGCTCCAAAGGAGCCACAATAGACTGTGTTTTCTTTTTCAGATCTGTGTGTGTTTTGGAAGCAAGAGTTAAAAGTAATCAAAACTCTGGTAAAAGTTAATTCTGTTCCTTTTAAGACAGAGTCTCTGAGCTCTGCTGATGGCTTTGAATCCAAAAGCCAAGCCTGTGTTGATGCAAATTACCTAGCTGATAAAGGAAGTGAGAGATCTGCCAGCACAAGAAGTTGCAGATAAAGAACATACCTGGTCAGCAAACAAATTGTCTAAATAAAAGGCACGGTATAACAAGATACCTTTAATTAAAATAAATTTAATGTTAATAAGTACCCCTGTAACAATGTATAGTGTGTATGATTTTTGGAAAAATCCTTTATGGTAATGATGCTTTTCAGCTGTTACCTGTGAACAAACTTAAAGCTTAACACAGCAGGAAAGACATTGTAAACTTGATCTGCTGTAAAGGGAAAACTGAGGTACACCACCTCATGGATTTAATGACTGAACAGTGGGATAATTTCCCCGTAACTCTTAAAAGATAGAAGCCATTGAAACCTGGCCTGCCTATAGAACAAAAACATAGGAAAATATGGAGGTAATTCCTCTTGTTTTGCCTGCAATCAGCAAGAGTATTTGTGAAAGGAAGAAATATTTTAAGCAATAATCAATGCCACCCCAAAAGGGGTAGAAAAATGTTATTTTTGTCTTTCACAAAATCAGAAAAAGCTAATACCAGCTACAGGACAACCTAATACAGAAACAAATGAAAGTGAAAAGAAAAAAAACATACTACTATAGCTATGTAATGTACTGGAGTTCAGACACTTGCTTTGTCCACCTTGAAACACAAAATGTTTTGGGGTAATATCAGGAAACACTAAGGTTTTGATGCATCTGTTAAAGCAAAGGAAGGATCTTTGTTTGATACTGCATTCATTCATGTTTATAAGTATGTCTCCAATATGGTGAGACCAGATTTGTTAAGTGAAGAAATTGTTGTTAAGATTGCATACCAACAGGCTCTGGAAGCAAAAATATGGAAAGTTAGCCCACTCCCCAGATAGCACATGGGATCCTTCTGGCTAGAGCCAGTGGGCTGGGGAGGGAGGAAAACTATTGGACATCAGAGGTTATACCAAGTGGACTCCTCAAAAGTGGGTATGCTTGTTCATGCCTGTTGCTCCAAAGCCCTATAGTAAAGACATTTCACTAGGATCCTGTATGTGAAATAAAATAAATAATGAGACCAAAGTACTGTATAATAGGCTATGTGTATGTGTTAATTCTTGGGAAAAAGTGTTTTAAGAGAATGGAAGTGTTAGCAATCTTCCAATAGACAAATGTAAATGTAATGTAAGTACTGTGTTTACAAAAGGTAAAAAGGTAACATAGTTCCTAAAACAAACAAAAAGGGCAACGTGGGAAACCGAACCATTCATATTATACATGCAAATGGCAACATGTTAAGAATTGCCACTGCAGAAAGACATAACAGCTTACCATTGGTATAACATATTTTCTCAATGGTCTCCCACAACTACTGGCATACTAATGCTACTAACCCTAATTGTTTTTGGTTTTAAATTGTATGTGTTTAATTGGAATGTTTAAAATGTGCTGTTGGATAAAATAAATGTATGCAAAGCTAGAGCCACAGGCCCAAATCACCTCCCAGTATTTTCTATTACGTGGACTAAATAAGAAGTGACACTGGCGATTAATAATCTTAGTGTCAAAAGGGGGATATGTAGGAGCAGGATTTTATAATGTCCCATAAGAATTAATGTATGATTTGATTTCATCCTGTCAGCCACCCTTTTTGAATAGCAGAAAGGAATGACAGACCAGAACAATCCTTATGACTGATTCTGGTCACCCTTTTGTTTTAGAATAAGTTATGTCTACTATGGTTTCCTATATGTATTACAAAGTAGGCACTCTAGTTAAATATACATTTCTTTGTTTTAAGGTTTAGTAAGTAAAGAAACAGGATTCTCTATTGTGTCTATGTTAAGTAGATTAGAGGAACATTAAAGGCCTGGGTCTCAATGTAAATTGTCTTAGTTATTGATTGTAAAACTTAGCAAGGTTTAATTTGCAATGCCTTTTTGCTCGATATAAAATACTACTGTTTGTATTCTCAATTTGTGTGAATGAGGAATGTATGCATCAGGAAAAGAAAAAAAAAAAAAAAAAAAAGGTGTAAAGGCCATTGTTATAGCCAGAGTCAAGGAATAAGAAGTAAAGAGACTTAAAGGACATCAAAGAATCATCAGGTACTGCTTACTATCCAGATGGCTGTTAAACTGTCTGGCATCACAGCGTGGATACATGCTTCGCAGTGTACGAAGGCACCACCCCCAGCGAACCAATCATCACCTCAGGACCACGCAGAGTCACTTTTGACTCCAGAAGAAGACGTAGAGGAACAGCCTGCAATACCTTACAATCTACGCTCTCATAAGGGTTGCCAGAAGCAGACGAGGACCTAAAGCAAGGCCCGAGAAGAAGCAGTAGTGAGCCTAGCGCCTGCTGCCTGGTGAATGTAAAACTGTGACTGCGGTTCCCTCAGTTGAGGTTGTCAGAACCAGAAGGGCCTTGCCTCCAACATGCGCCTCTGGTGGCGCCTGTTCCTCCGCTGCTGGTGTCTTAAGGTCTGGGGAGTCCACAATGACAATTCTTTTATCCAGCAGCAAGTGTGGATAGCTCAGACCCTTAATATTTCTAATTGCTGGGTCTGCAGCCACATCCCAGCCCACTCTCAAGCTGGTGTTCCTGTCTCTGGCAATCCCACTCAATTCCCCAGACCTCACTGGAGGACCTCGTCCATTTAACAAAACATGGAACAACAATGACACTTGAGAAGCAGTGGGAATAAATGTATCTAAATGGATAAGTGTGGTGGAGGGAAGAGGCCATTGGGTGGTTCCCTTATCCCACCTGGGGGAGTAATACACCATGCAAAAAGGCTCTTAAGGTTACAAGCAGTAGTTGAAATAATGGCAAATGAAACCAGAGAGAGTTTAAAAGCCCTGGCCAAAGAAACAGGGGCGATCCGACAGATGGCCCTCCAAAACCATCAGGCATTGGACATAGTGCTGGCGGCCAAAGGAGGGACCTGTGCTCTCATTGGAAAAAAATGTTGTGTGTATATACCTGACAACACCAATGAGGTAATAGATCGCGCTAGCCACTTAAAACAAATTGCATATCTTCCCCATAAAGAGCCAAGTTCTTTATGGAAGTGGCTAAATAACTTGTTCAATTTCTCTGGCATAGGAAACGTTGTTTCAGGGAGCCCTGACTATCCTGTTTGAAATCTTAATGATTTTTGTACGTTTTCAGCTAATCTCCTGTTGTATCCAGAATTGTGTAAGGTATGCCACCCAAGTGACTGCCCCAAAACAGAGTGCTAATATGATGATTTCGAAATATCACTGATGAACAAAGAGATAAAGAACAATTAATATGTGGAACCCAGTAATTGCTGGTCTTTGCGTAAGCTTGACCAAAAGGAGGGATTGTGAAAATGAAATGAATTATATTAAAGAAATAGAATGAATTAAAGAATGCTGTATGTACCTTTAAGTAGAAATGAGAAATGCTGCAAGCCAGGGGGCAGGAAAGCAGACATTAACTGCTTAATGAATTGCCCCACTTAAGGGCAATTGGTGAAGCATTAGCCTTAGATCGATAAGAGTTAATAAGGAAGCAGGATATGCATATTGTGCCCTATGCAAATTTTACAATTTTGCTCTCTCTGTCCCTTTGTTTAGTTCGCACCCTTTTATCTGTATAAATAAGACTGTTTGAATCTTGCATGGGGGCTCACATTATCTGAATGTATTAGCAGAGCACTGTGCTAATAAAACAGAGTGGTCTGACAAACTATGAGTCCTGAGTCTAACTTTGACAATGTAGACAGGACCGTGTAGAGTGCCTTTTACTACAGAAGCTTTGCTGGTGTAGCTATACCAGCAGAGGCCCCTTGTGTAGACACAGCATATGCCAACAGGAGTTTTTCTGTTGGCATAGTAACAGCACTTCCCCATATGACATTAGCTATGCTGAGAGATGCCCTCTTCTGTCACTATCACTGCATCTATGCTGGGGGAGAGAAATGGGGGGGGGGGGCAGGGTTTGCAGGCACGGCTATGTCAGCTGTGGCTCTTTCCCACACCCCTGACTGACAAAGCTCCGCCAACAAACCTGTGTAGTGTAGACCTGGTCTAGAGCTTGGAATGGAAGTCCAGGCTTCCTGGCTAACAGCCCTCTGCTCGGACCACGCAACCAGGCTCAGTCCCTCCCCTTCACTTTCCCGAGCAATGAAGAGTGCTTACTACTGCGTGCCTATAAGAAGAGGGCCCCTTCCATCAAGTGCTGAATTCTCTGAGCCCCAATTCAGCCCTTATGTACAAGCAACTCTGGGGTTTCATCCCACTGGGAACAATAGCAATTGGTGTAGCGAGGCCCTGAGGGGAGATAGGCAAAGCTGCCAGAAGCCATGCTTTGGTGGGTTTACTCCTGCTTGAAGCTGGCATAAGCTGCAGCTTATAAGCGTTTGCACTGGTGGCTTGTGCCCAGCACAGAGCAGGCCTGAATGAAAACAATGGGACTTACACATGTCTGGACAGGACCCTTCACGCCTAGCCAGTTAGTCCCTGGGAAGTGGGGAGAGGCGAAAGACAATGGGATAAATTCTGCCCTCAAATACATGGGTGAGAGAGAGAGAGAGAGAGAGACAGGGCACGTGGAAAGGAAGGTGGAACTCACTCATCCATTTTGACCTGCCAGTATGCCTTGCGTGTGACATTCACCCAGTTGAAGTCTCCGGT